>NC_092347.1:59816411-60143771 GCF_963676685.1 Mytilus edulis
CATATAAATTTGACTTTTGAATAATTATGCCAAGTCTGATAAATCAAATGAGTACTCTATTGCTTTGAGTACATGATAAGTTATATATTAAGGCATTTAACAAGTATTTTTTTGCAATATTTTAATTTTTAAAGCCCCAAATGTTGATAGTTGAAATTTTTCAATTTTAACGTCAAAATTTTACACGCAAAGATGAGTATAGAACTTAACTTAATGTCTATAATATACATCCTATTGTCATGAAACTTTGTAAGTAGTGTTATAATACATTAAGCTTTGTTCGTACCAAGTTTTTTAAGATTTGTCTACTCTTTCTACCCTATTAGGTCCGAGACCACCATTGTCGTCCCTTGATTTTCGTTGTTCACAAATATAGTCCCTAGTGTTGACAGTGGGTTACTTGCCATTAATTTTTATACCCCTTCCAAATTTATTTCTCCATGTTCACTGCCTCAAATTGCAAGTAGGGGGATGAAATTACACTGTAAAAAAATTTGGGTCCAGAATTTTAAAGGAAAGTAGTGATTTGGTCCAGCTGAAAAAGGTTGAAAATGAGCACTTCGGAAGCTGTCAAAAGATTTCAAGACGCCCTAAACATAAAATTGTCCATACTTTGAGTTAGAGGCGATGAAGTTTTCTATAAATTTGATATAATTTGTCCCAAAAGTAGTACAACACACTGTAAAAGTTTCATTGAGAAAGCGCAGGTGGGATTTTTTTTATTTTCATTTATGTTCTAAAAGAAATGCACTACGAATTAATTGTGTTCTCGGACCTAAGAGGTGAAATCTGTAAATATAGAATTTGTACTCTGGCAACTTCCCTAAATGATTTGATGGTGTCAACTTGTCAAATATCATGAAACTAAAGGATTTAAACTTTTATTTTATAGAATTTCTGCCAAAACGACCAATTTTGACATTTTATGGTCAAAATAGGCATTTTATAACTTTTTCAATATTGATGCATAAATGGCATCCTGACTTTCTATCTGACAGGTTTTTATGTGTCAATATTTGTGTTTCTATGCCTTTACCTGCTTCTTTTACTTATTTATGAACTCTGAATCTACAGAAAAGAAGTTTATCTCAGATAAAATGTGCAAAATGTGTTGTATGAATGACCCTTGTCTAACGCCTTGTTTGGATGAAGGCAATAGTGGGGAGCTTGGTATATAAAATTTGATGTCCATATTAGAGACTTCACTAAATTTGTATCAAATGCACTTACAATGTCTATTGTACCTGTTCCATTTCACATACTATATTTCTTTTCTTCTGTAGGATAGCAAGTGGTTTAAATATAAGCCTGTTGAGAATAAATTGCATGCAAGTTTTTCCCTAAAAAGGCAAAAATCTTTGTTTCAGCCCATACTGCTTGTAAGAAAAGTTAATTGCAAGAGTCTTTTTGTGCTCAGATTTGTTGTATCATGTCACATGAGTATAGAAATGATAAAAAAGACACACATTTTTATTTTTTATAGCCTCAATATGCATTTTTAAATGTAAATATGTGGCACGGCCTTAATTGACCCTAAATTTTTTCCAGTCTTACTTGGCCTAAGACCTTTTAAACTAATATGATATGTTATTTGTAACTTTTCTTTCCATTTAAAGTACTTTAAATACATATGTAAGGATTATTTATAACCAAAAAGCTTCACAAATTTAAAATTGCTGGAAAATATTACATCTTCATGTAAGGCTCCACTTCATTGAAAAACCTGAATTTTTAGGCGCAGGCTCATATAAATTTGACTTTTGAATAATTATGCCAAGTCTGATAAATCAAATGAGTACTCTATTGCTTTGAGTACATGATAAGTTATATATTAAGGCATTTAACAAGTATTTTTTTGCAATATTTTAATTTTTAAAGCCCCAAATGTTGATAGTTGAAATTTTTCAATTTTAACGTCAAAATTTTACACGCAAAGATGAGTATAGAACTTAACTTAATGTCTATAATATACATCCTATTGTCATGAAACTTTGTAAGTAGTGTTATAATACATTAAGCTTTGTTCGTACCAAGTTTTTTTAAGATTTGTCTACTCTTTCTACCCTATTAGGTCCGAGACCACCATTGTCGTCCCTTGATTTTCGTTGTTCACAAATATAGTCCCTAGTGTTGACAGTGGGTTACTTGCCATTAATTTTTATACCCCTTCCAAATTTATTTCTCCATGTTCACTGCCTCAAATTGCAAGTAGGGGGATGAAATTACACTGTAAAAAAATTTGGGTCCAGAATTTTAAAGGAAAGTAGTGATTTGGTCCAGCTGAAAAAGGTTGAAAATGAGCACTTCGGAAGCTGTCAAAAGATTTCAAGACGCCCTAAACATAAAATTGTCCATACTTTGAGTTAGAGGCGATGAAGTTTTCTATAAATTTGATATAATTTGTCCCAAAAGTAGTACAACACACTGTAAAAGTTTCATTGAGAAAGCGCAGGTGGGATTTTTTTTATTTTCATTTATGTTCTAAAAGAAATGCACTACGAATTAATTGTGTTCTCGGACCTAAGAGGTGAAATCTGTAAATATAGAATTTGTACTCTGGCAACTTCCTAAATGATTTGATGGTGTCAACTTGTCAAATATCATGAAACTAAAGGATTTAAACTTTTATTTTATAGAATTTCTGCCAAAACGACCAATTTTGACATTTTATGGTCAAAATAGGCATTTTATAACTTTTTCAATATTGATGCATAAATGGCATCCTGACTTTCTATCTGACAGGTTTTTATGTGTCAATATTTGTGTTTCTATGCCTTTACCTGCTTCTTTTACTTATTTATGAACTCTGAATCTACAGAAAAGAAGTTTATCTCAGATAAAATGTGCAAAATGTGTTGTATGAATGACCCTTGTCTAACGCCTTGTTTGGATGAAGGCAATAGTGGGGAGCTTGGTATATAAAATTTGATGTCCATATTAGAGACTTCACTAAATTTGTATCAAATGCACTTTACAATGTCTATTGTACCTGTTCCATTTCACATACTATATTTCTTTTCTTCTGTAGGATAGCAAGTGGTTTAAATATAAGCCTGTTGAGAATAAATTGCATGCAAGTTTTTCCCTAAAAAGGCAAAAATCTTTGTTTCAGCCCATACTGCTTGTAAGAAAAGTTAATTGCAAGAGTCTTTTTGTGCTCAGATTTGTTGTATCATGTCACATGAGTATAGAAATGATAAAAAAGACACACATTTTTATTTTTTATAGCCTCAATATGCATTTTTAAATGTAAATATGTGGCACGGCCTTAATTGACCCTAAATTTTTTCCAGTCTTACTTGGCCTAAGACCCTTTTAAACTAATATGATATGTTATTTGTAACTTTTCTTTCCATTTAAAGTACTTTAAATACATATGTAAGGATTATTTATAACCAAAAAGCTTCACAAATTTAAAATTGCTGGAAAATATTACATCTTCATGTAAGGCTCCACTTCATTGAAAAACCTGAATTTTTAGGCGCAGGCTCATATAAATTTGACTTTTGAATAATTATGCCAAGTCTGATAAATCAAATGAGTACTCTATTGCTTTGAGTACATGATAAGTTATATATTAAGGCATTTAACAAGTATTTTTTTGCAATATTTTAATTTTTAAAGCCCCAAATGTTGATAGTTGAAATTTTTCAATTTTAACGTCAAAATTTTACACGCAAAGATGAGTATAGAACTTAACTTAATGTCTATAATATACATCCTATTGTCATGAAACTTTGTAAGTAGTGTTATAATACATTAAGCTTTGTTCGTACCAAGTTTTTTTAAGATTTGTCTACTCTTTCTACCCTATTAGGTCCGAGACCACCATTGTCGTCCCTTGATTTTCGTTGTTCACAAATATAGTCCCTAGTGTTGACAGTGGGTTACTTGCCATTAATTTTTATACCCCTTCCAAATTTATTTCTCCATGTTCACTGCCTCAAATTGCAAGTAGGGGGATGAAATTACACTGTAAAAAAATTTGGGTCCAGAATTTTAAAGGAAAGTAGTGATTTGGTCCAGCTGAAAAAGGTTGAAAATGAGCACTTCGGAAGCTGTCAAAAGATTTCAAGACGCCCTAAACATAAAATTGTCCATACTTTGAGTTAGAGGCGATGAAGTTTTCTATAAATTTGATATAATTTGTCCCAAAAGTAGTACAACACACTGTAAAAGTTTCATTGAGAAAGCGCAGGTGGGATTTTTTTATTTTCATTTATGTTCTAAAAGAAATGCACTACGAATTAATTGTGTTCTCGGACCTAAGAGGTGAAATCTGTAAATATAGAATTTGTACTCTGGCAACTTCCCTAAATGATTTGATGGTGTCAACTTGTCAAATATCATGAAACTAAAGGATTTAAACTTTTATTTTATAGAATTTCTGCCAAAACGACCAATTTTGACATTTTATGGTCAAAATAGGCATTTTATAACTTTTTCAATATTGATGCATAAATGGCATCCTGACTTTCTATCTGACAGGTTTTTATGTGTCAATATTTGTGTTTCTATGCCTTTACCTGCTTCTTTTACTTATTTATGAACTCTGAATCTACAGAAAAGAAGTTTATCTCAGATAAAATGTGCAAAATGTGTTGTATGAATGACCCTTGTCTAACGCCTTGTTTGGATGAAGGCAATAGTGGGGAGCTTGGTATATAAAATTTGATGTCCATATTAGAGACTTCACTAAATTTGTATCAAATGCACTTTACAATGTCTATTGTACCTGTTCCATTTCACATACTATATTTCTTTTCTTCTGTAGGATAGCAAGTGGTTTAAATATAAGCCTGTTGAGAATAAATTGCATGCAAGTTTTTCCCTAAAAAGGCAAAAATCTTTGTTTCAGCCCATACTGCTTGTAAGAAAAGTTAATTGCAAGAGTCTTTTTGTGCTCAGATTTGTTGTATCATGTCACATGAGTATAGAAATGATAAAAAAGACACACATTTTTATTTTTTTATAGCCTCAATATGCATTTTTAAATGTAAATATGTGGCACGGCCTTAATTGACCCTAAATTTTTTCCAGTCTTACTTGGCCTAAGACCCTTTTAAACTAATATGATATGTTATTTGTAACTTTTCTTTCCATTTAAAGTACTTTAAATACATATGTAAGGATTATTTATAACCAAAAAGCTTCACAAATTTAAAATTGCTGGAAAATATTACATCTTCATGTAAGGCTCCACTTCATTGAAAAACCTGAATTTTTAGGCGCAGGCTCATATAAATTTGACTTTTGAATAATTATGCCAAGTCTGATAAATCAAATGAGTACTCTATTGCTTTGAGTACATGATAAGTTATATATTAAGGCATTTAACAAGTATTTTTTTGCAATATTTTAATTTTTAAAGCCCCAAATGTTGATAGTTGAAATTTTTCAATTTTAACGTCAAAATTTTACACGCAAAGATGAGTATAGAACTTAACTTAATGTCTATAATATACATCCTATTGTCATGAAACTTTGTAAGTAGTGTTATAATACATTAAGCTTTGTTCGTACCAAGTTTTTTTAAGATTTGTCTACTCTTTCTACCCTATTAGGTCCGAGACCACCATTGTCGTCCCTTGATTTTCGTTGTTCACAAATATAGTCCCTAGTGTTGACAGTGGGTTACTTGCCATTAATTTTTATACCCCTTCCAAATTTATTTCTCCATGTTCACTGCCTCAAATTGCAAGTAGGGGGATGAAATTACACTGTAAAAAAATTTGGGTCCAGAATTTTAAAGGAAAGTAGTGATTTGGTCCAGCTGAAAAAGGTTGAAAATGAGCACTTCGGAAGCTGTCAAAAGATTTCAAGACGCCCTAAACATAAAATTGTCCATACTTTGAGTTAGAGGCGATGAAGTTTTCTATAAATTTGATATAATTTGTCCCAAAAGTAGTACAACACACTGTAAAAGTTTCATTGAGAAAGCGCAGGTGGGATTTTTTTTATTTTCATTTATGTTCTAAAAGAAATGCACTACGAATTAATTGTGTTCTCGGACCTAAGAGGTGAAATCTGTAAATATAGAATTTGTACTCTGGCAACTTCCCTAAATGATTTGATGGTGTCAACTTGTCAAATATCATGAAACTAAAGGATTTAAACTTTTATTTTATAGAATTTCTGCCAAAACGACCAATTTTGACATTTTATGGTCAAAATAGGCATTTTATAACTTTTTCAATATTGATGCATAAATGGCATCCTGACTTTCTATCTGACAGGTTTTTATGTGTCAATATTTGTGTTTCTATGCCTTTACCTGCTTCTTTTACTTATTTATGAACTCTGAATCTACAGAAAAGAAGTTTATCTCAGATAAAATGTGCAAAATGTGTTGTATGAATGACCCTTGTCTAACGCCTTGTTTGGATGAAGGCAATAGTGGGGAGCTTGGTATATAAAATTTGATGTCCATATTAGAGACTTCACTAAATTTGTATCAAATGCACTTTACAATGTCTATTGTACCTGTTCCATTTCACATACTATATTTCTTTTCTTCTGTAGGATAGCAAGTGGTTTAAATATAAGCCTGTTGAGAATAAATTGCATGCAAGTTTTTCCCTAAAAAGGCAAAAATCTTTGTTTCAGCCCATACTGCTTGTAAGAAAAGTTAATTGCAAGAGTCTTTTTGTGCTCAGATTTGTTGTATCATGTCACATGAGTATAGAAATGATAAAAAAGACACACATTTTTATTTTTTATAGCCTCAATATGCATTTTTAAATGTAAATATGTGGCACGGCCTTAATTGACCCTAAATTTTTTCCAGTCTTACTTGGCCTAAGACCCTTTTAAACTAATATGATATGTTATTTGTAACTTTTCTTTCCATTTAAAGTACTTTAAATACATATGTAAGGATTATTTATAACCAAAAAGCTTCACAAATTTAAAATTGCTGGAAAATATTACATCTTCATGTAAGGCTCCACTTCATTGAAAAACCTGAATTTTTAGGCGCAGGCTCATATAAATTTGACTTTTGAATAATTATGCCAAGTCTGATAAATCAAATGAGTACTCTATTGCTTTGAGTACATGATAAGTTATATATTAAGGCATTTAACAAGTATTTTTTTGCAATATTTTAATTTTTAAAGCCCCAAATGTTGATAGTTGAAATTTTTCAATTTTAACGTCAAAATTTTACACGCAAAGATGAGTATAGAACTTAACTTAATGTCTATAATATACATCCTATTGTCATGAAACTTTGTAAGTAGTGTTATAATACATTAAGCTTTGTTCGTACCAAGTTTTTTTAAGATTTGTCTACTCTTTCTACCCTATTAGGTCCGAGACCACCATTGTCGTCCCTTGATTTTCGTTGTTCACAAATATAGTCCCTAGTGTTGACAGTGGGTTACTTGCCATTAATTTTTATACCCCTTCCAAATTTATTTCTCCATGTTCACTGCCTCAAATTGCAAGTAGGGGGATGAAATTACACTGTAAAAAAATTTGGGTCCAGAATTTTAAAGGAAAGTAGTGATTTGGTCCAGCTGAAAAAGGTTGAAAATGAGCACTTCGGAAGCTGTCAAAAGATTTCAAGACGCCCTAAACATAAAATTGTCCATACTTTGAGTTAGAGGCGATGAAGTTTTCTATAAATTTGATATAATTTGTCCCAAAAGTAGTACAACACACTGTAAAAGTTTCATTGAGAAAGCGCAGGTGGGATTTTTTTTATTTTCATTTATGTTCTAAAAGAAATGCACTACGAATTAATTGTGTTCTCGGACCTAAGAGGTGAAATCTGTAAATATAGAATTTGTACTCTGGCAACTTCCCTAAATGATTTGATGGTGTCAACTTGTCAAATATCATGAAACTAAAGGATTTAAACTTTTATTTTATAGAATTTCTGCCAAAACGACCAATTTTGACATTTTATGGTCAAAATAGGCATTTTATAACTTTTTCAATATTGATGCATAAATGGCATCCTGACTTTCTATCTGACAGGTTTTTATGTGTCAATATTTGTGTTTCTATGCCTTTACCTGCTTCTTTTACTTATTTATGAACTCTGAATCTACAGAAAAGAAGTTTATCTCAGATAAAATGTGCAAAATGTGTTGTATGAATGACCCTTGTCTAACGCCTTGTTTGGATGAAGGCAATAGTGGGGAGCTTGGTATATAAAATTTGATGTCCATATTAGAGACTTCACTAAATTTGTATCAAATGCACTTTACAATGTCTATTGTACCTGTTCCATTTCACATACTATATTTCTTTTCTTCTGTAGGATAGCAAGTGGTTTAAATATAAGCCTGTTGAGAATAAATTGCATGCAAGTTTTTCCCTAAAAAGGCAAAAATCTTTGTTTCAGCCCATACTGCTTGTAAGAAAAGTTAATTGCAAGAGTCTTTTTGTGCTCAGATTTGTTGTATCATGTCACATGAGTATAGAAATGATAAAAAAGACACACATTTTTATTTTTTATAGCCTCAATATGCATTTTTAAATGTAAATATGTGGCACGGCCTTAATTGACCCTAAATTTTTTCCAGTCTTACTTGGCCTAAGACCCTTTTAAACTAATATGATATGTTATTTGTAACTTTTCTTTCCATTTAAAGTACTTTAAATACATATGTAAGGATTATTTATAACCAAAAAGCTTCACAAATTTAAAATTGCTGGAAAATATTACATCTTCATGTAAGGCTCCACTTCATTGAAAAACCTGAATTTTTAGGCGCAGGCTCATATAAATTTGACTTTTGAATAATTATGCCAAGTCTGATAAATCAAATGAGTACTCTATTGCTTTGAGTACATGATAAGTTATATATTAAGGCATTTAACAAGTATTTTTTTGCAATATTTTAATTTTTAAAGCCCCAAATGTTGATAGTTGAAATTTTTCAATTTTAACGTCAAAATTTTACACGCAAAGATGAGTATAGAACTTAACTTAATGTCTATAATATACATCCTATTGTCATGAAACTTTGTAAGTAGTGTTATAATACATTAAGCTTTGTTCGTACCAAGTTTTTTTAAGATTTGTCTACTCTTTCTACCCTATTAGGTCCGAGACCACCATTGTCGTCCCTTGATTTTCGTTGTTCACAAATATAGTCCCTAGTGTTGACAGTGGGTTACTTGCCATTAATTTTTATACCCCTTCCAAATTTATTTCTCCATGTTCACTGCCTCAAATTGCAAGTAGGGGGATGAAATTACACTGTAAAAAAATTTGGGTCCAGAATTTTAAAGGAAAGTAGTGATTTGGTCCAGCTGAAAAAGGTTGAAAATGAGCACTTCGGAAGCTGTCAAAAGATTTCAAGACGCCCTAAACATAAAATTGTCCATACTTTGAGTTAGAGGCGATGAAGTTTTCTATAAATTTGATATAATTTGTCCCAAAAGTAGTACAACACACTGTAAAAGTTTCATTGAGAAAGCGCAGGTGGGATTTTTTTTATTTTCATTTATGTTCTAAAAGAAATGCACTACGAATTAATTGTGTTCTCGGACCTAAGAGGTGAAATCTGTAAATATAGAATTTGTACTCTGGCAACTTCCCTAAATGATTTGATGGTGTCAACTTGTCAAATATCATGAAACTAAAGGATTTAAACTTTTATTTTATAGAATTTCTGCCAAAACGACCAATTTTGACATTTTATGGTCAAAATAGGCATTTTATAACTTTTTCAATATTGATGCATAAATGGCATCCTGACTTTCTATCTGACAGGTTTTTATGTGTCAATATTTGTGTTTCTATGCCTTTACCTGCTTCTTTTACTTATTTATGAACTCTGAATCTACAGAAAAGAAGTTTATCTCAGATAAAATGTGCAAAATGTGTTGTATGAATGACCCTTGTCTAACGCCTTGTTTGGATGAAGGCAATAGTGGGGAGCTTGGTATATAAAATTTGATGTCCATATTAGAGACTTCACTAAATTTGTATCAAATGCACTTTACAATGTCTATTGTACCTGTTCCATTTCACATACTATATTTCTTTTCTTCTGTAGGATAGCAAGTGGTTTAAATATAAGCCTGTTGAGAATAAATTGCATGCAAGTTTTTCCCTAAAAAGGCAAAAATCTTTGTTTCAGCCCATACTGCTTGTAAGAAAAGTTAATTGCAAGAGTCTTTTTGTGCTCAGATTTGTTGTATCATGTCACATGAGTATAGAAATGATAAAAAAGACACACATTTTTATTTTTTATAGCCTCAATATGCATTTTTAAATGTAAATATGTGGCACGGCCTTAATTGACCCTAAATTTTTTCCAGTCTTACTTGGCCTAAGACCCTTTTAAACTAATATGATATGTTATTTGTAACTTTTCTTTCCATTTAAAGTACTTTAAATACATATGTAAGGATTATTTATAACCAAAAAGCTTCACAAATTTAAAATTGCTGGAAAATATTACATCTTCATGTAAGGCTCCACTTCATTGAAAAACCTGAATTTTTAGGCGCAGGCTCATATAAATTTGACTTTTGAATAATTATGCCAAGTCTGATAAATCAAATGAGTACTCTATTGCTTTGAGTACATGATAAGTTATATATTAAGGCATTTAACAAGTATTTTTTTGCAATATTTTAATTTTTAAAGCCCCAAATGTTGATAGTTGAAATTTTTCAATTTTAACGTCAAAATTTTACACGCAAAGATGAGTATAGAACTTAACTTAATGTCTATAATATACATCCTATTGTCATGAAACTTTGTAAGTAGTGTTATAATACATTAAGCTTTGTTCGTACCAAGTTTTTTTAAGATTTGTCTACTCTTTCTACCCTATTAGGTCCGAGACCACCATTGTCGTCCCTTGATTTTCGTTGTTCACAAATATAGTCCCTAGTGTTGACAGTGGGTTACTTGCCATTAATTTTTATACCCCTTCCAAATTTATTTCTCCATGTTCACTGCCTCAAATTGCAAGTAGGGGGATGAAATTACACTGTAAAAAAATTTGGGTCCAGAATTTTAAAGGAAAGTAGTGATTTGGTCCAGCTGAAAAAGGTTGAAAATGAGCACTTCGGAAGCTGTCAAAAGATTTCAAGACGCCCTAAACATAAAATTGTCCATACTTTGAGTTAGAGGCGATGAAGTTTTCTATAAATTTGATATAATTTGTCCCAAAAGTAGTACAACACACTGTAAAAGTTTCATTGAGAAAGCGCAGGTGGGATTTTTTTTATTTTCATTTATGTTCTAAAAGAAATGCACTACGAATTAATTGTGTTCTCGGACCTAAGAGGTGAAATCTGTAAATATAGAATTTGTACTCTGGCAACTTCCCTAAATGATTTGATGGTGTCAACTTGTCAAATATCATGAAACTAAAGGATTTAAACTTTTATTTTATAGAATTTCTGCCAAAACGACCAATTTTGACATTTTATGGTCAAAATAGGCATTTTATAACTTTTTCAATATTGATGCATAAATGGCATCCTGACTTTCTATCTGACAGGTTTTTATGTGTCAATATTTGTGTTTCTATGCCTTTACCTGCTTCTTTTACTTATTTATGAACTCTGAATCTACAGAAAAGAAGTTTATCTCAGATAAAATGTGCAAAATGTGTTGTATGAATGACCCTTGTCTAACGCCTTGTTTGGATGAAGGCAATAGTGGGGAGCTTGGTATATAAAATTTGATGTCCATATTAGAGACTTCACTAAATTTGTATCAAATGCACTTTACAATGTCTATTGTACCTGTTCCATTTCACATACTATATTTCTTTTCTTCTGTAGGATAGCAAGTGGTTTAAATATAAGCCTGTTGAGAATAAATTGCATGCAAGTTTTTCCCTAAAAAGGCAAAAATCTTTGTTTCAGCCCATACTGCTTGTAAGAAAAGTTAATTGCAAGAGTCTTTTTGTGCTCAGATTTGTTGTATCATGTCACATGAGTATAGAAATGATAAAAAAGACACACATTTTTATTTTTTATAGCCTCAATATGCATTTTTAAATGTAAATATGTGGCACGGCCTTAATTGACCCTAAATTTTTTCCAGTCTTACTTGGCCTAAGACCCTTTTAAACTAATATGATATGTTATTTGTAACTTTTCTTTCCATTTAAAGTACTTTAAATACATATGTAAGGATTATTTATAACCAAAAAGCTTCACAAATTTAAAATTGCTGGAAAATATTACATCTTCATGTAAGGCTCCACTTCATTGAAAAACCTGAATTTTTAGGCGCAGGCTCATATAAATTTGACTTTTGAATAATTATGCCAAGTCTGATAAATCAAATGAGTACTCTATTGCTTTGAGTACATGATAAGTTATATATTAAGGCATTTAACAAGTATTTTTTTGCAATATTTTAATTTTTAAAGCCCCAAATGTTGATAGTTGAAATTTTTCAATTTTAACGTCAAAATTTTACACGCAAAGATGAGTATAGAACTTAACTTAATGTCTATAATATACATCCTATTGTCATGAAACTTTGTAAGTAGTGTTATAATACATTAAGCTTTGTTCGTACCAAGTTTTTTTAAGATTTGTCTACTCTTTCTACCCTATTAGGTCCGAGACCACCATTGTCGTCCCTTGATTTTCGTTGTTCACAAATATAGTCCCTAGTGTTGACAGTGGGTTACTTGCCATTAATTTTTATACCCCTTCCAAATTTATTTCTCCATGTTCACTGCCTCAAATTGCAAGTAGGGGGATGAAATTACACTGTAAAAAAATTTGGGTCCAGAATTTTAAAGGAAAGTAGTGATTTGGTCCAGCTGAAAAAGGTTGAAAATGAGCACTTCGGAAGCTGTCAAAAGATTTCAAGACGCCCTAAACATAAAATTGTCCATACTTTGAGTTAGAGGCGATGAAGTTTTCTATAAATTTGATATAATTTGTCCCAAAAGTAGTACAACACACTGTAAAAGTTTCATTGAGAAAGCGCAGGTGGGATTTTTTTTATTTTCATTTATGTTCTAAAAGAAATGCACTACGAATTAATTGTGTTCTCGGACCTAAGAGGTGAAATCTGTAAATATAGAATTTGTACTCTGGCAACTTCCCTAAATGATTTGATGGTGTCAACTTGTCAAATATCATGAAACTAAAGGATTTAAACTTTTATTTTATAGAATTTCTGCCAAAACGACCAATTTTGACATTTTATGGTCAAAATAGGCATTTTATAACTTTTTCAATATTGATGCATAAATGGCATCCTGACTTTCTATCTGACAGGTTTTTATGTGTCAATATTTGTGTTTCTATGCCTTTACCTGCTTCTTTTACTTATTTATGAACTCTGAATCTACAGAAAAGAAGTTTATCTCAGATAAAATGTGCAAAATGTGTTGTATGAATGACCCTTGTCTAACGCCTTGTTTGGATGAAGGCAATAGTGGGGAGCTTGGTATATAAAATTTGATGTCCATATTAGAGACTTCACTAAATTTGTATCAAATGCACTTTACAATGTCTATTGTACCTGTTCCATTTCACATACTATATTTCTTTTCTTCTGTAGGATAGCAAGTGGTTTAAATATAAGCCTGTTGAGAATAAATTGCATGCAAGTTTTTCCCTAAAAAGGCAAAAATCTTTGTTTCAGCCCATACTGCTTGTAAGAAAAGTTAATTGCAAGAGTCTTTTTGTGCTCAGATTTGTTGTATCATGTCACATGAGTATAGAAATGATAAAAAAGACACACATTTTTATTTTTTATAGCCTCAATATGCATTTTTAAATGTAAATATGTGGCACGGCCTTAATTGACCCTAAATTTTTTCCAGTCTTACTTGGCCTAAGACCCTTTTAAACTAATATGATATGTTATTTGTAACTTTTCTTTCCATTTAAAGTACTTTAAATACATATGTAAGGATTATTTATAACCAAAAAGCTTCACAAATTTAAAATTGCTGGAAAATATTACATCTTCATGTAAGGCTCCACTTCATTGAAAAACCTGAATTTTTAGGCGCAGGCTCATATAAATTTGACTTTTGAATAATTATGCCAAGTCTGATAAATCAAATGAGTACTCTATTGCTTTGAGTACATGATAAGTTATATATTAAGGCATTTAACAAGTATTTTTTTGCAATATTTTAATTTTTAAAGCCCCAAATGTTGATAGTTGAAATTTTTCAATTTTAACGTCAAAATTTTACACGCAAAGATGAGTATAGAACTTAACTTAATGTCTATAATATACATCCTATTGTCATGAAACTTTGTAAGTAGTGTTATAATACATTAAGCTTTGTTCGTACCAAGTTTTTTTAAGATTTGTCTACTCTTTCTACCCTATTAGGTCCGAGACCACCATTGTCGTCCCTTGATTTTCGTTGTTCACAAATATAGTCCCTAGTGTTGACAGTGGGTTACTTGCCATTAATTTTTATACCCCTTCCAAATTTATTTCTCCATGTTCACTGCCTCAAATTGCAAGTAGGGGGATGAAATTACACTGTAAAAAAATTTGGGTCCAGAATTTTAAAGGAAAGTAGTGATTTGGTCCAGCTGAAAAAGGTTGAAAATGAGCACTTCGGAAGCTGTCAAAAGATTTCAAGACGCCCTAAACATAAAATTGTCCATACTTTGAGTTAGAGGCGATGAAGTTTTCTATAAATTTGATATAATTTGTCCCAAAAGTAGTACAACACACTGTAAAAGTTTCATTGAGAAAGCGCAGGTGGGATTTTTTTTATTTTCATTTATGTTCTAAAAGAAATGCACTACGAATTAATTGTGTTCTCGGACCTAAGAGGTGAAATCTGTAAATATAGAATTTGTACTCTGGCAACTTCCCTAAATGATTTGATGGTGTCAACTTGTCAAATATCATGAAACTAAAGGATTTAAACTTTTATTTTATAGAATTTCTGCCAAAACGACCAATTTTGACATTTTATGGTCAAAATAGGCATTTTATAACTTTTTCAATATTGATGCATAAATGGCATCCTGACTTTCTATCTGACAGGTTTTTATGTGTCAATATTTGTGTTTCTATGCCTTTACCTGCTTCTTTTACTTATTTATGAACTCTGAATCTACAGAAAAGAAGTTTATCTCAGATAAAATGTGCAAAATGTGTTGTATGAATGACCCTTGTCTAACGCCTTGTTTGGATGAAGGCAATAGTGGGGAGCTTGGTATATAAAATTTGATGTCCATATTAGAGACTTCACTAAATTTGTATCAAATGCACTTTACAATGTCTATTGTACCTGTTCCATTTCACATACTATATTTCTTTTCTTCTGTAGGATAGCAAGTGGTTTAAATATAAGCCTGTTGAGAATAAATTGCATGCAAGTTTTTCCCTAAAAAGGCAAAAATCTTTGTTTCAGCCCATACTGCTTGTAAGAAAAGTTAATTGCAAGAGTCTTTTTGTGCTCAGATTTGTTGTATCATGTCACATGAGTATAGAAATGATAAAAAAGACACACATTTTTATTTTTTATAGCCTCAATATGCATTTTTAAATGTAAATATGTGGCACGGCCTTAATTGACCCTAAATTTTTTCCAGTCTTACTTGGCCTAAGACCCTTTTAAACTAATATGATATGTTATTTGTAACTTTTCTTTCCATTTAAAGTACTTTAAATACATATGTAAGGATTATTTATAACCAAAAAGCTTCACAAATTTAAAATTGCTGGAAAATATTACATCTTCATGTAAGGCTCCACTTCATTGAAAAACCTGAATTTTTAGGCGCAGGCTCATATAAATTTGACTTTTGAATAATTATGCCAAGTCTGATAAATCAAATGAGTACTCTATTGCTTTGAGTACATGATAAGTTATATATTAAGGCATTTAACAAGTATTTTTTTGCAATATTTTAATTTTTAAAGCCCCAAATGTTGATAGTTGAAATTTTTCAATTTTAACGTCAAAATTTTACACGCAAAGATGAGTATAGAACTTAACTTAATGTCTATAATATACATCCTATTGTCATGAAACTTTGTAAGTAGTGTTATAATACATTAAGCTTTGTTCGTACCAAGTTTTTTTAAGATTTGTCTACTCTTTCTACCCTATTAGGTCCGAGACCACCATTGTCGTCCCTTGATTTTCGTTGTTCACAAATATAGTCCCTAGTGTTGACAGTGGGTTACTTGCCATTAATTTTTATACCCCTTCCAAATTTATTTCTCCATGTTCACTGCCTCAAATTGCAAGTAGGGGGATGAAATTACACTGTAAAAAAATTTGGGTCCAGAATTTTAAAGGAAAGTAGTGATTTGGTCCAGCTGAAAAAGGTTGAAAATGAGCACTTCGGAAGCTGTCAAAAGATTTCAAGACGCCCTAAACATAAAATTGTCCATACTTTGAGTTAGAGGCGATGAAGTTTTCTATAAATTTGATATAATTTGTCCCAAAAGTAGTACAACACACTGTAAAAGTTTCATTGAGAAAGCGCAGGTGGGATTTTTTTTATTTTCATTTATGTTCTAAAAGAAATGCACTACGAATTAATTGTGTTCTCGGACCTAAGAGGTGAAATCTGTAAATATAGAATTTGTACTCTGGCAACTTCCCTAAATGATTTGATGGTGTCAACTTGTCAAATATCATGAAACTAAAGGATTTAAACTTTTATTTTATAGAATTTCTGCCAAAACGACCAATTTTGACATTTTATGGTCAAAATAGGCATTTTATAACTTTTTCAATATTGATGCATAAATGGCATCCTGACTTTCTATCTGACAGGTTTTTATGTGTCAATATTTGTGTTTCTATGCCTTTACCTGCTTCTTTTACTTATTTATGAACTCTGAATCTACAGAAAAGAAGTTTATCTCAGATAAAATGTGCAAAATGTGTTGTATGAATGACCCTTGTCTAACGCCTTGTTTGGATGAAGGCAATAGTGGGGAGCTTGGTATATAAAATTTGATGTCCATATTAGAGACTTCACTAAATTTGTATCAAATGCACTTTACAATGTCTATTGTACCTGTTCCATTTCACATACTATATTTCTTTTCTTCTGTAGGATAGCAAGTGGTTTAAATATAAGCCTGTTGAGAATAAATTGCATGCAAGTTTTTCCCTAAAAAGGCAAAAATCTTTGTTTCAGCCCATACTGCTTGTAAGAAAAGTTAATTGCAAGAGTCTTTTTGTGCTCAGATTTGTTGTATCATGTCACATGAGTATAGAAATGATAAAAAAGACACACATTTTTATTTTTTATAGCCTCAATATGCATTTTTAAATGTAAATATGTGGCACGGCCTTAATTGACCCTAAATTTTTTCCAGTCTTACTTGGCCTAAGACCCTTTTAAACTAATATGATATGTTATTTGTAACTTTTCTTTCCATTTAAAGTACTTTAAATACATATGTAAGGATTATTTATAACCAAAAAGCTTCACAAATTTAAAATTGCTGGAAAATATTACATCTTCATGTAAGGCTCCACTTCATTGAAAAACCTGAATTTTTAGGCGCAGGCTCATATAAATTTGACTTTTGAATAATTATGCCAAGTCTGATAAATCAAATGAGTACTCTATTGCTTTGAGTACATGATAAGTTATATATTAAGGCATTTAACAAGTATTTTTTTGCAATATTTTAATTTTTAAAGCCCCAAATGTTGATAGTTGAAATTTTTCAATTTTAACGTCAAAATTTTACACGCAAAGATGAGTATAGAACTTAACTTAATGTCTATAATATACATCCTATTGTCATGAAACTTTGTAAGTAGTGTTATAATACATTAAGCTTTGTTCGTACCAAGTTTTTTTAAGATTTGTCTACTCTTTCTACCCTATTAGGTCCGAGACCACCATTGTCGTCCCTTGATTTTCGTTGTTCACAAATATAGTCCCTAGTGTTGACAGTGGGTTACTTGCCATTAATTTTTATACCCCTTCCAAATTTATTTCTCCATGTTCACTGCCTCAAATTGCAAGTAGGGGGATGAAATTACACTGTAAAAAAATTTGGGTCCAGAATTTTAAAGGAAAGTAGTGATTTGGTCCAGCTGAAAAAGGTTGAAAATGAGCACTTCGGAAGCTGTCAAAAGATTTCAAGACGCCCTAAACATAAAATTGTCCATACTTTGAGTTAGAGGCGATGAAGTTTTCTATAAATTTGATATAATTTGTCCCAAAAGTAGTACAACACACTGTAAAAGTTTCATTGAGAAAGCGCAGGTGGGATTTTTTTTATTTTCATTTATGTTCTAAAAGAAATGCACTACGAATTAATTGTGTTCTCGGACCTAAGAGGTGAAATCTGTAAATATAGAATTTGTACTCTGGCAACTTCCCTAAATGATTTGATGGTGTCAACTTGTCAAATATCATGAAACTAAAGGATTTAAACTTTTATTTTATAGAATTTCTGCCAAAACGACCAATTTTGACATTTTATGGTCAAAATAGGCATTTTATAACTTTTTCAATATTGATGCATAAATGGCATCCTGACTTTCTATCTGACAGGTTTTTATGTGTCAATATTTGTGTTTCTATGCCTTTACCTGCTTCTTTTACTTATTTATGAACTCTGAATCTACAGAAAAGAAGTTTATCTCAGATAAAATGTGCAAAATGTGTTGTATGAATGACCCTTGTCTAACGCCTTGTTTGGATGAAGGCAATAGTGGGGAGCTTGGTATATAAAATTTGATGTCCATATTAGAGACTTCACTAAATTTGTATCAAATGCACTTTACAATGTCTATTGTACCTGTTCCATTTCACATACTATATTTCTTTTCTTCTGTAGGATAGCAAGTGGTTTAAATATAAGCCTGTTGAGAATAAATTGCATGCAAGTTTTTCCCTAAAAAGGCAAAAATCTTTGTTTCAGCCCATACTGCTTGTAAGAAAAGTTAATTGCAAGAGTCTTTTTGTGCTCAGATTTGTTGTATCATGTCACATGAGTATAGAAATGATAAAAAAGACACACATTTTTATTTTTTATAGCCTCAATATGCATTTTTAAATGTAAATATGTGGCACGGCCTTAATTGACCCTAAATTTTTTCCAGTCTTACTTGGCCTAAGACCCTTTTAAACTAATATGATATGTTATTTGTAACTTTTCTTTCCATTTAAAGTACTTTAAATACATATGTAAGGATTATTTATAACCAAAAAGCTTCACAAATTTAAAATTGCTGGAAAATATTACATCTTCATGTAAGGCTCCACTTCATTGAAAAACCTGAATTTTTAGGCGCAGGCTCATATAAATTTGACTTTTGAATAATTATGCCAAGTCTGATAAATCAAATGAGTACTCTATTGCTTTGAGTACATGATAAGTTATATATTAAGGCATTTAACAAGTATTTTTTTGCAATATTTTAATTTTTAAAGCCCCAAATGTTGATAGTTGAAATTTTTCAATTTTAACGTCAAAATTTTACACGCAAAGATGAGTATAGAACTTAACTTAATGTCTATAATATACATCCTATTGTCATGAAACTTTGTAAGTAGTGTTATAATACATTAAGCTTTGTTCGTACCAAGTTTTTTTAAGATTTGTCTACTCTTTCTACCCTATTAGGTCCGAGACCACCATTGTCGTCCCTTGATTTTCGTTGTTCACAAATATAGTCCCTAGTGTTGACAGTGGGTTACTTGCCATTAATTTTTATACCCCTTCCAAATTTATTTCTCCATGTTCACTGCCTCAAATTGCAAGTAGGGGGATGAAATTACACTGTAAAAAAATTTGGGTCCAGAATTTTAAAGGAAAGTAGTGATTTGGTCCAGCTGAAAAAGGTTGAAAATGAGCACTTCGGAAGCTGTCAAAAGATTTCAAGACGCCCTAAACATAAAATTGTCCATACTTTGAGTTAGAGGCGATGAAGTTTTCTATAAATTTGATATAATTTGTCCCAAAAGTAGTACAACACACTGTAAAAGTTTCATTGAGAAAGCGCAGGTGGGATTTTTTTTATTTTCATTTATGTTCTAAAAGAAATGCACTACGAATTAATTGTGTTCTCGGACCTAAGAGGTGAAATCTGTAAATATAGAATTTGTACTCTGGCAACTTCCCTAAATGATTTGATGGTGTCAACTTGTCAAATATCATGAAACTAAAGGATTTAAACTTTTATTTTATAGAATTTCTGCCAAAACGACCAATTTTGACATTTTATGGTCAAAATAGGCATTTTATAACTTTTTCAATATTGATGCATAAATGGCATCCTGACTTTCTATCTGACAGGTTTTTATGTGTCAATATTTGTGTTTCTATGCCTTTACCTGCTTCTTTTACTTATTTATGAACTCTGAATCTACAGAAAAGAAGTTTATCTCAGATAAAATGTGCAAAATGTGTTGTATGAATGACCCTTGTCTAACGCCTTGTTTGGATGAAGGCAATAGTGGGGAGCTTGGTATATAAAATTTGATGTCCATATTAGAGACTTCACTAAATTTGTATCAAATGCACTTTACAATGTCTATTGTACCTGTTCCATTTCACATACTATATTTCTTTTCTTCTGTAGGATAGCAAGTGGTTTAAATATAAGCCTGTTGAGAATAAATTGCATGCAAGTTTTTCCCTAAAAAGGCAAAAATCTTTGTTTCAGCCCATACTGCTTGTAAGAAAAGTTAATTGCAAGAGTCTTTTTGTGCTCAGATTTGTTGTATCATGTCACATGAGTATAGAAATGATAAAAAAGACACACATTTTTATTTTTTATAGCCTCAATATGCATTTTTAAATGTAAATATGTGGCACGGCCTTAATTGACCCTAAATTTTTTCCAGTCTTACTTGGCCTAAGACCCTTTTAAACTAATATGATATGTTATTTGTAACTTTTCTTTCCATTTAAAGTACTTTAAATACATATGTAAGGATTATTTATAACCAAAAAGCTTCACAAATTTAAAATTGCTGGAAAATATTACATCTTCATGTAAGGCTCCACTTCATTGAAAAACCTGAATTTTTAGGCGCAGGCTCATATAAATTTGACTTTTGAATAATTATGCCAAGTCTGATAAATCAAATGAGTACTCTATTGCTTTGAGTACATGATAAGTTATATATTAAGGCATTTAACAAGTATTTTTTTGCAATATTTTAATTTTTAAAGCCCCAAATGTTGATAGTTGAAATTTTTCAATTTTAACGTCAAAATTTTACACGCAAAGATGAGTATAGAACTTAACTTAATGTCTATAATATACATCCTATTGTCATGAAACTTTGTAAGTAGTGTTATAATACATTAAGCTTTGTTCGTACCAAGTTTTTTTAAGATTTGTCTACTCTTTCTACCCTATTAGGTCCGAGACCACCATTGTCGTCCCTTGATTTTCGTTGTTCACAAATATAGTCCCTAGTGTTGACAGTGGGTTACTTGCCATTAATTTTTATACCCCTTCCAAATTTATTTCTCCATGTTCACTGCCTCAAATTGCAAGTAGGGGGATGAAATTACACTGTAAAAAAATTTGGGTCCAGAATTTTAAAGGAAAGTAGTGATTTGGTCCAGCTGAAAAAGGTTGAAAATGAGCACTTCGGAAGCTGTCAAAAGATTTCAAGACGCCCTAAACATAAAATTGTCCATACTTTGAGTTAGAGGCGATGAAGTTTTCTATAAATTTGATATAATTTGTCCCAAAAGTAGTACAACACACTGTAAAAGTTTCATTGAGAAAGCGCAGGTGGGATTTTTTTTATTTTCATTTATGTTCTAAAAGAAATGCACTACGAATTAATTGTGTTCTCGGACCTAAGATGTTGTCTTTTTGGTATTGGGATATACAATTACCTGTCCACGTCCACTCTGTGTAGTATTTTTAATTTTATCCATCTGATGCGTTGAGCCTTTTACAACTGATTTTCATAGTTTGTTCATATGCTGTACTGTTAAATCACTGTCCAAGGTTAGGGAAGGGTTGGGATGCCGCTAATATTTTTAACCACATTATGTATGTATGTGCTTGTCCTAAGTTAGGAGCCTGTAATTCAGTGGTTGTCGTTTGTTTATGTGTTACATTTTTGTTTTTCTTGCATTTTTTGTACACAAATTAGGCCATTAGTTTTTACATTGTTATTTCAAGGCCTTTTAAAGTTGACTATGCGCTATGGGCTTTCCTCGTTGTTAAAGGCCGAAAGGTGACCTATAGTTGTTCATTTCTGAGGCCCCTCATGGGGGGGGGGGGGGGGGGTCCTAGTAATCACATAATCACCATTGTTTTGCCAATATAATCACATAATCATTAAATATTTGCTTATCTTTAGTAATCAAATAATCATAAACTAAAAATACAGTCCTAGGTAATCAAATAATCATGAAATATTTGGCTTAATAATAAAATAATCATTAAAAAAACGGCCAAGTAATCACATAATCAAAAACCCCATGAGGGCCTTCATTTCTGTGTCATTTGGTGTCTTGTGAAGAGTTTTCTCACTTGCAATCATACCACATTACCTTTTTTATACACTCGTATTTTTAGGAAATGTTCAAAGTTATACTATTCGGGGGAACATATTTTTTAACTGGATACTGTTATATGTTATACGTCTTTATGATGCACAGGTACTTGTCTCTGATTTTTTTACCCCTATATACGTGTTATATCAAAATATATAGATGAGGGATTTTCAGTCGGAAACCATGCATCAAACTATTTCTTATCTCAACCTATTCTGATTTAACTTTAGCAATATTTTCATTTATTCAATTTAAACCGAACAACGCTTATACAATTATTTAGGTATTTACAACAGAGACTGTACATGCATAGGTATACTTCTATAACAAAAGCAGTAGAAGTTATAAACTGGTTGATTCTAAAATTTCACAGGTGACAAAATTTAAAATACTGCGTAGAAATACATTCCCAATGAACAGCATTGATCGATTTGAGCTGGTATAATTTCAAATATTACGACGGAATAGTAATTAAAACAAAGGCTGAGTATTAACTAGGGATGTCAACGAGTACTCGAGTGCTCACGTATCGCTCGGTAGTACCGAGTATCGGTTACCAAAATGATACTCGAGTAATCGGTTTCCTGTTAGAATGTTGTTGCTTTCTTTTAAAGTTTAAACGAAAAATGTTATTTATTGAGAGCATCTCCAGGGAAATTATATATTATTCAAAATTTAAAAAATTAAATACGATTCGAATATTTGCGTTTAACTGTCATTTAAAATTCCTCCACACAGAGATACAAGTAGGATATGAACAAGATCATTCTTACAAGGCTGACACTTTTAGTTAATCTTAGTCACTCCCCCACCTCTCTACCGTCAAAGCATATATTTTCATCAGGACTGTTAGTTACCTAACAAATTTGAGAAATAGCTACGTTCCAGAAAAAAGTTTACAAGATAATATTTTTAATAAGAACAAATTCGTTGCACCTTGTATCCACCCTAAAAAAATGATGAATGGTATGAGTAAGTTATTATAATCACCCCTGTGTTGATCATAAAATGCGTTTTTAACGGTCCCCAAATCACTGGGGTAAATGTGATCTCCGTAACTGCAGTTACGTATATCCAAAGATGGCGGACGATGTTTCTGGTCAATATTTCTTTTGTCAATTGTGTTATAATTCTGTATTATTCTTCGGTATTTCGTATCATATCTAAAGTATTACTAAGTTTGAAACTTACATACAACGTTTCTTGTCATTGTTCAACCGCTAAATTGAGAAATCATCATTTAAAAAAATCCCGAGGATATGGGTAACTGTAAAGGCTGATATCCGTAACTGTAATAAATGTTTATAGAAGGATATCCGTAACTGTTGAATTTTGTTGTTTCTGCTTCATTCATTATCCTCGATTAATACTTCGGACAATCATTTATTATCAAAGGTACCATGATTATAATTTAATATGCCAGATGCGCGTTTTGTCTTCATAAGACCCATCAGTGACGCTCATATCAAAACAGTTAAAAAGCAAAAGCAAGAACAAAGTTGAAAAGCATTAAGGACCCAAATAATTGTGCCAAATACAGCTAATGTAAACTCAATCTAATTAAAAGACGATCTCTCATACATGCAGCTCCCGTTTTCTTTTCTGATATGTCGCGTGGTAGCTCACGCGACATTAAAAAAACGGGAGCGATGAGAGATCGGGTTTTAATTAGATGATTGATGTAACCTACTCCTGGGATAAGAAAATCCTGAGTTTTTCGAAAAATTCAAAATTTTGTTCACAGGAAAGTTATAAAAATGACATATAACTGATATTCATGTCAACACCGAAGTGCTGACTACAGGGCTGGTGATACCCTCGGGGACGAAACGTCCACCAGCAGTGCATGCCATGGCATCAACCTAGTGGTGTAAAATGGTTATCAAATGTACCAGGATTATTATTTAATACGCCAGACGCGCGTTTCTTCTTCATAAGACTCATCAGTGACGCTCATATCAAAACATTTAAAAAGCCGTTTGAAACAAGTACAAAGTTGAAGAGCATTAATTAAGGACCAAAAAGGAAAGTTGTGCCAAATACGGCTAAGCTAAATATATGAAATCATCGGGATCCAAAATAATATTTCAACAATGTTCTAACAACATTAGAAAAAAATATACTGTTTAAGACTTCTCGAAACTTAATCCCTTGGATGTGGGATGTGCATTAACTGATAAATTAGTCTTAGATGCTTGATTTTTTTTTAAATTGTTTTGGCTTTGAAATAGCTTTCAGTACTTGCGACTACTCCCAGATTTTAATTTAGTGACTTTAATTTTGGGATTTTGTTTTTGGGATGTACAAGTACCCTCCCACGTCACAGTCACTTTTTTTGTGTAAAAATTATTTTTAACTGTATCCACCTGATGAGTTAAGCCTTTTCAACTGATTTTTTAGTTTTCTCTTATGTTGTACTGTTATACCACTGTCCAAGTCAGTGGAGGGTTGGACGCCAGTTAACATGTTTATAATCGCCACATATAATATATAATATTAATTTCTGTGTCAGTTAGTCTCTTGTGTCTCAATTACACTGGTACCACATTTTCTTTTTATTAAATATATCTTCAGAAAGAGAAAAAAATATAAATACAGAAGGTAATATAAAAAAAAAGAAGATGTGGTATGATTGCCAATGGGACAACTATCCACAAAAGACCAAAATGACACAGACATTAACAACTATAGGTCATCGTACGGCCTTCAACAATGAGCAATTAATTAAAGCCCATACCGCATAGTGAGCTATAAAAGGCCCCGATACGACAATGTAAAACAATTCAAACGAGAAAACTAACGACCTTATTTATGTAAAAAATGAACGAAAAACAAATATGTAACACATAAACAAACGACAACCACTGAATTACAGGCTCCTGACTTGGGACAGACACAAACATAAATAATGTGGCGGGGTTAAACATGTTAGAAGGATCCCAACCCTTCCCATAACCTGGCACAGTGGTTTAACAGTTCAACATAAGAAAGAACTATAAAAATCAGTCGAAAAGGCTTAACTCATCAGATGGACAAAAATACAAGTGGACGTGGTCTTGAATCAGAGGCCGTTCTGTGTGAAGGTAGAAAAAAATTGGACTACCACGGGTATGGCAGATTGGATAGGGACGGGAGTCTTTTTTGGCCACTGACCATTTATGGACCCCTCAAAGATTTGTCACAAGGGTTATTATCCTACATGTAGCTACAAAGAATTCTCTCAACATGTGGCATCTGAATTAACGTCCCCATTCCTACCAGACGTGAATGCGTACTTGAGCATCACGGACAGCAAAACTGACGCAACACTTTGGCTATAATTTAAGAGGAAGTAGACCAATGGAGACCATTTTTACAACCCCAGTCTCTCTTGGGGGTCTTTAAATATGGTGTTTATGTACTTGTTTATCATCTGATGTACTTGATTTTGTGCCATCTTGTTTTGTCCAAATGTTTATTGTTAACCTTAACTCTATAGAACTATTTGATTATGTTTTGGGGTGGCTCAGTATTCATACATACAGCCATTGTACATAATGGTGCTATGGTCATTTTGTACTCTTGCCTTCAAATTTGTTTTATGAACTCTATCTTTAACGTGTGTATGTGCCGTTTTGTGTTTCTCTGTTGAAATAGTTGTAAATAGTGTGATAAATTTTAAAATTATGTTGACTTAGATACATTGTCCCCCAATTTGATTTCTGACCTATCATGTCTGTTTGCTTTGTATTATTGTAAATATCATGGAATCATATGTGGCTATCATACAAGTTAGGGGCTTAGCTAGTTATACAACCAGCTTATACTCTACCATTTTCTACTTATGGAAATGCTTGTGCCAAATTAAGAATATGACAGTTGTTATCAATTCGTTTGGTGTTTTTGAGATTTTTTTTTCATTTGCTTAAGTACTGTCCATTCTCAATTTTACCTATATTTCATCTATAATAAGCTAGCAAATCCTTTAGCTCACTATGCATGCATGCTGCTGACATAGAAATTCAGAATTGGAAGTCTGATCATTTTTTTTCCATAATGATTTAAGACTTCGAACTTCGAAGATCATTTCTGATTCATATTTATTATACTTTTAATAAACGGAGACATTTATTTCATTTCAAACATGATTGAATTATTTAAAAATAAAATCAGTTACGGATATCAATATTTCCAGTTACGTATATCATTAAAAATTTATTAACTTCAGTTACCCATATCATCAAGATATTTTAAATAGCTGTTTTCTCCATTTAGCGGTTGAATTATGAATTAAACACTTCGTATTTCAGTTTCAAATATTGTAATGCGTTATAAAAGACACGAAATACCGAAGATATTCAATGGGTCTTCAATTCATTATATGCAACCATATATTCAAGTGTAAGGTTGCAATCTGATAATAACTGAGCATTTAATTAAGCTGATGCTTCTTCTTCTTTCCTCTATAACTTCCTCCAATAGTTGGAGTACACCAACCTTACTAAATTAAGGTTTGTTAACCCTTATAAAAATTATTCAGTGAAAACATACCTATTTAAAAATAACATTAAAAAAATATGATATACAGTTAAATCCCTGAAAAGATAATAATAATAATGCACGGATCATTCACCCGCTGTGTCGTAGCTTGGAGTATAATAACGGAACCATATCATAGAATAAAATTCAGAGAGCATATAATTGTAGAACCACATCATTTGAAAAATACCCCCATCATTTAATAACAGCAGCACGGCATAAAATCAAATTTTGCAACACAAGACAGCTATTGCGTTGATTAGTTTATTTATAATTTATGCATACTCATTACTCTCAATATTACTTATAGGGATTCTAGTATATTATTATTTTTATAATTATTATATATATTGATGGCGATCCGATGGATACATCTGTTGTAGAGTTGTCACTGACTCAGACGTACTTATAAATATAAATTATTTTCTGTGACTGTATATTACATTAATTTGTAGGATCCTTTACTATAGGTAATTTAGCTGATCTGTAACAATAACATCTTCATGCCTTATATATCATGTACTGTAGTACGCCGCTAGATTAAAACTGACGAGGAAAGGTAACACACGGCCAGCGAAAGCTCTTTTTTTGAGAGCCCAGGTGGTTGTGTGTTCTAGCGGGACGGCTGCAGTGCAGGCGATTTGGTGTCACGATATCACAGTAGCATGGGTTCGAATCCCGGCGAGGGAAGAACCAAAAATTTGCAAAAGCAAATTTACAGATCTAACATTGTTGGGTTGATGTTTAGACGAGTTGTATATACATTATGTACACAGCCATGTATCACCATCATTGATGGCGATCCGTTGGATACATCTGTTGTAGAGTTGTCACTGACTCAGACGTACTTTTTAATATAATTATTTTCTGTGACTGTATATTACATTAATTTGTAGGATCCTTTACTATAGGTAATTTAGCTGATCTGTAACATTAACATCTTCATGCCTTATATATCATGTACTGTAGTACGCCGCTAGATTAAATCTGACGAGGAAAGGTAACACACGGCCAGCGAAAGCTCTTTTTTTGAGAGCCCAGGTGGTTGTGTGGTCTAGCGGGACGGCTGAGTGCAGGCGATTTGGTGTCACGATATCACAGTAGCATGGGTTCGAATCCCGGCGAGGGAAGAACCAAAAATTTGCGAAAGCAAATTTACAGATCTAACATTGTTGGGTTGATGTTTAGACGAGTTGTATATACATTATGTACACAGCCATGTATCACCATCATTGATGGCGATCCGATGGATACACTGTTGTAGAGTTGTCACTGACTCAGACGTACTTATAAATATAATTATTTTCTGTGACTGTATATTACATTAATTTGTAGGATCCTTTACTATACGTAATTTAGCCGATCTGTAACAATAACATCTTCATGCCTTATATATCATGTACTGTAGTACGCCGCTAGATTAAAGCTGACGAGGAAAGGTAACACACGGCCAGCGAAAGCTCTTTTTTTGAGAGCCCAGGTGGTTGTGTGGTCTAGCGGGACGGCTGCAGTGCAGGCGATTTGGTGTCACGATATCACAGTAGCATGGGTTCGAATCCCGGCGAGGGAAGAACCAAAAATTTGCGAAAGCAAATTTACAGATCTAACATTGTTGGGTTGATGTTTAGACGAGTTATATATATATATATATATATATATATATATTTATGTATATGATGCTTGTTTCCAAATTATAGGGACAATGTCACATTTAGATGAAACTTGTTTTAGATTTCAAATGAATGAATGTATGGGCACATTATTTAATCTTAACCTGTTCATACTATTGTAATAATTCCTACCAGACATAAATACAGTGTAAAAACTGATTATCACAATACTACACAATTAAGCAAAAACTTGCCATTACTGGCTTAGTATGGAAAATAAATGTATTTCTGAGAATATCACCATGCAAAATTTCTTCATTACTCTAAATAAATATAAAATGTTTAAATTATCATTTACAGAATCTTCACATGATCGTTTCAATACTGAACAACACTGAACAAAATATACCTCATCAATGAAATTTAGTTTTTATTATGTATACGTTCAAAGATAATAATTATGATAATTGTATTAACAGTAATCACTAAGAAAAACATTTCGAAACATTTCAATAACATACTTTTGAACAACAAAGACAGCACTATATATCTAACGGCTAACTTCCTGAAACATTAAATCCAATTCTTTGAAACTTTATGTCAATATCATACTCACATCTGACTATAGATATATGTAAAATTGATATAGTAAGTTTATGAATGTCTTAACTCAAATCTGGGCATTTTTATGTCCTCTTTCAATTAATTTGATATATAGAATCAAACTGCAATGCATACTCAGCAAAGCGTTTGGCAGACGGGCGACGTCTTGGCTCACGGTCCCAACATTTATGCAGCAGACGAAGCACGTTACTATGCAGAGAGACGCCGGGAGGTATTTCTGGAGTAAGGCCCAACTCGCCAACTTGTTTTCTCAGCTGGTGGTATGTTAAATCGTAAAACGGTTCTTCTTTGCAACACACTTCGAACACAATTAAGGAATATGAATACATATCTGACATCTTTAAGTCCCCAAGGTGAAGATATTCACCTCTCAAATTCTCTGGGGATGAGTATCGAGGGGTTCCAATGTTGCGTACGCAATCTCCACCTGCTGACGTTGACGTCTCAGTTTCGTTTTTCATCATACTAAGTCCAAAGTCTGTTATCTTAGCAACAAGTTTTTTACCAGCAACATTGTCAAGTAGAACATTCTGGGATTTCATATCGCAATGGACAATTTTTGATTCCTCTGTAATTCTGCAGCACCCGATCAGAAGTATGTGGTTCACGTGTCGAACTAGTTTCCTTCTGCCATCTCATCACCTCCTCCATTCTATGTATAAGACTAAGGGCCACATCACAAGCTTCGTTTTGCTGTTCTTCATTTATTCTAATTCTGGAGTAATCGATTTCACCCTCCTGAAAATAAGATTCAAAATATAAATCAATCATTATATTATTTAACAGTGCCCTAGAGTGAAAATGTTCACATACAATTTTTACAATCCGAGGAAATCCTGTTAAAAAACAGGTGGAAGGTACTAAGGGGATATTCAAAACACATACCAAAGGAACACTCAAAACTCGCGAATCGCAAGAAACCAACAACGCAATCGGGAAAATCGAAAGAAGATGAGAAGACAAATACATGTACATACAAAAGTATATAATACTACCAAGGAGACACTAAAAACGCGAGAAACTAACAAGACCATGGCAAAACACATAAGAAGATGAAAAGACAAATACATACAAATGAGTTTACATCGCAGACTTCAGTGCTCAAATAGTGGTACAAAACAACGTTACAGTTACTAGTACTGACTCACTGCCTACTAAGTTAATGTGATTATAAAAAGCCATGTGCCATGTTGCGGAGGAAGCTGAAAACAATGTAATATGAAACGGGTGGTTTTTATCTCATTTTATGTAAGAATTTATTTAAACAATAACTACACAATTTATTTTTTAAATTGATCGTAATAATAAAATTGAGAATGGAAATGTGGAATGTGCCAAAGAGACAACAACCCGACAATAGAGCAGACAACAGCCGAAGGTCACCAACAGGTCTTCAATGCAACGAGAAATTCTCGCACCCGGAGGCGTCTTTCAGCTGGCCCCTAAACAAATATATACTAGTTCAGTGATAATGAACACCATACTAAACTCCAAATTGTACACAAGAAACTAAAAGTTAAAATAATACAAGACTAACAAAGACTAGAGGCTCCTGACTTGGGACAGACGCAAAAATGCGGCGATTATAACTAATATACATTTTATTTAAAATATAAAAACTGTCGATTATAACTAATATACATTTTATTTAAAACTCATTGAATATCGTGATCCCTTCCCAAAAGTTTCAAACAAGCGCAAACGATATTAAGAAACTAACGAAATTATAACATATCTTTTCATACACTGCAAAATTAGAATAAACCCAACTTACTGGATTCCTCGTATAAGTTCTGTATATATTCGAAGCTTCAGAAGTAATTGTAATCTTTCTGGAAATAGGCATAGATCCTAGAGGCTTTCCAACTCTCCCCTTTGACCTGTTGAAAGAGTTGTCAACATAGTTTTTGGTTGCCTGAGAGGATTGTAAAGATGAGTTGTTTGAATGTACAGCAGCACTATGCGGTAAACCAACTCGCCCAAGGCGACGATTGAAATGATTACCTTTGTAGCCTTTGACTGTCGGTGATGGTAACGGAGATCCATGGAACGATACCCCAATACCACTATCGCTGCATTCGCGTCTGTCGTATAAGATATCGTCATATGACTTCATTCCACAGGTAAATGACGGACTCGGATTATTACTTGAGCCACTTTTTGAAACAACCATGCTACCAAGTGGCATTCATACTCTACCTAAACTACGGTTAGACGAGTTATCGACATATGTTTTGGAACAAGTATCACATGAACTATAATTACTCCCACTGGAACGAGATACGGGCATGCTACCATGTGGCATTCCGACCCTACCTAAACTTCGATTGGAAGAGTTATCTACATATGTTTTTGTATTTCCTCCTCCATAACTGCTACTGCTGCTGTAACTACTGCCACCGCCACCATAACTTGTGACGGAATATATGCAGATGAGTTTGTTTGATGCGCTACATATAAAAGATGACGTAGAGTTTTCAGAGGAAGAAACAATTGAAATAATTCAGCACACTGCTCTTGGTCTAGAATACTTGCATGATGCTAATATTGCTCATTGCGATATGAAATCCCAGAATGTTTTACTTGACTATGTTGCTGGTGAAACCCTTGTTGCTAAGATAACAGACTTTGGACTTAGTATAATGAAAAACGAAACTGAAACGTCAACTTCTGCAGGTGGAGATTACGTACGCAACATCGGAACCCCTCGATACTCATCCCCAGAGAATTTGAGAAGTGAAGTTCTTCAACTTCGGGATTTGAAGATGTCTGATATGTAGTCATATTCCTTGATTGTTTTCGAAGTTTGCTGTGAAGATGAGCCGTTTTATAAGTTAACCTACCAACAGCTGAGAAAGCAAGTTGGCGAGTTGGGCCTTACTCCAGAAATACCTTCCGACGTCTCTCTGCATAGTATGTGCTTCGTCTGCTGAATAAATGTTGGGACCGTGAGCCAAGACGGCGTCCACCTCAAAACGCTTTGCTGAATATGCATTGCAGTTTGATTCTATTTATCAAATTGATTGAAAGAGGACATAAAAAGGACCAGATTTAAGTTGATACATTCAAAAACATGTTATATTAACTTTACTTATATCTACAGTGTGATTTGATAATGATAAAAAGTTACATGCAAAGAAACTGAATTTAATGTTTCAAGTACATGTAGTTAGCTGTTACATGTTAGCTATTTGTGTTGTTCAAGAACGAAGAATTGTATTTATAATTATGTTAGCTGTTATTTTTTTGTTCAAAAGTATGTGACTGAAATGAATCAAAATGTTTTTGTTAGTGCTTACAATTATTACGAATTTTGTGTAGAACGATTTTTTTGTTTTTCGTAAATTACAAACAGTTAATTTCATTCGTGAGAGTCTTGATTGTATATCGTTGCTCAGTAAGGTAAAGATCATTGAAGTTCCTATGTATAACTTTAAAAGTCTTACACTCATATAAAATGCAGACGATCTTTACATCCATAAATTAACTATTATTTATACACAGGAATTAGCTATTCGGGCTTTTTGTTATGCCTGTAGAATACATCTATTTTCCATACTAAGCCAGTAAAGCCAAGAATTCCTTGATTACGTTAGTCCGTTAATCTCAATCATTGTGTATACTGTATATATGGATTGTCTGATAGGAATTATTACGGTATTATTGCAAAGGTATATGATTTGATAATGTGCCCATACATCCATTCATTTCAGACCTAAAGCTAGTTACACATAATTTTGACACCTTCTTTATAGTAAAAAACCTCATTTACATGTATATATAATGATTATAATAATATACTAGTACATCATCTAGACTATATTATAACATTGAGAGTATGCAGAAATTAGAAATAAAACCAAATAACGCCATAGATGTCTTGTGTTGCATTATTTGATTTTGATGTCATGCTACTGTCATTTAATGATGGGGATATTTTTAAATGTTGGTGTTCTACAAATATATTCTATTTGAATTTAATTTTTTGGCATGGTTCTGTTATTATACCACAAGCTACGAAGCAGCGAGTGTATATATAGCTTTTGATCCGTTCATCAGTCAGTCCGTCAGTGCTCAATCAAATGCTTTAGGTACCAGTCTTGTATTACAACTCCTGTTTCCGGTGCATGAAACATGGAGTGGAATAAAATAGTTCATTTTTTCTAAAAAAAAAAAATAATATCTGGACTCCAATTATTTCTATTTGCTTAAAAGTTTATGAAGAATTGAAGACATAATAATAATACTTTATTCAGAAGCAATACAGCTTATAGAATATACAATTTTACAATATTTTGTATCAGTGAAATATAAATACAATAATTATACACAATACATGTATGGCGGAGAATGAAAATAAATTCATATGATAAATAATTAATACAACTACATATTACGAATTTTTTCAATATTAAACAAAAATTTACCTAAATTATTAAGTTCTTTCACATTGTGAACTGATAACAACTGTATAAGTTTAAAAGTGGATGGATATTGCCAATAATATTTCTTAATGTATAGTTTTCTTACATCACTATATCTATTACATTCTAGAACAACATGGTATTCATCTTCTACAATATTGTTATTGCACATAGTACATAATCTATTTTCTCTATCTACATTGTAATATCTGCCTGTTTCTATATTGAGGCTATGGGCGGATATACGATATTTACATATAAAAGGCTTATATATTTGATTAACAGGTCTATCTAAATAAAATTGCAGTATATCTGTGTCATATATATATCTATAAAGTATACATTTTGATGACCCTATAATGTTTGCTGTAAGTGGTGATGGATAGTTTAAACAGCCAACAGAAAAAAGAAAACAATAGTTTTGGATTCAGGGTTTTAGTTTTTTGTAGCCAAGTGAGCTTTTCTCATCACTTGGCGTCCGTCGTCGTTAACTTTTACAAAAATTTTCTCCTCTGATACTACTGGGCATAATTTAAACAAACTTGGCAACAATCATCATTGGAGTATCTATTTTAATAATGTGTCCGATGACCCGACAAACCAACAAAGATGGCCGCTATGGCTAAAAATAGAACATAGCGGTAAAATGTAGATTGTGGCTTATATCTCTGAAACCGAAGCATTTAGAGCAAATCTGACAGGGGTAAATAAAGGCAACAAGAGTTTACCGCTGTTCGAAAGTCATAAATCGATTGAAAGTAAACAAATCCGGGTTACAAACTTACACTGAGGTAAACACGTCAATTTTAGGGGAAAACAACGAAACAACCCTTGGCTAGCGAAGATGCCCTTAAGGAGTTATTGCTCTTTATAGTAAATTGTTAACAATTTTTTGTAAATTTTTGTAATCTTTGTATTTCCTCCTCCATAACTGCTACTCCTGAAACAACTGAGACAATTAAACCAAAACTTGGCTACAATCAGCATTAGGTTATCTAGTTTAAAAAAATGTGTCTAATGACCGTCCGTGCCTGCCAAAAATAGAACATAGGGGGGAAATGCAGTTTTTTACTTATATCTATGAAACTAAAGCAAAAGTATAATGGTTGCATCATTCATTCAACAATTAAAATAAATAAAACATCAGGTGAGCGACACAGGCTCATTGGAGCCTGAAGTTATTCTTCGTGGCATCAACCCCTTTTATCTCGATTAAATCACAATTTCACATTACTAAATACATGATGTGTACATGAATTTGTTTTCCTATGTACCATTTAACTGAAAAAAAAGATCAGCTGTTTTTCATGTTAGCATAAGGAGCAATTTTAAATTACAAGAATGCGACCTTTATATCAGATGACAAACTTACACTTGGATATATGGTCACATATAATGAATAGGAGGCCCTATTGAATATCGGGTAAACAGGTCAAAGTTACAAAAAAAAGGCTAAATTGGTAAGAAAAGTGATTTCCAAATGCTAAATCAAATACTTTGTACTAAAAGTTCCAGATTAATTGACAAAAATAAGATTTGTTAAATACGATCATATTGTCTGAACGCATTTCAGAAAAGAATCATAACTTAACGCATACAGAAAATAATCTATGCCATAAGCTTTCCTCCATTATACAAGAAGCGTGGTGTGTGTGTGAACTTGATCAATAAAAGTTGTTTATTTAAGGCCTCGCCGAATGGCGGATCGCCCTAGAGTGATCAGTCTGTCCGTCCGTCCGTCCGTGACATATTGTGTCCGCTCTATATCTAGAGAACCGTTATAATTTCATACTTTATACTTGACATGTATATTAACCAACACCTAAGTATGTGTCATACTGTTTGTACTACTTCCTAGATCAAAGGTTAAGGTCAAAACCTTTGGTTTCATTTGACAAATCCAAGTCCTATGGTAAAGATGATCTAGAAAACCGTTATATTTAAAAGTTTATACTTGACATGTATATTAAGTTAACCAACACCAGCTTTTTTAACCTGATGTGATAACGAATCACTTTTCGTTAATTAAGGTTGAAATTAATTATATATAATTTATATGATAAAAATTATAATAGATAGATAGATAGACACTTTAAATTTTCAAAATGATCAGAAAGGATCAACTAACAAGTAAAATGTTGCCGATACAGTTAGAAGACTGTGAGATAATTGCCCCTAAATGAGGATTTTTGTCATGCATTCTATTCTCGTTTACAATGTTGATTTAAACAGACCAAGATGAGCGGTTTCCTCAGATTCAAATCACATGACAAATATGTTTTTTATCTTAACATTTATTTTCAATAAAAAAAAAATCAACCTCAATTATACCCACAATATTTGACGATCTTTAATCAAAATACACGACTAATGCATGAAAATACCTAAATAAATCCCTTGAATGGTCTGTCCTGTCGTTTTGAACTAAAAAAAGCTAAGCATTGGTAAGATTTCCGGTAACATTTGGGATTGTAAAAGATTGGTTGCAAGGGTTCTTAACGTGGTGAAGATTGGCACTCTCTTTACATGAGGCATTTATACATCTCACACAACCAAACTGGGCATGGCTGTGTAATTATAAATCCCACACAACCAAACGAATAATTTGGCATCTTCGCTAGCCAAGGGTTACGATCCACCCCCGCTCTCTTCACCCTTGGCGGATTGAGATACAAGGTAAGGATTTTTATTGGTTGCAGTCAACCTCGCTGCATCCAATCAAAATGAGCATATAAAATGATCACGTGTAAATGTAGAAAGTGTTTGTAAACAATTGCCACATGTTTTTTGTGCAACAAGTCTTTACATTCCTAAACATACGACTATATTCAGTGCAAACTTGAATGTTTTTAATCAACAAATAGAAGTTCCTGTGTATGTTTCATGCACAAATGCATGAATGTTGACGTATGTTTTCATTTCCGGCTTTACCAAGTGTGTAGAATCTAGACGCTACCATGTTTTTACCTCCAAATTGAAGAGTTCAAATGCTACCATTAGTCAAGAATAATGCATTCGGATTTGGCGTGATTTTTATCTTCCGATAGATGGCGCACCATTGTTATCACAAATGTTGCCTCAATCCGCCAAGGGTGAAGAGAGCGGGAGTGGATCGTAACCCTTGGCTAGCGAAGATGCTTAAGTGGTCAATTGACCATTTTGGTCATGTTGACTTATTTGTAGAACTTACGGCCTTGCTGAACATTATTGCTGTTTACAGTTTATCTCTATCTATAATAATATTCAAGATAACCAAAAACTGCAAGATTTCCTTAAAATCACCAATTCTGGGGCAGCAACCCAACAACGTGTTGTCTGAATATTTCAGGGCAGATAGATCTTGACCTGATAAACAATTTTACCTGTGACGTCACTTTTTTAGCTTTATCATCGTGTGCCAATGCATGGTTTTTTGTGCTGTTTTATGTGCTATCCTAGGTAGTTTTATGTGTTTCTTTTTATTTTGTGATTATTCATCACTTCGGTGTTGACATGAACATCAATTATATAGTAATTTTAATAAATTTACTGTTTGCAAAAATAGCAACTTATTCCAAATACTAAGGATTTTCTTTTCCTAGGCATAAATAACCTTAGCCGTATTTGGTACATTTTATTTGGAATTTTGGGTCATCAATGCTCTTCGACTTTGTGCTTGTTTTGCTTTCTTCACGGTTTCGATCTGAGCGTCACTGGTGAGTCTTATGTAGACGGAACGCACGTATGATGTATTAAATTATAAGCCTGGTACCTTTGATAACTATTAGCATGTCGAAATATCCTATTGTAATGTTTATTTGTGTATTTCTCTATCCGTGATGTTCTTGCATTTATTTGTAATGTAGTCCTGTCATGTAGTGTTATCGTTTTAGTGTTACATTCAACATTGCCATAAAAGCGCGAGGTTTGGCTAGCCGCAAAAACAGGTTCAACCCACCTTTTTTCTTAAAATATCCTGTACCAAGTCAGGAAAATGGCAGTTGTTATCTTAAAGTTCGTTTCTGTGTGTGTTGCATTGTCGTTTTGGTTTAGTGTTGCACTTCATTGTTTCTGTTGGTTCGTTGTTTTCCTCTTAAAATTGACGTGTTTACCTCAGTGTTAGTTTGTAACCCGGATTTGTTTACTTTCAATCGATTTATGACTTTCGAACAGCGGTAAACTCTTGTTGCCTTTATTTACCCCTGTCAGATTTGCTCTAAATGCTTCGGTTTCAGAGATATAAGCCACAATCTACATTTTACCCCTATGTTCTATTTTTAGCCATAGCGGCCATCTATGTTGGTGTGTCGGGTCATCGGACACATTATTAAACTAGATACTCCAATGATGATTGTTGCCAAGTTTGTTTAAATTATGCCCAGTAGTATCAGAGGAGAAGATTTTTGTAAAAGTTAACGACGACGGACGCCAAGTGATAAGAAAAGCTCACTTGGCTACAAAAAACTAAAACCCTGAATTCAAAACTATTGTTTTCTTTTTTCTGTTGGCTGTTTATACTATCCATCACTACTTACCCCAAACATGATGTCTTCAATTCTGCATTAACTTTTAAGCAAATAAAAATAATTGAGTCCAGATATTATTTTTGTTTTTAGAAAAAATGAACTATTTTATTCCACTCCATGTTTCATGCACCGGAAACAGGAGTTGTAATACAAGACTGGTACCTAAAGCATTTGATTGAGCACTGACGGACTGACTGATGAACGGGTCAAAAGCTATATATACATTCGCTGCTTCGTAGCTTGTGGTATAATAACAGAACCATGCCAAAAAATTAAATTCAAATAGAATATATTTGTAGAACACCAACATTTAAAAATATCCCCATCATTAAATGACAGTAGCATGACATCAAAATCAAATAATGCAACACAAGACATCTATGGCGTTATTTGGTTTTATTTCTAATTTCTGCATACTCTCAATGTTATAATATAGTCTAGATGATGTACTAGTATATTATTATAATCATTATATATACATGTAAATGAGGTTTTTTTACTATAGAGACGGTGTCACAATTATGCGTAACTAGCTTTAGATCTGAAATGAATGGATGTATGGGCACATTATCAAATCATATACCTTTGCACTAATACCGTTATAATTCCTATCAGACAATCCATAACTTATACAGTATACACAATGATTAAGATTAACGGACTAACGTAATCAAGGAATTCTTGGCTTTACTGGCTTAGTATGGAAAATCGATGTATTCTACAGGCAAAATAAAAAACCCGAATAGCTCATTCCTGTGTATAAATAAAAGTTAATTTATGGATGTAAAAATCGTCTGCATTTTATATGAGTGCAAGACTTTTTAAAGTTATATACAGGAACTTCAATGATCTTTACTTTACTGAGCAACGATATACAACCAAGACTCTCACGAATGAATGTAACTGTTTGTTATTAATTTACGAAAGAAGAAAAAATCGTTCTACACAAAATTCGTGATAATTTTAAGCACTAACAAAAACATTTTGATTCATTTCAGTCACATACTTTTGAAAAAAAACAACAGCTAACATACATTCAATACAATTTTTCGTTCTTGAACAACACAAACAGCTAACATGTAACAGCTAACTACTTGAAACATTAAATTCAGTTTCTTTGCATGTAACTTTTTATCATTATCAAATCCCACTGTAGATATAAGTAAAGTTAATATAACAAGTTTTTGAATGTCTCAACTTAAATCTGGTCCTTTTTGTGTCCTCTTTCAATCAATTTGATAAATAGAATCAAACTGCAATGCATATTCAGCAAAGCGTTTGGAGGTTGGACGCCGTCTTGGCTCACGGTCCCAACATTTATTCAGCAGACGAAGCACATTACTATGCAGAGAGACGTCGGAAGGTATTTCTGGGGTAAGGCCCAACTCGCCAACTTGTTTTCTCAGCTGTTGGTAGGTTAACTTATAAAACGGCTCATCTTCACAGCAAACTTCGAAAACAATCAAGGAATACGAATACATATCAGACATCTTCAAATCCCGAAGTTGAAGAACTTCACCTCTCAAATTCTCTGGGGATGAGTATCGAGGGGTTCCGATGTTGCGTACGTAATCTCCACCTGCAGAAGTTGACGTTTCGGTTTCGTTTTTCATCATACTAAGTCCAAAGTCTGTTATCTTAGCAACAAGGGTTTCACCAGCAACAAAGTCAAGTAAAACATTCTGGGATTTCATATCGCAATGGGCAATATTAGCATCATGCAAGTATTCTAGGCCAAGAGCAGTGTGCTGGATTATTTCAATTTTTTCTTCCTCTGAAAACTCTACGTCATCTTTGATATGTAGCGCATCAAACAAACTCATCTGCATATATTCCATCACAATGCACAAATTTGGAGTGACGACTGAAGCACCGATGAACTTTACTATGTTGGGATGCTCCAATTCACAGAGAAGGAATATCTCATCTGTAAATTCCTTCAACCTACGCTTTGAAACTCTTTGAACACGAAGTTTTTTGGCCGCAACGACGGTTCCTTGCCACTTAGCAAAATGGACGTCACCAAATCCACCGGAGCCGATTTTCTGCATGATTTCAATGTCTTTAAAATCAATTTTAGTCCCTCTGTAATTCTGCAGCACCCGATCGGAAGTGTGAGGGTCACGTGCCGTACTAGTTTCCTTTTGCCATCTCATCACCTCCTCCATTCTATGTACAAGACTGAGGGCCACATCACAAGCTTCATATTGCTGTTCTTCATCTATTTCCATTCTTGAGAAATCGATTTCTCTTACCTGCAAAATTAATTTCAAAATATAATTCAATCATTAATATGTTACTTTACAGTACAGTAGTGTGAAACTCCTCTCACACAATGTTTGCAATCAGAGGAAAAAACATAAATAAAGAGGTGGAAGAAACCTAGATAGCACTCATAATTCTCAAAATTCATAACTCGAAAGAAACCAATAACGCATTAAAAAAACGAAAGTAGACGAAAAGACAAAAACATACAAATATATGATAATATATCAAGGGGACACTCAAAACGCATGTTGCAAAAAAAAACTGACAACGCCCTGGCAAAATATGAAAGAAGACGCGTTCATATGACATTATTTGTAAAGCAAAGACACAAGGATACATTTAGAATAACTCAATGAATAGCGTACTAACTTAAACGGTGATTAGAAAGCCATCTGCAATGTTACGGGCAAAGCTAGAAACATTTCCATAATTATGAAACTGATTTTTTAACATAAGAAACTAATTGTTTTTAATTTCTCCGTGTCAAGAACTGTCTATTATACTAGATGATATACAATAATTCAAAACTCCTGATTACATTAAAAATCGTGATCTCTTCCCGAAATTCAAAAAATCGCAGTCGATACTTGCAAACTAGTGGACGAAATTACAACAAATCCATATTTTTTCTAAGGCTAAAAAATGATACAAACTTACAGGATTCCTCATATAATTTCTGTATATATCCGAAGCTCCAGACGTTGTCTTACTCTTTCTAGAAATAGACATAGATCCTAGAGGCTTTCCAACTCTCCCTTTTGACCTGTTGAAAGCGTTGTCAACGTATTTCTTAGTTACTGGAGATGCTGGTGCAAACGAGTTTCTTGAATGTACAGCAGAACCATGCGGCAAACCAACTCGTCCAAGACTACGATTGAGAGGATTATCTTTATAGACTTTGGCGGCAGGTGATGGTGACGGAGATTCGAAGAACGAGGCTCCAATACCACTATCATTGAATACATTTTCTCTGTAACTCATTGGACTTTTGCCCGATACCACAGCAGTACCATGTTCCAATCCAACTCGTCCAATGCTTCTGTTGTATGAGTTATCGACATATGACTTGGTCCCACTGCTAGATGCTCGACTCGAGTTCTCACTTGAGCCACTCTTTGAAACAACCATGCTACCAAGTGGCATTCCGACTCTACCTAAACTACGGTTAGACGAGTTATCTACATATGTTTTGGAACTAGTATCACCAGAACTATAACTACTCCCACTAGAACGAGATACTGGCATGCTACCATGGGGCATACCGACCCGACCTAAACTTCGATTGGAAGCGTTATCTACATATGTCTTTGTATTTCCTCCTCCAAAAATGCTACCGCTACTGTAACTACTACCACTAGAACGAGAAACTGGCATGCTACCATGGGGCATACCGACCCGACCTAAACTTCGATTGGAAGCGTTATCTACATATGTCTTTGTATTTCCTCCTCCAAAAATGCTACCGCTACTGTAACTACTACCACTAGAACGAGAAACTGGCATGCTACCATGGGGCATACCGACCCGACCTAAACTTCGATTGGAAGCGTTATCTACATATGTCTTTGTATTTCCTCCTCCAAAAATGCTACCGCTACTGTAACTACTACCTACGCCACCATAACTACTACCTCCGCCACCATAACTACCACCACCGCCACTGTAACTACTGCCACCCCCACCACCTGAACGAGAAACAGGCATGCTGCCGTGGGCCATCCCGACTCTACCCAAACTTCTATTCATAGAATTATCCACGTACGTTCTCGGCATCTTTTTTTTTTATTTCAATCTGAAACTGAAGGAACATTTTGATTATTTTATTGAAAAATGTATAAATCTACAGGTGTCTAGAAGTGTTATTATAAATTTCTGCAACACATCTAATAGTATAAAGTGAATTTAACAGAAATACCAAGCGGGAAGTCCCTAAGCAAATGGCAAAATCAAAAGCTCAAACACATCAAACGAATGGAAAACAACTGTCATATTCTTGACTTGGTACAGAATTTTTTCTTTCGTAGATATTTTGAGTCTTGTAAGATTTGTTTACGCTGGTGAATAGCCATCTATGTTATAATTTGTGCAGAGCGGAACAAACTTGATATAAGTAAGATAAGATAAATTTTATTTCCAATAGAGGCCCATGCATTATAACTAGTGTCAAGTTATCTAGCAATTCTCATCCTACAATTCTCTTTATAAAAAGCTATCCTACAGTTAAGTCCAGGATGTGATTCGTATTAACGCATGTTTAACCTACATTTGCGATTTTCGAAACTCATATTAACGACTAAAAATATAGAATCTATAGATTTTGATGTAAAATAATTTGTTTCATGGTATACCCGACTTCTATTTGGTACATTTTCAAACCGATTGACTCGGCAGTTTTTTTCTGGCTAGGGATTTTATACAGAACTACCAAGACAATGGGTCGATAAGTGGGTGTCCCCAATGCGTACAAATGTATTTGATCGAATTTGGCATTTATTTCCATGTTTCAGACGACATTTTCGGCCTTTAAAATGCTTACCACAGAAATTCATTCCCCTCCCGCTGTAGTACTATCCAGTATCTCGTCGGAAATGTGAGTTATGAAGTTGTATTGTCGGTATATATACCATGAAAAAAAATCATTTTAAATCAAAATTCTATATTTTTAGTCGTTAATGAGTTTTGAAAATCGCAAATGTGGGTTAAACATGCGTTAATACGAATCACATCCTGGACTTAACAGATAATACTTTGTTTGAATCGTCGTCAGGATTTTTTTATATATTGTGAATGCTAATTAAAAAAAATCGTAATTAGAAATCTACAAACTAAAGTTAGAATTTTGTTAATGGGATATAAAAATCTTTATATAAATCTGACGTACAGGGGTCAGGGGTTTAACGTTAGAATAATTTTGAGGTATCAAACACTTCTCTCTCATTCAAGTGCACGTGTTGATACGACCTTATGTAATAAACTAAGGATGTGAAAATTATTTAAAGGGAATTCAATGCCGATACTTAAATTTTAATTATTTCTCAAAATTAAATTTAGTCCTAAAAACTCAACAAATAGCATATGAACAATGAAGCGTAAAAGTCGTGTAAAATTTGTGTATTTTATGGGGTGTCATATAGGTCATCATGGTTGGTTGACTTGCAGAAAATAAGCACGTATAACGTTATAAATACTCGTGAACATTTAGTCAAAATCAATGCTCACACTTTTCTTTCGTCATGTTCGTTTTCTCACGTTCTGAATTTCTGAAATCGAAAATAGTGAAATCCCACCTCTATATTAATAACATACATCAATATAAAATTATGTTTTAAACACAACTTTATTAATTTTAAAATAGCAAGTATAATATTGTTAATCCATTTGTTGTCTGTTTTCTTCAATCCATTAAATAATCTTAACTAGTAGGTTAGTCTGCTGATTTTCCGGAAACTGCCACTTACATGTAATATGAGAGTATGGCTTCTTTCTGCTCAGTCTCAGTCCAATTTAGGCCCCAGTTTGACTTTTACTAATTGACATAGCAATTTTATATGACATTACAATTTTGAATGAGTTTTATATGAAACGACAGCATATCTTTTTCTGCTTTCCAATTCATGAACGACTTCGCGTATTTTGAGGAAGTTTTTCAAGATTCTACTCGGGGAAACATAATTTTTACTGAACACGTCTTTATAATGTCAGTATCGAATGAAATTTCAGAAGGACCGTCTGCCAGAGATTTAAATCTTTCAATCTGCGATATTTTGTGTTTACACACTGACTTACCTCTTAAAGATATAACACTATTCAATATCTACAAGTCAAAACATAACTTTCCCTCAAATAAATGGAACTTCTCTGGGTTTTTCAGTTACGTTCTAAAAATAAATATACAATAACAACGTGAGACTACCTATGCGTATTACACAAACAACAAACACGTTATATATAGTATATATATGTATATGTATCGGTAGGATTCATGAACGGAGACCGTGAGACCATCTTGCTCGAGAGGTTCTGTCAACGTTTACTTGTTCCAGTGAAAACATTCTGTGTTTGGGGGAGTTTTATTTCCTAACAGATTATTCATTTTCATCGTTTTAGAAGCTCGCTTATATTTAAATTGCGCGAAAAATTGTTTTCTATATTTGCATACAACTATTCAGGCACGCAGCATTTATAGTGCTGCAAAATATTTATTTTCAGCATTTCTTAGGGTAGATTATTCATTTGTAAATTCTAATACTATAGATCCTTATAATTATACCATCGACTAGATAATTTTGAGAATATTTTATTTATATGTACATTGTTTAGAACTTTACATTAATAAAGTGAATTCATGGTTCTCAAGCATAGATTGTATATTTAAAAAAAAGCTGTACCGGTACATACACATATACTTTTATTTTTGGCATTGTAATACGGTCAACTACAAGTCATGTCTTATTTGACTGTCCATGACGTTAAATACTAAAACCCTGGGATGTGTTTTAGTTGATTTTATAGTCTCTGTGGTGCAAAAATTTTGTATTATTAATTGTTATTCGCTTTTAACTAGCTTTCAGTATCTGCGAGTACTCTCAAATTGTACCTCAGTCCTTGTTTATTTGACCTGTTGATTCCATTTGTAATGTTTTTGTTTTTTTTATTTAATGTTTACTTATAATCAAAAGTGTTTCTCGTTTGTCGTTTTTTAGTATAGATTGGGCCGTTGGTTTTCCCGTTTGAATGGTTTTACACATGTCATTTATGGGGGCCTTTAATTACAGCTTGCAGTAATTAAGGTGTGAGTCAAGCCTCTGTGATGAAGACCGTACTTTGGCCTCAAAAGAAAATTTAAGAACAACAGTTCAGAACAAAACCGCCAAATTTTGAAATTTTCGGAGAAATACAAAAAAATTGTAGATAAAGCAATTATTGCACATAGAAAAAAAATTTACACATTGAGATCCAATAAATCAAAACAGTATTTGAAACTACCTTACAGTAGAAAAGAGGGACCAACCTGACATCCCTATCAACAAATTGTTCGATTTTTTCAAAAGTCTGAACGTCGCCTCAGATGACGAAGAAAATACAAATATTCCAACTCTAAATTTCACACTGGTATTATTCCTGACAGTTAGCTAATTGGTTACATTAAGCCTGTTTATAAAAATAAAGGTAGCAAGTTGGACCTCAAACATTTTAGACCTATTACCATTTGTTCATGGTTAAACAGAATAAAGACTATTCTAAACGAATGTGGTATCCCAATGTGTGTGAAACGCAATCTTTTATAAATTGCAAATGGTTAGTTTCATTCATCAAACTCAGACTTATAAAGATCAGTTTGTATACGTCTGACATTCTTTACTTGAAAACTCATTAAAAGCAATATAATACAAACTTTAAAAAAAAAATTGGGACTTATAAAGATCAGTTTTTACACGTCTGGCATTCTTTACGTGAGTTGGGAAAAAACTGTCTATTGATTTGCGTAGATTTAGGAAACAAATCACAACCTCCTTCTGAACTAAGTAGATGGAATAATATAGTTAGAAACAAACGTCTTCTATATATATATATATATATATATATATATATATATATATATATATATATATATATATATATATATATATATATATATTTTAGCTGATCTGTAACAATAACATCTTCATGCCTTATATATCATGTACTGTAGTACGCCGCTAGATTAAAACTGACGTGGAAAGGTAACACATGGCCACCGAAAGCTCTTTTTTTGAGAGCCCAGGTGGTCGTGTGGTCTAGCGGGACGGCTGCAGTGCAGGCGATTTGGTGTCTCGATATCACAGTAGCATGGGTTCGAATCCCGGCGAGGGAAGAACCAAAAATTTGCGAAAGCAAATTTACAGATCTAACATTGTTGGGTTGATGATTAGACGAGTTGTATATATATATATATATATATATATATATACAACTCGTCTATAGTAAACATCAACCCAACAATGTTAGATCTGTAAATTTGCTTTCGCAAATTTTTGGTTCTTCCCTCGCCGGGATTCGAACCCATATATATATACAACTCGTCTAAACATCAACCCAACAATGTTAGATCTGTAAATATATATATATGTAAAAACAATGATATTGGCGATGAATTGCATTACATATTAGAATGTAAATACTCTGAAGAAAACATGAAACATTATATGTCATATTACTATTTAAAAAATGCAAATTTCGTCAAATACAAGCAGATTAAGTCTTAAAAACCAAATCAGAATTGATTAAACTATGTAAGTTCATAAAGATTATTAACACAGGTGTATGTGCTCCTGGCTAAAACAGACTTCATATATATATATATATATATTGTCTTAGCAACTATTTTGTTTGTTCTGTCTTGTTGTAAATATTGTACATAATTGTATTCTCTATACCTATATGTATATGAATAATTTAGAATAAAGATATATTTATATTTACCTACAATGGTTTATTTTTACAAATTGTGACTTGGATGGAGAGTTGTCTCATTGGCACTCATACCACATCTTCTTATATCTATGTGTATTACATCAACTTCCCAACCAGTATCTACTCCTTTACAACATTTATCAAAGATAAGCTAAATAGAAACTCTCTCCATTTCTGGAAGGAAAAAAGGAAATAAAAATAGTTCAATCAGATCAACTAAAGGCAAGCTCAATGCTTATTTTTCTTGAAAATTGAAATTGAATTTTGTTTGGAAAAACAATTGGATCTGTTAAATATATTAGATAATGATTATCACAATCAATCTGTAAGATTAGAATAAGTGCTCATCCATTAAAGATAGAGACTGATAAATATGCAGAACTCATAGAAAATGTTTATACTGTACATGAATAAAGTTGAGGATGATATACACTTGGTGACTGAATGCACTGGCACTATTTGTCGAAAATAGAACCATAGATGTAAATGGGTATTACACCTATTGTAGAACTGAGTGCTTTACTGAAATTTCATTATAAACTGCAATAATTTTCAATTTTAGACAATTTTTCGAAGTTTACATGTCTATTCACACAAGAAAATTTAGATGTATGTACCGGTAAATGTTTGGGAAAGCATTTAAAAAAATATGGAGATATGGATAAATATTCAATTGAAATGCATATAAGTTACACGTATATACTTATTTTGAGTGGTATAAGGGCTATGGTAATGGACCTGAGTAATGGACTGCTTGTGTTATTTGTATAATCTGGTTATGTCCTGGCCTTATATAACAGTTATTGTCTAACAAAACTTTACTACATAAGAGATGATTTCAACTTCCCAGTTGTGAACTTTACATTTCTATATATAGCAACATTCCAGTGGAACCTACATATGGAGTTTATATCTCCAAGTTGATACGATATTTCAGAACTTGTATTTGTCATCATGATTTCCTTGAATGAAGTTTCTACTTACAAGGAAGCTATAAAACTAACATTTCCAAGTGGAAAAGTTGAAAGCATCCCTCCAAAAATTTAAGGATCGCTATCACGAGTTGGGTGTCGACGGACATCTTCCATATTTTTCACCACAATTCTGTCCTCTTTAATTCCCTCGAATTCGACCTAACTTATCATTCTAAGACATAAGCCCGAATTTACAATATATATCTACAATTATTTGAGCATGCATGTGATCAGTAATCTGTTATAGATAAATTATGTGGTCACACTTTCTAAATGGTTCACTAAAAATAGAATTGATAAAAAATAACTTTTATTTGCCTTTTACTATCAATTTGAAGTTTATCATACACAGCGTGAAATGAATAGATTGATTGATTGTTGGTTGCTTAACGTCCAGTGGCAAATATTTCATGCATGTTCAGGACGAGAACAAGTTAAAAATAAATACAATAGGTAGGTCTTGACATAATAGAGGCCAGTCGGGATGATGGTCGGGGAAATTTGGACTGCCACTGGAAAATGAGGGTACATTGGATAGGGACAGAAATTTTGCGCAACATGCCACCTACGGACCCCTAAAAGAGCTGTTGCAAGGGTTCTTTACGTGCAAAGAGTGTGGCACTCTTTTTACACGAGGCATCGGATTTAACGTCCCCATTCTGACTTGAAATGAATAGAAAACATAAACTAACAGATTTGGGAAAAACGGAGGAGGGCTAAAAAAAAAAGGCTGTCCTTGAGTACTATGATCTATGGTGCTATATTCCTTAATTTAAAATGAATTTATAAAAATAATGATAGAATTTAAACTTATTTTGGAGTAGATGGTTTAGGTTATATCATGTATTTGACTTAAATTATGCAGTCCTAGTGATTTTTCTCTACACGGCATTTTTTTGGGGCTAAATTCATCTTCTCGAGTAATTTATTTCCAGGGACCAAAAGTTTTCCCTGAATGTCTTTAGCAAAGGATTCAGGTCTAAAGTTGCATTCAATTTCTCCAGACTTTAATTTTAATAGACGTCTCTACAAGAAAATCTGGCATAGACCTGTGCAAAATGAAGACCTTCTGACAAGTAATTCTGTATAAAACAATCTTCATTTTTTGGCATTGAAACTCATATGCCATTTGTTTTCCCAGTCTACAAATGCTGATAAGTCTTTCTGGAGAAGTTCAGTCTGCTTGGTTGGTGATGGTACGAAAGAGTAGCCAGTCATCCGCGAATAATTTGGTCTGTAATGTAGATGCTGTTTCTAGCATGTCGTTAATATAGGCCAGGAGCAGTAAAGGTCCCTGAACTGTGCCTTGGGGGTACTACAGAGAGTAATGGTACTTGCGTGGAGACAGCTCTCTCTAGTATTACGCTCTGATTCCTGTATGTAGGAAGGAGCGAATCCATTTGTTGGTTTAAGTATATGGTTTAAAGTTTTATTATATAAACTGACATCTGTACGCTATGTTCTAACAGACAGATATATAAATACAAATGTACCATACATGTCTCTGAAATTAAGGTCTCCTTTAAATCATTATTCAAAATTTCGTGCTAGTGAAAAACTACAAGTTTTAAATAGCGATAATAAACTTAAGACTTAACAAATAAACTCATCATAGATACCAGGATAAAAAATTTATATTTACGCCAGACGCTCGTTTCGTTTAAAAAAGACTCATCAGTGTCGCTCGAATCAACAAATGTTTAAAAGGCCAAATAGAGTACAAAGTTGAAGAGCATTGAAGACCAAAAATTCCTAAAAGTTTTGCCGAATACATGTAGCTAAGGTAATCTATTTCTGAGGATTACACATTTTTTTTTGCAATGTTTCATTTTAGAATAAAGATATATTTATATTTACCTACAATGGTTTTTACAAATTTTACAATTTTTACAAATTGTGACTTGGATGAAGAGTTGTCTCATTGGCACTCATACCACATCTTCTTATATCTATATGTATTACATCAACTTCCCAACCAGTATCTACTCCTTTGCAACATTAATCAAAGATAAGCTAAATAGAAACTCTCTCCATTTCTGGAAGGAAAAAAGAAAATAAAAATAGTTCAATCAGATCAAGTAAAGGCAAGCTCAATGCTTATTTTTCCTTTAAAACTCTATTTTGAAAATTGAAATTGAATTTTGTTTGGAAAAACAATTGGATCTGTTAAATATATTAGATTATCACAATTAATCTGTAAGATTAGAATAAGTGCTCATCCATTAAAGATAGAGACTGATAAATATGCAGAACTCATGGAAAATGTAAATGGGTATTACATCTATTGTAGAACTGAGTGCTTTACTGAAATTTCATTATAAACTGCAATAATTTTCAATTTTAGACAATTTTTCGAAGTTTACATGTCTATTCACACAAGAAAATTTAGATGTATGTAAATGTTTGGGAAAGCATTTAAAACAAATATGGAGATATGGATAAATATTTAATTGAAATGCAAATAAGTTACACGTATATACTTATTTTGAGTGGTATAAGGGCTATGGTAATGGACCTGAGTAATGGACTGCTTGTGTTATTTGTATAATCTGGTTATGTCCTGGCCTTATATAACAGTTATTGTCTAACAAAACTTTACTACATAAGAGATGATTTCAACTTCCCAGTTGTGAACTTTACATTTCTATATATACATGTAGCAACATTCCAGTGGACCTACATATGGAGTATATATCTCCAAGTTGATACGATATTTCAGAACTTGTATTTGTCATCATGATTTCCTTGAATGAAGTTTCTCCTTACAAGGAAGCTATAAAACTAACATTTCCAAGTGGAAAAGTTGAAAGCACCCCTCCAAAAATTTTAAGATCGCTATCACGAGTTGGGTGTCGACGGACATCTTCCATATTTTTCACCACAATTATGTCCTCTTTATTCCCTCGAATTCGACCTACCTTATCATTCTAAGACATAAGCCCGAATTTACAATATATTTCTACAATTATCTGAGCATGCATGTGATCAGTAATCTGTTATAGATAAATTATGTGGTCACACTTTCTAAATGGTTCACTAAAAATAGAATTGCTAAAATTAACTTTTATTTGCCTTTTACTATCAATTTGAAGTTTATCATACACAGCGTGAAATGAATAGATTGATTGATTGTTGGTTGCTTAACGTCCAGTGGCAAATATTTCATGCATGTTCAGGACGAGAACAAGTTAAAAATAAATACAATAGGTAGGTCTTGACATAATAGAGGCCAGTCGGGATGATGGTCGGGGAAATTTGGACTGCCACTGGAAAATGAGGGTACATTGGATAGGGACAGAAATTTTGCGCAACATGCCACCTACGGACCCCTAAAAGAGCTGTTGCAAGGGTTCTTTACGTGCAAAGAGTGTGGCACTCTTTTTACACGAGGCATCGGATTTAACGTCCCCATTCTGACTTGAAATGAATAGAAAACATAAACTAACAGATTTGGGAAAAACGGAGGAGGGCTAAAAAAAAAAGGCTGTCCTTGAGTACTATGATCTATGGTGCTATATTCCTTAATTTAAAATGAATTTATAAAAATAATGATAGAATTTAAACTTATTTTGGAGTAGATGGTTTAGGTTATATCATGTATTTGACTTAAATTATGCAGTCCTAGTGATTTTTCTCTACACGGCATTTTTTTGGGGCTAAATTCATCTTCTCGAGTAATTTATTTCCAGGGACCAAAAGTTTTCCCTGAATGTCTTTAGCAAAGGATTCAGGTCTAAAGTTGCATTCAATTTCCCCAGACTTTAATTTTAATAGACGTCTCTACAAGAAAATCTGGCATAGACCTGTGCAAAATGAAGACCTTCTGACAAGTAATTCTGTATAAAACAATCTTCATTTTTTTGCCATTTGTGTTCCCAGTCTACCAATGCTGATAAGTCTTTCTGGAGAAGTTCAGTCTGCTTGGTTGGTGTCTTAAAAAGACTCATCAGTGTCGCTCGAATCAACAAATGTTTAAAAGGCCAAATAGAGTACAAAGTTGAAGAGCATTGAAGACCAAAAATTCCTAAAAGTTTTGCCGAATACAGCTAAGGTAATCTATTTCTGAGGATTACACATTTTTTTTTGCAATGTTTCATTTTAGAATAAAGATATATTTATATTTACCTACAATGGTTTTTACAAATTTTACAATTTTTACAAATTGTGACTTGGATGAAGAGTTGTCTCATTGGCACTCATACCACATCTTCTTATATCTATATGTATTACATCAACTTCCCAACCAGTATCTACTCCTTTGCAACATTTATCAAAGATGAGCTAAATAGAAACTCTCTCCATTTCTGGAAGGAAAAAAGGAAATAAAAATAGTTCAATCAGATCAAGTAAAGGCAAGCTCAATGCTTATTTTTCCTTTAAAACTCTATTTTGAAAATTGAAATTGAATTTTGTTTGGAAAAACAATTGGATCTGTTAAATATATAAGATTATCACAATTAATCTGTAAGATTAGAATAAGTGCTCATCCATTAAAGATAGAGACTGATAAATATGCAGAACTCATAGAAAATGTTTATACTGTACATTGAATAAAGTTGAGCATGATATACACTTGGTGACTGAATGCACTGGCACTATTTGTCGAAAATAGAACCATAGATGTAAATGGGTATTACATCTATTGTAGAACTGAGCGCTTTACTGAAATTTCATTATAAACTGCAATAATTTTCAATTTTAGACAATTTTTCGAAGTTTACATGTCTATTCACACAAGAAAATTTAGATGTATGTAAATGTGTGGGAAAGCATTTAAAAAAAATATGGAGATATGAATAAATATTTAATTGAAATGCAAATAAGTTACACATATATACTTGTTTTGAGTGGTATAAGGGCTATGGCAATGGACCTGAGTAATGGACTGCTTGTGTTATTTGTATAATCTGGTTATGTCCTGGCCTTATATAACAGTTATTGTCTAACAAATCTTTACTACATAAGAGATGATTTCAACTTCCCAGTTGTGAACTTTACATTTCTATATATAGCAACATTCCAGTGGAACCTGCATATGGAGTATATATCTCCAAGTTGATACGATATTTCAGAACTTGTATTTCTCATCATGATTTCCTTGAATGAAGTTTCTACTTACAAGGAAGCTATAAAACTAACATTTCCAAGTGGAAAAGTTGAAAGCATCCCTCCAAAAATTTTAAGATCGCTATCACGAGTTGGGTGTCGACGGACATCTTCCATATTTTTCACCACAATTCTGTCCTCTTTAATTCCCTCGAATTCGACCTACCTTATCATTCTAAGACATAAGCCCGAATTTACAATATATTTCTACAATTATCTGAGCATGCATGTGATCAGTAATCTGTTATAGATAAATTATGTGGTCACACTTTCTAAATGGTTCACTAAAAATAGAACTGATAAAATTAACTTTTATTTGCCTTTTACTATCAATTTGAAGTTTATCATACACCCAGCGTGAAATGAATAGATTGATTGTTTGTTGGTTGCTTAACGTCCAGTGGCAAATATTTTATGCATGTTCAGGACGAGAACAAGTTAAAAATAAATACAATAGGTAGGTCTTGACATAATAGAGGCCAGTCGGGATGATGGTCGGGGAAATTTGGACTGCCACTGGAAAATGAGGGTACATTTGATAGGGACAGAAATTTTGCGCAACATGCCAACTACGGACCCCTAAAAGAGCTGTTGCAAGGGTTCTTTACGTGCAAAGAGTGTGGCACTCTTTTTACACGAGGCATCGGATTTAACGTCCCCATTCTGACTTGAAATGAATAGAAAACATAAACTAACAGATTTGGGAAAAACGGAGGAGGGCTAAAAAAAAAAGGCTGTCCTTGAGTACTATGATCTATGGTGCTATATTCCTTAATTTAAAATGAATTTATAAAAATAATGATAGAATTTAAACTTATTTTGGAGTATATAGATGGTTTAGGTTTTATCATTTATTTAACTTAAATTATGCAGTCCTAGTGATTTTTCCCTACACGGCATTTTTTTGGGGCTAAATTCATCTTTTCGAGTAATTTATTTCCAGGGACCAAAAGTTTTCCCTTAATGTCTTTAGCAAAGGATTCAGGTCTAAAGTTGCATTCAATTTCCCCAGACTTTAATTTTAATAGACGCCCTTGACCCTCTACAAGAAAATCTGGCATAGACCTGTGCAAAATGAAGACCTTCTGACAAGTAATTCTGTATAAAACAATCTTCATTTTTTGGCATTGAAACTCATATGCCATTTGTTTTTCCAGTCTACCAATGCTGATAAGTCTTTCTGGAGAAGTTCAGTCTGCTTGATTGGTGATGGTACGAAAGAGTAGCCAGTCATCCGCGAATAATTTGGTCTCTAATGTAGATGCTGTTTCTAGCATGTCGTTAATATTGACCAGGAGCAGTAAAGGTCCCTGAACTGTGCCTTGGGGGTACTACAGAGAGTTATGGTACTTGCGTGGAGACAGCTCTCTCTAGTATTACGCTCTGATTCCTGTATGTAGGAAGGAGCGAATCCATTTGTTGGTTTAAGTATATGGTTTAAAGTTTTATTATATAAACTGACATCTGTACGCTATATTCTAACAGACAGACATATATAAATACAAATGTACCATACATGTCGTTGAAATTAAGGTCTCCTTTAAATCATTATTCAAAATTTCGTGCTAGTGAAAAACTACAAATTTTAAATAGCGAAAATAAACCTAAGACTTAACAAATAAACTCATCATAGATACCAGGATAAAAAAATTATATTTACGCCAGACGCGCGTTTCGTCTAAAAAAAGACTCATAAGTGACGCTCGAATAAAAAAATGTTTAAAAGGCCAAATAGAGTACAAAGTTGAAGAGCATTGAAGACCAAAAATTCCTAAAAGTTTTGTCGAATACAGCTAGGGTAATCTATTTCTGAGGATTACACATTTTTTTTTGCGATGTTGCATGATGTATTATTTTATTTTGCTTGGTGTCAAAGTCAATGGAACTAAGTAATTGGAGAACTACACGTAGGGTAAAATGTCAATTAACAACGATATTTTAATTTCGATGATATATATGTAGAGTGTTTTCGGGTATATTCGGCCACTTAACCTACTTTCTCATCTACTGGTTACACACTAAAACGTTAAATGTATTTTTAGTCAAACATGATGAATTTAGTTGTTAACCTATGGAATGTTAATGCAATATTAAATATCTGACTGAGGACAAGATATGTAAAAGTTCATGATCACATCAAACATCGTAGGGTGTTTTCGGCATAGATCGTCAAACTTCGGCCGGACTTCGACTATTTCCGGCCATTAATTTTTCGATAGGATTCCAGTCAAATTATTCATATTTGTTATAAATGCATCGGTTAACTAAGTCTGCTCATGCGGATTATCATTTTATTTTATTTATAGCCTACATATTTAATATCATCGGAAGGTCGTCAATTTTCGGCCACTTTTCAGATTTAAAAAAAAAACAGTATCGACCTTCGGAGAAGATTGCCTATTGTTGAAAACTGTCAATATGTACCAAATTTCACATCTGCTGCACACAACATGTTCTTAACATTTTCAAAATCTCTTTCTTGTATCTGCATTTTCAGAGAGCATTTTTGAACTATCTTCCCACCATAAAATGCTGGATCTTTGGTAATTGTCAAAAAATATTTCCCCATAAAACCATGTCCTTCCTCAATAAGTGGATACATCGCTTGAGCAGATTGTCTGGTAAGATATCCCACAACATTGTGCGAGTCAAGTGTTTTTACAGCAATGGCTTTTGTGTCATAATTATTATTTCTGTCTATCTGGGCATGAAAAATAGTTCCAATAACAGGATTCTTTGGCAAGTAGAACTTGACCCCAGTGATGTAAATGTTTGGAATAACAATAGTGTTCAAAGACATAGCTAATCCTGAAATGAAGAAAATGGTAGCAATTTAAAAGTCGAGAAGCAAAAAACTGTGTGTACGATTGTTCTTACGATAATATTACGAAATTAACAATCGAAATGAATTAAATAGACTTGTTACGTTATTATCTTCCTCAGTTTGCGTGACCTATGAGTTAAGGACGAACAAAACAAGCATTATTTCTCGACAGTTTAATAATTTGTAATTTTATTGATTTGAAAGTGTGAGTGTTACACAAATTAAGCTATTAGTGATGACTGAGACAGGGACAGTTCTCATACTATATATCATCCACAGCCGGCAATTCACCTAGTGAGCAAGAAAGTGTAAAAAATGTAAAACAGTATTCCATCTTTGTTTGCATTGAAGTACTCTCTAATTGACGTTTACCAGCCAACATTTCATATTATTATTATGAACAAACAATATTATAAATGTGAGTGTTTTGACTATTATTTGTTGTATGTTGTACACAATTGCTGTCTCTTTGTGTTTTATTGTTGTTTTGTTTTTCTATGTTTTCATGTACATTTTGTATTTCAGCTCATATCCTTTTGTACCAGATTTTATACTGAATAACAGAAGTCACGGAGTAGTTAGTTAGTTAGTTATTATAGAAGAGATTTATTAAAACATTAAATAATTTATTTATCTATATAGATAATTCAACAATAATCAGTCAGATCAGTCAGTTAACAGAATTCACACTCAAAGTAATCTGGTCAGATTCTCCTTCTAAAACTCCACACTGCGACAAATTAGCGCACGCTCTGTGGAAGAGACGTTCACAGTTATCACATTTGATTGATAACACCATTACTTTTATTTCACTCTCACATTTATAGCAAGATTTATTTTCCCCATTGTTAGTAGCCTTATTTTTTCGTTTCTTTTTTCCCTGTTTTGGCTTCGAACTTTTCATTTCCTTTTGTCGCTTCCTTTCCTCTCTTTCTTCCGTTCTCCTTTTCTTTTCCCGTTCCTCATGCTCTTTTTTTTCTTTCCTTTCTGTCAGGATTTTGTTCATCTGCAGACCAGACAACGCTTTAGGCTTTATTAAATATATTAAATCTCTCCAGGTTTTGTTTGTCTGTATGTAATTAGGACTTCTTGTCCATTTTCTCTAACGGCTCAACCATGCTTATCGTTTTTATATAGATTAGACAGTTGGTTTTCCGTTTGAATAGTTTTACGCTAGTAATTTTTGGGGCCCTGTATAGCTTGCTGTTCGGTGTGATCCAAGGCTCCGGCCCGTGTAGAAGGCTGTACCTTGGCCTACAATGGTTTACTTTTATAAATTGTTACTGACTTGAATGGAGAGTTGTCTCATTGGCACTCATACCACATCTTCCAATATCTATTGACAGACCTGTGTCATCTCTGCTATCGTTCACTAAAATATCGTCATTTATGATTGATGGACCAGCAATAGTTTGTATATTTGTTAAATTGGTCAAACCGACATCTCTGTTGGATCAGGATTCGTTAATATCAGAGCTCCCTCTCAGTGGCGGATCCAGCCATTTAAAAAAAGGGGGGTCCTAACCCAGGACAAAAAAAGGGGGGGGGGTCCAACTACATGTCCCCATTCAAATGCATTGATCGTCCCCCAAATGGGGAATTCCAACCCCTGGAACCCCCCCCCCCCCCCTTGGATCCGCGCCTGCCTCTGCCTCTACATCAACCTCTACCACCACGCCCACCGTGTTCTAGTAGATTTTGGTGGCATAACTGTATTGTTTCCGAAAAATCTACGTATTAATCAGAAATAGAAGGAATGGAACTGTATTTATATGGAACACGATGTTGACGTTATTGCTAAGAACGTAGTAAAATCGCGGTATGAACGTAACGTGCTATAATTGCAGTAGAAGCGTGGTAAGATCGTTTTGCAATCGGATAACTCATTGTATAGGCGTAGTAAGAATTAACGTGATGAGCGTAGAATGGGGTGCTCATTTTCGCCATATCTTTCCGTATGTTTTTTTTCAGTTTATGTTCAGGTCTTTATGTTTTTGAAGTATACAGATATTTCTATATGAAGATAACTTCAAATGCAAAATATTCATATTTTAAAACGTGTTTGTTTTAAGAAAAATCATTTGAAATGTTGGATTAAAGGGTGTTTGAAATTTCCTGATGTTTTGTCAACGGGGGACACATATTCGCCGTTGTTACACATCTATTTAAAACCAAATAACTGCAGCTTTAAAGAATATTTATCAAATACATTTCATTATAGATGAATAGCAGACATTTGAAAGGTGTAAAACACTGAAATTTAGGGCAATCAGTCAAAGAATTACTAAAGAAACACTTCTTTGAAATCGTATTTTTCATTCAGGAAATTGGCTGAAAAGTTTTGTCTGTTTTTCTGTCCTTTTGGTCTCATTTTCAAAAATAATAATTTTTGTTATAAAAATATAATTTACCGGCATATTTCTTCAACTTCAACCATCCTTTGAAGTTTTTACACCTCAAAATCATAAAACGGCGCAATTGTGTCCACGGCGAAATGAGCGCCCGCACGGGGAGGGGGGGGGGGGGGGGGGTAACTTCCTATTTTTGGGTATACGGGGATGTGCCAAAAATATGGGTCATAATTTTGCGAGATTTTATATAAAAATGACCCTACTTTTTAATGACACCCTATATTAAAATGCATTTACGTTTGATAACTGTATATTGATTTTGGGTATGATCTACATATCATATATAAATATGCTATTGAGAATATATAACGATAAAATATATGTGCACCAAACGATGTCAATTCATATAAAAACTTATGTGTAGCTGGTATATTTGTGAATTATTAGTGATGATGAGTTAGTGCTTATACAAGCATGGGTCAAGTATAGGTCATTCTGTCTTAAATATTTATATAACTATAGGTACTGAATTTCAGTGAATGTTATATCAAAATGGGTACGTTTTTTGAGGCAAAAATGGCACACCCCTACTAAAAAAATATCGAAGTTACCCCCCCCCCCCCCCCCACCCACCCGCGAGCGCCCCACTCTAGAAAGATCTTGATAAGCGTAATGAGGTCGCAAAATAAGCGCGGTGACAACGTGGTATAATCGTAGCGGGATCGTTGTAGTGTCAACGTATATTTGTTCCACCTAACAGAAGTTCCTGTTATAAACAATGTCATAATATCAATTCCTGTTGGAACACATATTCTGTACCATTCCGTTAGGAACATTTACTGTAATATTTATTCCAGTGGAAATAATATTCCAGAATGATGTTTCCATTTGGAACTTATATTATGAAGGAACTTCTATTCCGTGACAGTAGAAACGTAACTGTATGAGGACGTATAGTTGCATCTTGAAAGCAACGAAAATTTACATTTTCATGCCGCTCATACCCGGCCGCGACCTCACCACGATCCGTTAATTTATTTTAGATCGCGGTGAGCGTGGTGCGATAGTCGTCTAGTGAGACTGGGGCTTTATCACGGGGGGTCTCTTCCTATATAAAGGTATACATATGTGCCGCTGGAATGGGTCCCTTTTTTGATCCGTCAAATATATCAATGGGGTGCAATTTTACCGAGGAAATATATCAATAGGTAGTAATTGACCGATTGTGATATATCAATTGGTCATAAATATATGAATGGGTTATGATTTCGATGTGAAATATATGTATAGGTAGGGATTTCACAATTATTCAATATATGAATGGGGGGTGTTTTTAAAATCCCAGCTGCACACCTGTACCCAAAATCCCATGTTGAGACCCCCCGTGGGCTTTATATTCTAAAGATTGACATGTACATGTAACAAACTCCGAAACAGTGATCTGGCTACGCTTCTTTTGTATGACCCGAACGATAACGCTGTATGGAGTCCTATGGAGTTTGGCACATGCATAGCTAGCCGACATCTATCATCTATGGACTATCTGCATGAACCTATCCCCCTTTTAATGATAGCTGATTTCAGGGGACGGACAGCTATATGTGAAGCGTCTTGTTTTTTTGCGATATGCATGGCCGATTGTCCAGGATTATCTGATTTATTGTCAATATTTTATTTGAATGGCCTAATCAGTCAGTTCAAAGGGAGATAATCGCACTTTTTAAAAGACTTGCGTAAAAGTGATCACATGATCTAGCCAAATAACTACGTTTAAAAATATAGTTACCAACAATTTTGCATTGAAAAACATTACCATTGATTGACACACAGAATGAAGACGATTTCATAAATGAATTTAGTTCGTTTATTTATGTTCCTTATTGACATGAACGATACTTGTTCGATCATGATTATAAAATCATAATGAAAGGCGGAATAATTTTAGCAATGGAATATGCACGACACGCAGTCTGAGGAATCGCTGTTGATCATTTAGAGCTTAGTTTCGTTACAGTGGTACGCAGTATTTCATAAGTGACTGCATTTATTATTTGTCCAAGCACAGTATTAAAAAAAACCTACATTTTGCATTTTATGGAGTGTCCGCACCTCGAAGAAGCCGTGAAAATATTAGCGCCACCTACAATTGCAGACACAAAAACGCATTTTGTTTGTGCAGGTGAGATATTTGTCATTTCCCAGCAAGATATCAAGTTTTCCTCATTATATTTATTGAATTGCAATTTATTATTTTATTGTGTAAATGAATCGTTCCATCTTCCGAAAATTTCAAGAACCATGTGCTTGAAAAATTAGGTCACGCGCCGTCATTGAATGGCCAAATGTCAGATTAAGTTAAAATCGTTTGGTTACTCGGAATTTAAAAGCCGATGCATAAGTATTGAAATGTGTGTTTTGATCGTCATCTTTGGTATAGCTTTACAACAAAGGATTTATTTATAGCGTTACTATACATAGTTGTGAGCAATCAAAACAATGGCCATTCAAAAGATTAGGGGCCATTTCAAAGAAAAAAAGGCACAGCAAGGCCATTCTAACTAAAAAATTATAATAATAATTTCTTGATCATCACTTAATGAAGTATTGGTGAAGCAATATGAAGTGGTGACATGCAAATAAATCCATAATCGGAATATCAGAATGAATTTGTTTCAATTTCTCTCATACAAGTTCAAATTTCTATAGTATCGTCGTGTCATATGTTTTCGTATGTCATATGTTTTCGTATCAACCACATTTCGTCGGTTTTGACTGCATACGCGTACATTGTGGCATGTTTTTCCGTTTCTATATTTAGAACAACAGCACCACTACAACTTGACATATTTAAAACATATTCAACGTCGTTTTTTAAAGACGTTAGAACAAATTAAATAAAACTGACCTATTTAGCCATTTTTATTTAATGTCAAAAATATGCATCACTAGAATAGTTGTGGAAAAAAATTCTGAAGGGTTAAAATAAAGTCCAGATATGTTTTTTGCAAGTCAGACACCGGATCTTCAAGACATATGACTGTCAAGATTTTTTTTTGCCGTTTTAATTTCAAACAATCGAGTTAAAATTAGCAGGGTTCTTATATAAAATGGTTGTTCAAAATCTAACTATTCAATATTTCATTGACAATTTTTTTGTATACATCCTTGATACATGAAGATGAAAACAGTCTTAACTTTTTATTTTTAATCTAAATTTTGAAAACTGCATTTTATTTTAGAAAAAATAATGTATTTTGTACAAACCAGGTGCCAATCTGAAATTAATCAAAATCTAAAAATTTCAGCACACGAAACACCAACCTTACACTATTTACTAGTAATTTTTAGTACTGAAAAGTATTTAATAACTTTTTTATGATTCAAGCGATCACCAGAACCACGACTTTAGAAAATATGAATTTCCGGATTTTGTACTCATTTCCTGTCCGTATACTGACCCAATTTTTATTTCATACGAAAACATATGACGCCGTTTTTTTTACACACAAAAATCGCAAAGTAATCGGAAACAGTAAAAAATCGTAGTAAGCATTGACAAAAAAACTAAATACATAAAATCAATCTACAGGACATGCTTTTTAAATTTTAGTAAACACCTGAATTAAAACTCAACAGTGAACACCGTAAGCAGTAAAAATTGTTATTAGTACGAAAACACATTACACGATGATACACCACAGTTCAAGTCTGTTGTTACATGTATTATTATATTATTTCATTACAATATTATAAATAACCTCCATGCTTAACTTCCAACACAATAGTCTTAACTTTAATACCAATGCAATGTCTGAAAAATTAAAATGTGTTACCATTATCATCTTTGAAACTTTCCCATCTCTGACAGTTACTTTGTTATAATGTCTGGCTATGTAAACACAGACATATGCACCAGTGTATCAGTCAACTGTAAAATCCAGAAGGACAAAGAACATGAAATCTACACCTTAAATTAGATGTCGGCAAACCTTGTTTAATTTCTGAAAATATTTTTTATTGCAGCTCATTTACATATGCAAGCATTCAACTCTGACATTAAGATTAAGATGATTAAACTATGAAAGTATACTTGAGGAAGTGAAGATAACCTTACTTTTCTCTAGTCTACAATATTATTTTACACATATTTTAATAATTTATCACAAAAAAGCCATGAATAGCAGGGAAAAGCTGAGTTCTAATTTTTTTTTATGTCTGGTGGTTCACGAAGAAAAATTGCTGGTCTTCTACTATTTCTATTACAAAATATCAAAAATTGTGTCTGTCCTTTGCCAAAATTGATGATAAAATCTCTTAGACCACATCTTTTCGTGAACTCTGGAACAAGGTTCAAACATAATTTTAATTATACACATTGTACATTTATACATATATGGAAATGAAGGTAATTTAATAAACATGCATGGAAAACTTCTGGAGGGGGTACTTAGCATATTTGAGTTGTATTGTGTAGATATTTATACATGTACATGCACTAGTATTTACATAAATTTGTGTCATTGAAGTCTCTTTTTTCTTTAAATATTAAAATTTTGTTTGTATTTCATGTTTGATTATAGAATTGAAAATCAATATTTTTTTCTGCTGCAGTATGTAACACAGAAAAGAATCCATGGATTTGCACAAACTGTGGAAAAATACACTGTGGGCGGTGAGTAGTCAATATATGCATTTATATTTTTTATACCTAAAAAAAAATCAGTTCAGGACCTATTATTGTTAAAAAATTCAATCACTCATCAAACTTTTATTTAGAGGTGATGTATTTTTTTGCTGATAATTTTGTGTACAAAACAGTATCACTTGGAAATATTTGTTATTTTACCTGTACAACAGTTGTGAACAAACTTTCAAAATCAATAAGTCAGACCATAGAAACAACGTTTCATACCAAATTATATTACAACTGATGTAAATGACTGATGGTTATGTTGGTGAAATGAAATATGACTTTTTCTTTTGGTGGAAAAATATTTTTAATGATTATTGTAAGATTGAGTGTAGTAAATGTGTTTAGATTTACAATTATAGAAAACCATATGCTTATTAGATATGCTAATTCAGTAGAAATTACAATGACCTCTTAAGTTGTGGTATGGCAGAAGTACAAATGAAAAGTTTGCTTGAACAGTAAAGAGATGATTTGGTCAATCCTTACAATCGTCATTTGAATTTAAAAACATGTTATGTAAATTATTCACATATGCTTAAATCGTATCCATTTTATCTGGCTGCACCCTTCTGTCAAAAGATATTTCATGGTAAACCACAGAAATGAGTCTTTAAATTTAAGATTGTATTTCAATTTGATATATTTAGGTATGTTAATGGTCATGGAAAGTTACACAATGAAGAAAATCCCAACCATTCAGTATGTATGGACTGTGAATCCTTTGCTGTATTCTGGTAAGTATATCATAATATTATACTTGTCATGCCCAAAATTACAAAAGATAAGCACAAAGATATTCATTAAACTATAGAAGAAAACAATCACTTTTAAGAAGCCTATCTTGCTGTTAGTTGATTCCAAAATGATATTGAAATCACGAGTAACTCTATAGAATTTACAGAACTGCAGTATTTAACAGAAAGAAAAAAAATTGAAGTTTGCATGAATGCTTATGAACACTTCAGGGCTCACGCTACCAGGCGACTTGGGCGAAGAAGTCGCCTTCCCGATCGTCACTTCGCTTTCCCCGACCCCCAAAAGCGAAAACAAGTCGCCCTGTTCTCGACGATAGTCGCTTTCAGTCGCTTCCGTCATCGGACATTTTCAATCTTAAGAAAAGAGGTTGAAGCATTGTCTTCGCAGTGTGTAGCAGGTTATTTGATAAAAATACAACTTTTTATCACTTCGTGCATTTTCGCAAGTTTCGGTGCTTGTTACTGGAAAACGTACATCAACCTCAATTTCGGCGGCAAAAATAAGTTTGTTACTTCATTTAAACGTGATAAAAGTTGCCTCCAGTAAATTTTTAATCCATTTATTGCATTAAAAACGTCATGTTCCTTTCCAAATAACTTGTCAAACATCGTTTATTTTTGTAAAATTTTCTTGCATTCGTCCGCCATTGACCGATTTCTAAACTCCGGATCTGAACCGGACCAGCTATGACAGAAATCCGTACTTTTACAATAATTACTACGGACGCACAGATGGAACAGCTGACAGAAGAATATTGATCTCAAAGGGAAAAATTACGCATTCCACACGCATTAAGAGACTTTTGGTGACATCTTATTGATTGGTGTATATAATTCCCTATATTTTTTATACGACCGCAAAATTTGAAAAATTTTTCGCCGTATATTGCTATCACGTTGGCGTCGTCGTTGTCGTCGTCGTCTGCGTCGTCGTCCGGCGTCCGAATACTTTTAGTTTTCGCACTCTAACTTTAGTAAAAGTGAATGGAAATCTATGAAATTTTAACACAAGGTTTATGACCACAAAAGGAAGGTTGGTATTGATTTTGGGAGTTTTGGTCCCAACATTTTAGGAATTAGGGGCCAAAAAGGGCCCAAATAAGCATTTTCTTGGTTTTCGCACTATAACTTTAGTTTAAGTTAATAGAAATCTATGAAATTTTGACACAAGGTTTATGACCACAAAACAACGGTTGGGATTGATTTTGGGAGTTTAGGTTTCTACAGTTTAGGAATTAGGGGCCAAAAAAGGGCCCAAATAAGCATTATTCTTGGTTTTCGCACAATAACTTTAGTTTAAGTAAATAGAAATCAATGAAATTTAAACACAATGTTAATGACTACAAAAGGAAGGTTGGTATTGATTTTGGGAGTTTAGGTCCCAACAGTTTAGGAATTGGGGGCCAAAAAGGGACCCAAATAAGCATTTTTCTTGGTTTTCGCACCATAACGTTAGTATAAGTAAATAGAAATCTATGAAATTTAAACACAAGGTTTATGACCATAAAAGGAAGGTTGGTATTGATTTTGGGAGTTTTGGTCCCAACAGAATAAGGGGCCCAAAGGGTCCAAAATTAAACTTTGTTTGATTTCATCAAAATTGAATAATTGGGGTTCTTTGATATGCCGAATCTAACTGTCATGACTGTGTATGTAGATTCTTAACTTTTGGTCCCGTTTTCAAATTGGTCTACATTAAGGTCCAAAGGGTCCAAAATTAAACTTAGTTTGATTTTGACAAAAAATGAATCAGTTAGGTTCTTTGATATGCTGAATCTAAAAATGTACTTAGATTCTTGATTATTGGCCCAGTTTTCAAGTTGGTCCAAATCGGGGTCCAAAATTAAACTTTGTTTGATTTCATCAAAAATTGAATAAATGGGGTTCTTTGATATACCAAATCTAACTGTGTATGTAGATTCTTCATTTTTGGTCCTGTTTTCAAATTGGTCTACACTAAAGTCCAAAGGGTCCAAAATTAAACTTAGTCTGATTTCAACAAAAATTGAAATCTTGGGGTTCTTTGATATGCTGAATCCAAAAATGTACTTAGATTTTTTATTATGGGCCCAGTTTTCAAGTTGGTCCAAATCAGGATCTAAAATTATTATATTAAGTATTGTGCAATAGCAAGTCTTTTCAATTGCACAGTATTGCGCAATGGCAAGAAATATCTAATTGCACAATATTGTGAAATAGCAAATTTTTTTTTAATTAGAGTTATCTTTCTTTGTCCAGAATAGTAAGCAAGAAATATCTAATTGCAAAATATTGTGCAATAGCAAGATTTTTTTTAATTGGAGTTATCTTTCTTTGTCCAGAATCAACTTAAATCTTTGTTATATACAATATACAATGTATATTCACTTTTTACTACCAACTGATAAATTATAATAAATAACATTCAGTGATAACAAGCAGTTTTTTTTTACATCTTAATATTTTATGATGTATTTAAATGAGTAGTAATTGTTGCAAACTCCATTAGAAATTTTAATTGAGATTAGTTTTGGAATAAGGGAAAGGGGGATGTGATTAAAAAAATTGGGTTCAATTTTTCTCATTTGAAATTTCATAAATAAAAAAGAAAATTTCTTCAAACATTTTTATGCCCCACCTACGATAGTAGAGGGGCATTATGTTTTCTGGTCTGTGAGTCCGTCTGTCCGTTCGTTCGTCCGTCCGTTCGTCCGTCCGTCTGTCCCGCTTCAGGTTAAAGTTTTTGGTCAAGGTAGTTTTTGATGAAGTTTAAGTCCAATCGACTTCAAACTTAGTACACATCTCCCCTATGATATGATCTTTCTAATTTTAATGCCAAATTAGAGTTTTTACCCCAATTTCACGGTCCACTGAACATGGAAAATGATAGTGCGAGTGGGGCATTCGTGTACTGAGGACACATTCTTGTTTTGAGAGGATTAATATTCAACAGCATAGTGAATTGCTCTAAGAGAAAACAAAAATTTTAAGTTCATTAGAACACATTCATTCTGTGTCAGAAACCTATGCTGTGTCAACTATTTAATCACAATCCAAATTTAGAGCTGAATCCAGCTTGAATGTTGTGTCCATACTTGCCCCAACCGTTCAGGGTTCAACCTCTGCGGTCGTATAAAGCTACGCCCTGCGGAGCATCTGGTTATGGATTGTTTCAAACTATTCATTAAAGTTGCTTAACTCTGAGACTATTATACTAATATCAGTATATTATGGCCCAGCTTAATAACTTTTATATTTTTTTTTATGAGAAACACTGAATGTCATACACAAGATAATTTTTAATTAAATTGTAATTGATATATTATAATTTCTTTTATTTTTTAAAATATTTTTTTTTTTAGTGCTAGATATTTAGTTGGTAGTTTCTCACAAGAACCTTAGTAAAACATAAACAACTTTTAATTTTCAAATGTTACTTTAATTGTATTTTTTTTACTCAGATATAAATTGAACAATATAAAAAGAACATTATTTACATATGGCCCTTTATACTATTGTAAAATCCAAACATTGTATCGCACCGCGCGAATGAGCACTTCTCTTTCAAATCTCACCACTTCTCCCTATCAGTTTCAAAAAGAGAAGTCACTTCTCCCTATAATTCTGAAGTAGTGTGAGCCCTGCACTTATGTGGCTAAGAAAGTTACATTAATATGTTAATTTGTGCATGCAATAAATATCTGTTCTTCTATCAATGTCATTGTTTGTGTGGGAAGTAATATTTAAGATTAGAGTTGTCTTCCTTTGTCCATAACTGCAGTATTATTAACTTATAATGCTAAATACACTGCAATGTGTATTATTTTTTATTTCTCACTGAATAATGAATGCAATTATCACCCTGTGGCTTTTTCTTCATTTCCGAACTTGCTTTACATGTACATTATTTTAATTTACTGAAAATAAGTTGGTATATTAATAAAGTTTGAATTGTAACACTCCAGTTTAGTGTCTAATAGATTACTTTATATTTCAGTTATGCCTGTGATGAATTTGTAATAAATGATACAGAACAGGGCCACCTAGACAAGTTGCGGAGACATGTGGTTCAACTGTTGATGAGGTAATGCTATACTATATCAGTCTCCGTTAATAGTTTTCATGGTATTTTATGTAGCCATTATGCTTGAAGGGAAACAGTGTTTTAATTTGTTAGTTATGCTCACAGTTATTTAAGTGCATTTTATGACTAAAGTTGAGGAAGCAAGAAGTAACATCCAGAGTCACAAGACTCAACAAGTGTTAAAAGTTTGATTTATAGATATTTTTGTATAAAACAGATTTTTTTACTGGGTTGGTAATTTAAGCATGTTTTAATTTTTCAGAGTTGACACATGTTCAAAGCATGAACATTGTGATGAAAATTCAGAAAATAAAAGGTAAGTGAAAAGAAGTTGATCAGTAAAATACTTCTAGATTCTTTTTGAGGATTCAAATTATCTGCCTGCATCGTTTTTTTTTAACAGTGACAAATTTACAATGGGTCCTTAAATCATCCTTTCAATCAATTCAGATTTGCCAGCTTATATGTGAATGTTACTGTTTTAAACTCCATTCCAAAGGGTTTGGTTTAACTGTTACCCCTTTTAATTTGTCTATAATGTAGACACTGTGTAGCTGAAAAAATTGAATCAATCGCAATTACTAAAAACATCCTTATTATTATTTATTTATTGTTTACATCTTTCTCTAATTTTCTGAAAGTCGCAAAAGCCTTTTATTATCTCCATAGCTATCATGAAATAAAACTGATGTTCAAATGATTAGAATTATTAAAATTTTCAACCTTGATATTACTGACTTGTATGAACATGATGAAGTTGCCTTCCAAGATTTTAAGTACTAATTATGTGATGCAGAAATTTTTCCTTGAGAAATATTGCTCTCTGTTCAGCACATTTTCAGTTGTATAATGATTCAAGTTACACTTGTTTTAGTAAACATGTTTGGTATTTCATGTAAGAAAATAAAATGTGTAATTTTAGATGTATCTTTTGCAGTTCACAGAATCGCACACAGTTAACATTACGACCAAAAGTTAGAAGAAACTCAACAGAATCACAAGAAAATGTCCCAATCAGTAAGCGAAGAAATTCAACAGAAACGCAAGAAAATGATCCAAAAAGAAAAAGATTAAAAAAGGTAATGCCAAAAAAAACTATGCTCAACAAAAATCATTAAATCACAAATGAAATATGACTTGTATTAATTTATAAAAAAATCTACTTGGTTATTTTAAAGTTATGTTTTCTAATTTCAGGAAGATAGAATATCTCGACCCAGATCATCTGGTCTCCGTAACCTTGGAAACACATGTTTCATGAATGCAGTATTACAGTCACTAAGGTAGAGTTTATATATAATTTGTAATAGTTGATGTATTTGTAATGGCTTTAGTAGCTTTTATTCAGATTATAAAATTATAACCATGTGGCTAAAAACAAACTATGAAGGAGAAGGAATTACATCAGTTCTTTTGTTTATCATGAGTATTTCTACCTTGTTAATCTTATGCAAAAAACAATAATCTGATGTGTTAGCTGTGTTGTAAATCTATGAAAACAAACAACCTTTGTTGCTTAGGAATCGAGTAACATTTTTGAACTACACTCTTGGTTTTAGAAACAAAAAAGATTGTATGTTCCTGGTATAATGGTAATTATTAATACTGGTAGCAGGTATACATTGTTCTTGTCCATTCGTTTTTGATACGTTTTGTTATTTGATTTTGCCATGTGATTATGGACTTTCCGAATTGATTTTCCTCTAAGCTCAGTATTTTTGTGATTTTACTTTTTATAGAATATTTTCCAGCAAGCTGTATGTGATATGTTCAAATGTTTCTATGACAATACTTCATTATATAATAGGTTTATATAATTACATAAAATCAGATTTGACTGTGTATGAAATATTTTTTAGTATAAAATATTAATAAAGCATTCCCTCTTTATTTTTAGTAACATACAGCAGTTCTGTGGGTATATCAAGCAGCTGCCATCATTAGAAGAAAAGTCAACAAAAAAGAAACACATAACAAGAAAAGCCTCGAAAACAGAAGAGGATATGTAAGATTATATTAATTGGTGTACAGATAATATTGTTTTTGTGATGTTTTAAGATTTATAGAAAGTTCTGGCTCTTCATTTTTCATTGAGGAACTCTTGTACAGCTTTCATGCTTAATTTTTGAGTTCACAAGCCAGAATCTCATTTTTTGGAAAATTTTAGTTGGATTCTGTTTGCTTGTAGAGAAGAATTTTACAAGCCAATGCCTTTCGACTTGTGGTTAAGTGTGAGGACTGCTAGTATACCATTAAGATTTGTTAAACTGCATGTTTATGATGTCTGTTTTGAATTCATTAGTGTAGAATTATAAATTGAAATTGCTTCTCTGGTGGAAATGTATCTTCATAGTGATTTAAATTCAATGAAAATTGGACTAAATAATGCGGACTTTGGCTGACCTAAAAAAACAATGTTGAGTGGGAAAGTGTTGGATTGAATTGGATTTATAAATAGAAAGAAAATAAAGTTTGTAGCCACACATTTCACACAGCATTCTGGTAAACAGATCGTTCCAAATAGTATCGGTAATTTTTTAATCATTTTGCTTATTTATCATGATTTATATAGGAATAAGACCCCTGGCTTTGTTCAATGAGTATTACATTTTCAACTTTTTACTTTGTAGATTGTTGATAGAGGAAGTGAGAAAAACATTGATAGCATTATGGCAGGGAACAAAAGGAGCCATTTCACCTGAATCTCTTTTCTGTGTTATTTGGAAAGTAGTTCCTAGGTTTAGGTAAGTTAGCCAAAAATATAAGTTATTAATAAATTTGTATTTATATGTTAGAACAAAAATACTAAAAAAATTGAGAATGGAATTTGGAAATATGTCAATGAGACAACAACCAGACCAAAGAGCAGGTAACAGCCAAAAGCCAACAATGGGTCAACACAGGAAGAAATCCTGCACCCACAGGTGGGCCTCATTTATAACCATACACTGTAATGAAGTTGTGTTATTCACAGGAAGTAGCCTGTTTTCCCCCAAGATAATGAATTAAGTTCATTGTGATGTTTTCTCAACAACACTTGACAAAGCTGACTAATAACTATGCAATTTTCTGTTAATCCCCCCCTTCTGAGAAGAAAACCGACCCTTAATTATTTACAGGATAGTCATATATCATGATATATAGTGTAAATTTTGCTAGTCTATTGATAATGTTACACAGAAGGGACTTACGCATGCTGTTTTTTTCATCATTGGTGCCATCTCTGTATATATTTTAAATTCTGTCAGTTTAAATTGAACCCTTTATTGTTAGATGATGATAGGCCGTTCTTGAACCATGATGCAAATCTAATAAATGGTGTTATGTAGGACTAAACAGATCAGTGATGAATCAATCAGCCGACATCTTTTTTGTCTGATTAACTGTGATATCAAATGATAGGACTGAGATCTGTTCAATATTCTATTTGATATAGGATAATTTTTTCGTGATCTATTCAGGGGGATAATTTTTTCGTGATCTATTCAGTGGGATTATAGGTCTATATATCCTGTGAAACCAAATAATTATTTTATACTGAAGCGTTCAGATTTTTGTTCTAATTACTTTTCCTACATGATATTTCTTGATACTACTGATGTTACGTAATCAGTATGTATATATGAACAATTTCAACTAATGTACATTTTAGTCATTTATTTATTTTGTTCATTTCAGAGGTTATCAACAACAAGACGCCCATGAATTCATGAGATATTTGTTAGATAGACTACACACAGAGCTTCTTTCATTGTTACCATATCCAAATAACAATAGTCCGTTTATAGGTCCGAAAGGAAAAAGTACAATTGTAACTGCCATTTTTGGTGGATTACTTCAGAATGAAGTCACATGTTTGGAATGCCGAATGGAATCCAAGAAACATGACCCATTTCTAGGTTAGTAATGGTGACACAGACACCTAGATTACATGCAATATGCTTAAACATTGAAATAGGAATAGTTCATAGAAGTTATCAAATGGAGATGTGGGTAAAAGTACTATAAAGTTCGGCATCTTTCGATGCTCAAATTTCAACTGTATACAAATTCTTATTATACGACCGCAAAATTTGAAAAATATTGCTATCACGTTGGCGTCGTCGTCGTCGTCGTCGTCCGAATACTTTTAGTTTTCGCACTCTAACTTTAGTAAAAGTGAATAGAAATCTATGAAATTTTAACACAAGGTTTATGACCACAAAAGGAAGGTTGGGATTGATTTTGGGAGTTTTGGTCCCAACATTTTAGGAATTAGGGGCCAAAAAGGGCCCAAATAAGCATTTTCTTGGTTTTCGCACTATAACTTTAGTTGAAGTTAATAGAAATCTATGAAATTTTGACACAAGGTTTATGACCACAAAAGAAAGGTTGGGATTGATTTTGGGAGTTTTGGTTCCAACAGTTTAGGAATTAGGGGCCAAAAAAGGGCCCAAATAAGCATTATTCTTGGTTTTTGCACAATAACTTTAGTTTAAGTAAATAGAAATCAATGAAATTTAAACACAAGGTTTATGACCACAAAAGGAAGGTTGGTATTGATTTTGGGAGTTTTGGTCCCAACAGTTTAGGAATAAAGGGCCCAAAGGGTCCAAAATTAAACTTTGTTTGATTTCATCAAAAATTGAATAATTGGGGTTCTTTGATATGCCGAATCTAACTGTGTATGTAGATTCTTAATTTTTGGTCCCGTTTTCAAATTGGTCTACATTAAGGTCCAAAGGATCCAAAATTAAACTTAGTTTGATTTTAACAAAAATTGAATCCTTGGGGTTCTTTGATATGCTGAATCTAAAAATGTACTTAGATTTTTTATTATTGGCCCAGTTTTCAAGTTGGTCCAAATCGGGGTCCAAAATTAAACTTTGTTTGATTTCATCAAAATTTGAATAATTGGGGTTCTTTGATATGCCAAATCTAACTGTGTATGTAGATTCTTAATTTTTGGTCCCGTTTTAAAATTGGTCTACATTAAAGTCCAAAGGGTCCAAAATTAAACTAATTTTGATTTTAACAAAAATTGAATTCTTGGGCCTCTTTGATATGCTGAATCTAAACATGTACTTAGATTTTTGATTATGGGCCCAGTTTTCAAGTTGGTCCAAATCAGGATCCAAAATTATTATATTAAGTATTGTGCAATAGCAAGAAATTTTCAATTGCACAGTATTCAGCAATAGCAAGAAATCTTCAATTGCACAGTATTGTGCAATAGCAAGAAATCTTCAATTGCACAGTATTGTGCAATAGCAAATATTTTCAATTGCACAGTATTGCACAATAGCAAGAAATATCTACTTGCACAATATTGTGCAATAGCAAGAAATTCCAATTGGATTTCAATTGGAGTTATCTTTCTTTGTCCAGAATAGTAGTTGAATCAACTTAAATCATTGTTTTATACAATATACAATGTATATTCACTTTTACTACCAACTGATAGATTAAAACAATCTTTACCATTCAGTAATAACAAGCACTTTTTTTACATTTTAATATTTTATGATGTATTTAAATGAGTAGTTATTGTTGCAAACTTCATTAGAAATTTGAATTGAGATCAGTTTTGAAATAAGGGAAAGGGGGATGTGAAAAAAAAATTGGGGGGTCAATTTTTTTCATTTCAGATTTCATAAATAAAAAGAAAATTTCTTCAAACATTTTTTTGAGAGGATTAATATTCAACAGCATAGTGAATTGTTCAAAGGCAAACATATTTTTTTTAAGTTCATTAGACCACATTCATTCTGTGTCAGAAACCTATGCTGTGTCAACTATTTAATCACAATCCAAATTTAGAGCTGAATCCAGCTTGAATGTTGTGTCCATACTTGCCCCAACCGTTCAGGGTTCAACCTCTGCGGTCGTATAAAGCTGCGCCCTGCGGAGCATCTGGTTATTTATTATTGGAATCTTTTGGTGAATTCCTTTATTTTTAAAAGTACCTGGATTGGATACCTCATACATGATTTAATGACAAACCATAAAAATACATGATTCATATAAACCACATTTAGCTTACTGTTTTTTTTTACAGATCTTTCACTTGATATTCCACCTCAGTTTAGTACCAGATCATCAAAAAATAAAGAAGGTGATCCAGTATGTCGTCTAGAAGGTACACAATAAAAAAAGTAGAACCTATTCAAATATATTGCAACCATTATACCTCGGGAATTTATATGAATATACGGTTCTTAAAAACTTTTGTGCTGTTATGAAGTATATGTCAATTTCATAGTAAAATATGATTTAAACACATCCTATTGATAACTGCAAAATTAATAAATTGCAACCAGTCTTACCGTTAATTTGTTTATGTTTATGAATTGAGGAAACATTCTGTTTTCAAGGATACTTGGAATTTGTGATTTTGGTGACATTTTGAAGTCGTGGTTCACCTTTAGGACAAAATCGAGCAGTATTTGACTATGAATTTCAACAAATAATAATGAATTCAAAGTACATCTGTTCACAATATTGATTTTGGAGTGAAGTTGAAAATTCTGTCAACAAAATTGATTAATTTTACATAATCTCTGAATAAATGTTTAACTGTCTTGAATAAATGATTTGGTAAAGTAACATTATCAGTAAAAAAATAAACCTGTATTTGTTTTCTTTTTTCAGATTGTCTTTCAAGTTTTACAGAGTTAGAAGAATTAGAAGCTTCTGAGCTGTATATGTGTAGTAATTGTAAAAAGAAACAACGTTCCACAAAAAAATTCTGGATCCGCAGGTTGCCAAATGTAAGAAAATACAACAAGTTAAGACAGTGTTGGCTGTTTGGTTTTTTTACTACCCATTTTTAGTGTAAAGCTTCTATAATTATCAGTAAACTGCATGTATAGAAAGTAGGTACTATCAAAAAAAATATGGATTCACTATAAAGGAAATATTGAAGTGAAATGCAGTAAAAAGAAAGTAAACAGATCAGTGATGATATAATCAGCCGACATCTTTTTTGTCTGATTAACTGTGATTTTAAATGATAGGACCGAGATCTGTTTTTCTTCATAATTATCCCATTTCATTCTCTTCAAGTTCAGATTTTCTGATCTAAAAAAAGGTTAATCTTTTCCACCGTAAAGAACTGGAGAAAAGTGCTTACTTGCTCTTGGAACTGCTCAACTATACACCATTATCTTGAGAATTTTCCTCTCTGTCTCTCATGATTATTCATTAATTCAACTGTAGAATTAGATTTAGTGTTTTTAAAACACAACGATTAGAAAAAGGAAAAAAAATAATCTGTAAAAGGCTTTAAACTTATTAAAAGTGTTTCTGTGTAAAGGAAAATAAAGAGTATTATTTTTATTGAATAAGAAATGTTATTTGTGACAAACAGTAATAAAAAGTAAACAGATCAGTGATGAATCAATCTGCCGACATCTTTTTTGTCTGATTAACTGTGATTTTAAATGATAGGACTGAGATCTGTTTTACTTTGTTTCATTCCATTTTTCATCTCAAAGATTGTCTGATTTAATTAACATGGACAACTGGTTAATTGTTTTCCTCTATAGTATTGACTGAGAGGAGGTATTCTTGGGAGTTCTTAAGGGATGCTTTCATATGTTTTATTTGGATATGATGAGCTGGGCTTATGAAAAAGATCAGCATTACTTTTTTATCAAAATGTGATTATTGCATTGCTTCTATTGTACACTCTGCTTGTATAAATTTGGCATCTTCAGAGTTTTTGTTAGAGGCTTTTCTATATACCGTAAAGCGGGTTAATTTTGCATAATTTTATGGATAGAGCAAAATCACTGAAATAAATTTCGTCAATTTAAAAGTGTTTATACAAAGTCATTGATTAAAGTTTTGAATCCGCATAAATATTTTGTATACTTTATTCAATGAAAATCACTAAATTTTACACCTGCGAAAAATAACACGCTATACAGTATTCCTCCCTGACATCCCAACCATACTTTAGAGCAGTCCTAATCAGCTTGCACTATTTAATGAATTTTCTGTCTGTACTTGAAGAGGTTTCTAAGTGGTTTGTCTAAAGAGGTCATGTTGTGATAGTGTTCATTTCATAGGTTTTAGAAATTAACCTGATGATTTATTTCATAAACTTTTCTGGTGTGTCCATTACTGATAGCTTAGCTTCAATACAACTGTAGAATTTGCTGTTGTGTTTAACAATACATGTACAATTAGTAAATAGACAACAAAAGAATAATTTAAAGGTCTAAATGTGATAACCCTGTTATAAAGCAAATAAGAAAAAGGAAAAATAGTTATTTTAAGTGAAATACAGTAAAAGTAAGTAAACAGATCAGTGATGAATCAATCTGCCGACATCTTTTTTGTCTGATTTACTGTGATATTAAATGATAGGACTGAGATCTGTTTTATTTCATCATTCATTTCATTTGATTGTCTGACATACATTTTGGAGCTGCTTAATGTTAAAAAGTACAACAAATTGTAAGTTCTATAACACTTAAAAGTTCAGGTCATGATTTTTTTTATACCAAACATTGACCATACAAGTTCATTAATACATGATAAAGACTATGATAAGTAAACAAGATAAACTTTTTAAAGAAGATTAAAATGATACTTCGACACTTAAACTACATCTTGCATATTTTTGCTCTGTGGTTGGAAGTATTGAAATCATATTGAAAATATTAACACCCCCCTATTTTGGACTGATTTTAATTATTTATCCACTTTCCCATGTGTGGAACTTAGTAATTTTTATCATTGAATTCCAAAGAGGGTACCTTGTTTTGTCTGCTACCATAAGAAAGCAGGTTGCATCTGTGAAATTAACTTGAGAATTTTTCAATATATATGGTTCTGGGGGAAATAACAATGTGCCATGCTAGTCCAGGAACAATATTGATATTGTCTTGCTTAATCTTGCTTACTGTCTCTTACTTGTATACTTTATAATATGTTTAGATGGTGTTAAAAATTATCGAAATGTTTCTATAATAACAAATTACAGACCAAATTCATATTAATATTTGAAATACAGATTTTTTTTTATCTGTGAGAAATGAAGCTGGATCTATGATGAAATCAAACTGCAGACATATTTAATCATCTGAAAAACAATGATATTTATTGATAGGACTGAGATCTGGCATTGTTGATTGATTGTCTTTTAATCTTCATTCTGATAGAATACTAGATTAATAAAATCTTGCAAGTTCATAATGAAGATCTTAAATATAGTAGAACTCTTTAAAAAAAGTTGAACTTCTCAAAAAAATTAAGCTCATATATGTTGAATATATGCATTATGATAAACTGTATCTGAACATGATAGAATGACAAAATCATCATAGTATTTATTGTCCTAAAGTTGATTTGGTTATAAAGTCTTTTTATTCTGTTTCATTAGATTTATAAATTTCCATGTAGAAATAAGGTACATGTAGTATTGAAGAAAAGAATCACTCATTAAGATATTTGTGAAATATTTGTATAAAAGAAATTGAACAGATCACTGATGAAATAATCAGCCGACATCTTTTTTGTCTGATTAACTGTGATATTAAATGATAGGACTGAGATCTGTTTTATTTCATAATTCATTTAGCGCTTGATTCTAGGGTTTTTAATTTTTTGATTAACTCTTTTCTTACTTTGCGCAGAGATTGTAATTTAAAAATTGAAGCTGTGGTCTCTGATTTTGAACTTATTTAATTATTTTTTTGTGATTGTCATGTGTGGAACTCAGTTATTTTTGCCATTTAATAATGAAGGGGGAGTCTAGTTTGTGTTTTATGTCGACAACTTCTACAATATGTATTTTAATGTTTGCATAATCCATCCCTGTGTAAGGAACTCGTCATAAATATGACATATTTGATTCAGCATCTTAACTTCTTATGCTTTTATGAGGAAAATTGTTTTTAAGTGAAGTTCAGTAAAAGTAAGTAAACAGATCAGTGATGAATCAATCTGCCGACATCTTTTTTGTCTGATTAACTGTGATTTTAAATGATAGGACTGAGATCTGTTTAAATCCCGATTCATTTTATTTCACCAACTTAATAGTGAATGTCAGATATTGAAACAGCTGATGTAAGAATTACAACACCCATTAAAGTCAATTTCAGATTTCTTTTGTCTTTCACAAATCATTATGTTGGACTATGTAAGCCTTTGATAGTTCATGGAACAATATAAACTTGATGACTGATTGTCATGTGCAACTCTGCTGGATCTATGATGAAATCAAACTGCAGACATATTTAATCATCTGAAAAACAATGATACTTATTGATAGGACTGAGATCTAGCATTAATTATTGATGTATCGTCATTAAATCTTCATTACATTTGTAACAGCTGATGTTAGAATTACAACACCCATTAAACTTTAAAGTTAATTTCAGATTGTTTTTTCTATTTTGCACATCATTATGTTGGACTATGTAAGCCTTTGATAATTCATGGAACAATATAAACTTGATGACTGATTGTCATGTGCAACTCTGCTGGATCTATGATGAAATCAAACTGCAGACATATTTAATCATCTGAAAAACAATGATACTTATTGATAGGACTGAGATCTAGCATTAGTTATTGATGTATCGGCATTAAATCTTTATTATGACACATTATCAAGTTATGCCCAATTTTGTGGACTTAGTTGAGAAGAACCTTGATATAGTTCTTTTGTGTAAAAGTAGGTCCTACATCATTTTTCACATGCATGATTTAAATAAAAATAAACAAAATAGAAATGATATCAAATGAAATACATTGTATTAGGAATAGGAAGATTGCAAAATAGAATACAGTAATAAAAGTAAACAGATCTTTGATGAAATAATCTGCCGACATCTTTTTTGTCTGATTAACTGTGATCTTAAATGATAGGACTGAGATCTGTTTTACAAATTCATAAATGTCTTCAGTTGTTCTGTTAGAAAAATAAATGATGTAAGGAAAGGAATAGGGGCGGGGCATTAAGGCCTGGTTTTGGCCCAATAAAATAAAATGTTTGATAACTATTTCAAATTGGCACATAATGTTTAGAAATGCATAGGATTTAGAAATATATATGAAAAACATAAAAAAAAAAAAAATCTGATGACGTCACAATTACGTCATAATATGTATTGTTTTTACAAAATTGATGAAAAATACAGAATTTATGCAGTTTTCCATCTTTATTTCCATTGTGGAAACATCGTGCGCAGCAGAGAAACAACACAATAATTTAACAGAAGCTTTATTATAACTATCGAGTCTGACATAATCTCACCAAATATAAAGTTGTTTCTTTGGTGCGCACATACTTATAGGAATAGGAATAGGACATATTTTTACAGCATTCTAGAAATTTAACCCAATGGTGTTAAAACTTCTATACAAAAATTTTAAAACAATGATTGATTTGTTTAAAAATAAAAAAAAAGAAATGTTGTATTAGTCTTGCATGAATGACATGTCTAAAAAATTGTAAAACCAAACAAAGAGAACCAGAATATCTTGAAAGAAAATTCTTGTAAAAGTGAAATCCAGTGTTAGTAAAATAGATCAGTGATGAAATAATCTGCCGACATCATTTTTGTCTGATTAACTGTGATTTTAAATGATAGGACTGAGATCTGTTTTACTGAATATTTTTTATCCATTTCACACCTAAAAGTACAGATTGGCTGATATAATTAAAAAATAATCATGGCTAACAGCTTAATGAAGCAATTACATCAATTCTGTAGGTTAGATCTGGAAATTTTCAATACTAACCACTAACCATTGACCAGACAAATCTTGACTAAATTACCACACTTGGGAATTATCCAGTCTGTATGGTGGTAAAAGCTGTTCTGCAACAGTTCAATGCATGTCAATACACAATACTGAGAGGGGGTAGGAGGGGTCCTGATCCCGAAATCCTGGCCTTAAAAACCTGAAATCCTGAGGTCCTGTAATTTGAAAAAAGAATTACTGGATTCCGAAAGGGTCAATCCTGAAATCCTGAGCTAAAAAACACCTGATCCCAGAGTCCCAATAAAGGTCCCACTGGTAATGTTGAATTATCTCTAGCTCTAACAGTGTTTAAATAAAGTTTATGAAAACTTTAAAATTAGTAGTTTGTCATTAAGAAATGTTGCTAGATCTATGATGAAATCAAACTGCAGACATATTTAATCATCTGAACAACAATGATACTTATTGATAGGACTGAGATCTGGCATTAGTTGACCTTTATTTAAGAATTGAATGCTTCTTTTTGTAAATTTATTGGGGTGTAAAAGCGTTGACCGAAGTACATTTTGTATGAAGCGCGGAAGCGCTTTATTCTAAAAATGTACGCACGGTCAACGCTTTTACAACCCTATAAAGTTACAAAAAGAAGCATTCAATACTTATAATTACATTTTTTAGCTAGGATTATAAAAACACGATTTTCATGAAGTTAAATTTTTAAATTCACCTGTGCACTTTATTGTGGGACCTCGTGTCATCATGAATGAAATGTTATTGTCTCATGCAACTGCTTAAAGAATAACATGTGATGTGCAATTAGCCAATCAGAATAACGTATTATAATGAAACATACATCTAATGTAATTATTTGGCAATGTAGCAAAAAAAAATTATTTTTAACTTTTATGCATTATTTTGTGAAAACACAATAATTTCTTTTGCATATTTGTACATTGCCGAAAAAAACCACCACACTCTTTCTGTTATACAGTATATGTTTATACAATGAAGTTCCACATCTTAATTTAACCTAAAGATAATTTTATTAAAAATCTTGTACTACTACTGACATGCAAATAAGTTGGATTTTTTTTTTTTTTTTTAAATAGTATTATAAAGGAAAAAAAATCTGTTGAAGAAAGTTGTGAAATACATTGAATTCAAAAAAGAAAGTAAACAGATCAGTGATGATATACACAGCCGACATCTTTTTTGTCTGATTAACTGTGATATTAAATGATAGGACTGAGATCTGTTTTATTTCATTCCATCTCATTATCTTAAAAAGTAAAAACAATAATTTATAAATTTCATGCAGTCTGATATTTAAAATAATTGCATGAACATGTCTTGTGTTATGATTGCAATTCCACTGAAGTTCATGTTTTTAAATGAAATATATTGTAAAGAAATTATATAATCGATACCAATCAAAGACTAAACAAGTCTTGTATAAGCTCGGCGCAACATTGACATAGTCACTGTGCACCTCTAATATGGACAGATTTGACACGTTTCTCAGGTTTAATTTGGGTGGAACTTGGTCAATTTTGTCATTGAGTTTATATGGGTACCTTATTTGTGTCATATGTTTGAGATCTGTTTAAATCCTGATTCATTCCATGATATGTCATCAATTAAATGCTGAATTTCTGATATAGAAAAACATTGACAACAGCAACAACAGCTTAATGTAAGGATCGCAACACCAACAAAGTTGAATTCAGAACTTTTTTATCTTCCGAACATTGAACAACCATGTCATTCTATGAAAGCTTATGCTAATTCATGGAACAATATAAACTTGATGACTGATTGTCACATGTAACTCTGCTAGATCTATGATGAAATCAAACTGCAGACATATTTAATCATCTGAAAAACAATGATACTTATTGATAGGACTGAGATCTGGCATTAGTTACTGATGAGTCGTCATTTCATCTTCATTCTGAGATATTATAAGTTAATATAAACTTGCACAATTTAGAGGACTTATAGTTAAGAAAAACCTTGATATAGTTTTTCTGTGTCAAAAATAAGTCCTGCATGAATGATAGGTATAAACAAAAAATATTATCAAATGAAATAATCTCATTAGGAAGATTGTAAAGTAAAAAAAACAGTAAAAGAAAGAAAACAGATCAGTGATGAAATAATCTGCCGACATCTTTTTTGTCTGATTAACTGTGATATTAAATGATAGGACTGAGATCTGTTTTATTTTATTCCATTTGATTATTTCAAAAACAAATAATGTCTAATGTTTGAAAAAAACCCCAAGGAAAACAGTTTAATGTTCATGTCCGAAAGCTTGTTTCAATTTGTGTTGCTGTGTCTGTTTTTAGTTTGGTCCAAATCACAGCTGTTCCTCAGTGTCAATTGAATTTCAGGGACCTTCATGTACTTTGTGACCATCATGTACCTTGTACTTAAGATTTTATATTGAGATAATCAACATTGCAAACCATAGATGGAAATAATAAGTGATGTCATCATCTAGAAATAAACAGATCAGTGATGAATATAATCAGCCGACATCCTTACTTATCTGATAAACTGTGATATCAAATGATAGGACTGAGATCTGTTCGATATTCTATTTGATATTTGAAAGTTTTTTTCGTGATCTTCACAGGGAATATAAGTCCATATCCTTTGTGAAGCCGAACAATTATATTATATTTGACTTTCTGGATTTTTACACGAATTTCAGTTCCTATATATGTATCTTCTGTTTTGATCAGAGTATATGGACCAATACCCTTTCAAGGTAAACAATCAAAATTGAATGATTAGTTGGGATATGAGTGATGTTTTCTTGAATTAAACAGATCAGTGATGAATCAATCAGCCGACATCCTTACTCATCTGATAAACTGTGATATCAAATGATAGGACTGAGATCTGTTCAATATTCTATTTGATATAGGATATTTTTTTCATGATCTACACATGGAATATAAGTCCCAATCCCTTGTGAAGCTTAACAATTAAATACTGGAGTGTCCTTATTTTTACACTAATTACATTTTCCTAAATGTATTTTCTGTTTTGATCACAGGATATATCACTGCAGTGTGATTGTTATTCATACCTGCAGCTGGAATATGTTTATATGATATTTACACTCCCCATTTAGTTCAGTTCAGCTGGATTGGTGATTGTTTTACACTGCATCAGTTCAGTTCTGATTTGATTCTTAAGCAATCGTCAGAATAAACTTAGATTAATAGGTATATGCCCTGGCACTTATTTTTGGATATTTTTGTATAGATTCTATTGGCTTGTAGAATTTTTTTTACATGCCAGTATTAAATTTTATTGGCTGGGCTGTTAGAGACTGCCTAAAAAATAGATTAATGGACCCTTTGTTGAAATCGATGAAAACTGTCACTGTCAGTGTCAGTAAACAAACAGATCTATGATGAAATCAAACTGCAGACATATTTAATCATCTGAAAAACAATGATACTTATTGATAGGACTGAGATCTGTTATCATTTTGCATGAACATGACAAAAAGATTGTCTATTTTAAGCAAAGTGTAACCTTGTTAAAACTGCACTAAAATTATTGTTTGGATATACTTTCTTGACTTATTATATAATCTGTAACACTTGACTTTTGAAGTTATCAATAATATTCCATTATCATGAAGTAATACTAATAGCATACCAGCATTGGTATTAATTTTGGTGAAGCAGATGTTTATCATGTTGTCACACATGGAATGACATTGGGTAAAGAGATCAATGATGAATATAATCAGCCGACATCCTTACTCATCTGATATAACTGTGATATCAAATGATAGGACTGAGATCTCTTTTAATCTTTAGAATAAAGCCCGACATAAACCGCATTTGTCAAAAAGATCAACTTTTAATATGATGATATTTGTGCTCATTTTCACAGTCCACTGAATATAGCAAATGATAGTGCGATTGGGGTATCTGTATACTATGGACACATTCTTGTTTCCATATAAAATATTGTTTATTTCAATAGGTAAGCCACAGTTTATCATGTTATCTCACATGGAATGACATTGGGTAAAGGGATCAATGATGAATATAATCAGCCGACATCCTTACTCATCTGATATAACTGTGATATCAAATGATAGGACTGAGATCTCTTTAACCTTTGGAATAAAGCCTGACATAAACTGCATTTGTCAACAAGATCAATTTCGAATATATTAAGCTCATTTGGCATGTTAGACATATCATAGATATGTGCAATAACAGCCAATCTTTTGCCTCTGAAAATTATAATCTGGTTTAAAAAAAAAAATTCATGAATTGCATATTTCGAGGATTATAGAAAAAAAATATTTGATTTCTTGGTTTTGCCAAAGTATGCAAACAAGCACATAGAAAATGTGTGTTTTAAGTTTTGTTGTTCTTTTTACTTTATTATACAATATTTTTCTTCAGGTATTGTGTCTCCATATCAAAAGATTCCGATGGCAGTCCTATTTCAGGGTGAAACTTGATACATTTGTGGAGTTCCCACTGAAAGATTTAAACATGAACAAATATGTATTAAACAATCTAGTAAGTATTGGAATCAACATTTAACTATTAGGATTTGTAAGATTTGTATTGTTCAACATTATAATTGTGTGAAGCAAAAGATTAAAAAAAATCCAGTTCATGGCAGGTCTTTAGTAGTCTCTGTTTAAGAATGTATGCACTTATCTGGACTTTATATAGAGCTCATATATGGTATAGACACTTTATTGTTGAAGATAATGTTGAGCCTTTACATTTCTTTTAGTATTACTTATATGTGTGTAGCTGTCTGAATCTTGCATAAGTTTGAATAAAGCTCTACTAAATGTACATTTTTTCAATGTTTATTTTTCTTCATTTCAGCATGAGACAAGAGGAAGTGGTAAGGGAGCAGCCAATGAGTATGATTTAGCAGCAGCAATTGTTCATCATGGTTCTGGGTACGTTAAAGTAGAATGTTGATACCTTGTTATATCACAATATATCACAGTATTAAAACATATAACAAGAATGTGTCCATAGTACACGGATGCCCCACTCCCACGATCATTTTCTATGTTCAGTGGACCGTGAAATTGGGGTCAAAACTTTAATTTGGAATTAAAATTAGAAAGATCATATCATAGGGAACATGTGTACTAAGTTTCAAGTTGATTTAACTTTAACTTCATCAAAAACTACCTCGACCAAAAACTTTAACCTGAAGCGGACGGACGAACGGAGGCACAGACCAGAAAACATAATGCCCCTCTACTATCGTAGGTGGGGCATAAAAAGGTTTATTGATGTAATTGCTAATTGACATTTGCCTTTTATGACAAATGTTGAAAGCATTTAACAGTTATTGAGCTGTTGTTAATATTAACAACCTGAAAGCCTCCAATAATCTGTGAAATTTTTTCCATTAAAAATATTCATTATAGCCTATAAATTACCAAAATAAAAATAGAAAAAAATTATGTTATTATTTATCATTTTAGGGCTGGATCTGGTCACTATACAGCATATGCACAGCATGATGGTAAATATTGAATTCTTAAAAGATATCTCTTAAATACTGTTTAAAAGATACAAATATCATTTTTTTCAAAACAAATACTGATATATTTATATTAGAATCAGTCATATATTATTTATTATCATGCAAAGATATTTTCGAACAGGGAAAATACCCATGTGGTTCAGATACTGATAATAAAAATGTTTTTTTTGTGATCAGGCTGTGATCTGTTTAGCACAAGAAGAAACAATAGAAGCTATCCAAGTTTGTGGTTTGACAGAAATACAATATTTTGATCTTTCAAGTCAAATTGCTTGTTATTTATATTTTAGGTCAGTGGTTTAATTTCAATGACAGTACAGTAACAATGTGTGAAGAACAGACAGTAGCCCGATGTAAAGCTTACATCCTGTTTTATATACGACGAGAGTTTAAAATTCCTGATTACTTCAATGGAACCTCACACAGATGAACCTTGTGACCTTGTTGTAAAACGTGTATGATTGAGTAGAAAGTCCAAGGTGTTGGGTTGTGTTCTCCAGGAGAAATGTCATTGTCATTGATTGTAAGAGAGAGAAAAAGATAATGGAGTCAACACTGAAATTGCAGTGAATAAACGTAAACATTACTTGAATGAATTTGTCATACACATGTAATGATAGAATTGATTTAACCTTCATTGTAAACAAATTTATTGTAATGTGGATACAAATAATTTATGAACAAAAACAAAAAAAATACTAGTCGTACAATCTTCTACTGTATTTGTCATCAATGTCAGTCTGATTAATTCTTTAGTCTTTTCAATGGGCATTTTATAAGATGTACCTAATTTTTTTTTACTTTGTTAGACTGACATTAAAAAAATTAGTGTCCATGCCATAAATTAAGTTTCAACTACTGTAAATTCAGAAATTTTTTTTTTTTTTTTTTATTGCGAAAAATGCGACAGGGTTCATCATTGCAATTTAAACTAGCAATTTGAAGTTTTGATATGAATATAAATAAAACAGGATTTTTCTCAATATCATGAATATCACAAAAATTAAAATCGGCTTTTAGTCTAAAATGACAAAATCACATAATAAATGCTCGCAATAATTTCTGAATTTACAGTTTTGTTGTTTGACAGGATGTCTTGTAATTATGGTTTATAATATTTAATTAATTTATTGCAAGCTTGCAAGTGCTTTTTCCTGTCTTTAAGTAAAGGCATGTAGTATAAGGAAGTCAGAAGAAAACCACCAAGGTATTATTTATTTGATTTTATGTAATGGTAATGGAAAAACATTTCTATCACTCTTAACTTGCACAAAACAAGAGTAAAAACTTTATAAACAAATCCTTATAAAATCTCGGGGGTAAACTGCAAAAAAACATTTGAAGTCATCTGGTCAGATGTATGTCAAATTCTTTGATTGGAGTTGTGTGTTTCTACTGTCCTTTATATTGAAAATGCCAAGATGATTTATTTGAAAGTATAAACACCTTTTAAAAAAAAGATATACCACCTTGATGGGTAGGCTTAGTGGTAAACATCCTGTTTAAATAGTTGTCTTCAAGTTTTTTGAAAACTGAAAATTTCAGCTTCTGCCACTGCAATCATTGAGTGTACATGATAAAAGCTTCAAGTATTCTGTTCAAATATTTAGTTTAAGAAGTCACTTGTGTAAACATGATAGATGATACATTTGATCCTGCAAGTCATTAGATGAATACCGGTGTACAATTAAATTTCTGCAATATTTATATAATTTTCAAAATTTGTCCTGCAACCAAGTGATAGTTATGACGATATCAGATAAAAAAAGATCTTTTACCTCTTACCATAATTAATCAATTGAATGATAAAACCACCATTTTGATACTGTGAGATGTGCATGAAACATTGCAAAACATAAAGTGGTTTAAATATTTAAGTTGGAAAAAGAAAAAAAACTTAATGGCAAAGCCTGTCCTGTTCAATATTATGCATGGATGATGGATATATTATATTTTTCCTATCTGGAACTTTTCTAGATTTATTTGGTAAAAGACTTTTATTAAGAATTTTTTTTAGACATTAACGCAAACTAATATCAGTGATATATAGAGTGTGGAAGTAGAAACAGAAGTGTGCCAATTTAAAATTCCTCAGTGGTTTGTCATATAAAACTTGTTGAATTTTGTAAACAGTTCATTTTAGTTAATGTTGATCTAACTTCTAAGGAAAAAAGAAAAAAAATAGTCTGAAATTTTGTTGTGCTTGCGTGTCAAATCTAGATGTTAAAAATGACAGCTTATTGTTTTCTTCATAATCTACATGTAAGTTCAAAAATCATTACAAATAAAAACAGAAAAAGAAAAGAAATAGAAGAATCAGATTTGACATTTATTTTAGAATCAGAAAAAAACCTGGAACTAGAAGATGTTTGTTTTTATCATTTTCATATGAAACACTTTAAATGATGGATTAAAAAACCTAGAAAGTAAAGAACATGAAAATGTTTGATTTTGTAAAAAAAAAAACATGTTTCTAGTCTTTATTTAGTTACACGGGAAAGTTTTCACTCAAATTAGTTGTGTTACAGTGTAAATATACATTTATATGAAACACAAATATGATGTAGATTGAATTTTTATGTCTTTAATATCAACTTGTAAATTTTATGTTAAAGTAAAGCAAAATGTTTATAATAGAAGTACTTAAAATTTAAAATTTAAGGATTTTTTTTTTTACAACTGTTAATATGTGATTTTTGAGTGTGATAAAAGTTTGGAAGTATTTTTCTTGTAAATATGAATGTATTTGATAAATGTACATTTTTTCCATTGTTTGTTTCATTGGCTTTCAAAGCACACATTAATCATCTCTGTTGAGTATGCTTTGAATATCTAATGGAAAGGGTCTTTCAGCTCTGCAAAATTTAGTCGTCAGTTCTGTGTATTGTTTTGTATTATTAGACTCATTTGGAAAAAAAAGGAAATACCTGTTTTGATGTAATTAAACCAGTTCAGTATTAAATGTATGTTAGAATTTATTTTACATCATCAGATATGCAATACATCACAATGAATATTTTCTAAAATTGGAACTAAGGTAGATATGGAATTCTTTAATGATGAAGTACATTTATTTTTAAATGTTGAAATGTAAAGATTTACTTCATAGCCTGAACATTTCAAAAAATTAGCAGTAGCAGTCTCAATAATTTTTTATTTCCTTTAATAACTAAAGTTGTAGAAAAATGTTGCAGAAGTGGTGTTCATCATTTTTCATTGGTTGCTAGTTCCTGCATGCATGTAGTTGATGAGAGAATGCCATAACCACAATGTGCTGGTCACTGTATGACTGTAGCTGTAATCATTGTTCTGTTGTAGAGAATAATGTACAAATGAAGAGGTTATGTGGCCATGTTTTTGTCAATAAAATCACTAACTGCCAGTCTTTACTTTTATCTTTTCTTTCTTAGTTATAGTCCATTAGTTTTTGTCGAGCCTGCAACTTTTGTTGCAGAAAGCTCGACATAGGGATAGTGATCCGGCGGCGGCGGCGGTGTTAGCTAACTTCTTAAAAGCTTTATATTTTAGAAGGTGGAAGACCTGGATGCTTCATACTTTGTATATAGATGCCTCATGTTACGAACTTTCCGTCAGTCACATGTCCAATGTCCTTAACCTCATTTTCATGGTTCAGTGACCACTTGAAAAAAAAGTTCAGATTTTTTGTAATGTTGAATTCTCTCTTATTATAAGTAATATAATAACTATATTTGATATGTGCGTACCTTGAAAGGTCGTCATGTCTGTCAGACAGTTTTCATTTGACCTCGACCTCATTTCATGGATCAGTGAACAAGGTTAAGTTTTGGTGGTCAAGTCCATATCTCAGATACTACAAGCAATAGGGCTAGTATATTAGGTGTAAGGACTGTAAGGTGTACATGTCCAACTGGCAGGTGTCATTTGACCTTGACCTCATTTTCATGGTTCAGTGGTTATAGTTAAATTTTTGTGTTTTGGTCTGTTTTTCTCATACTATATGCAATAGGTCTACTATATTTGTTGTATGGAATGATTGTAAGGTGTACCTATCTAGCGGGCAGATGTCATGTGACCTTGACCTCATTTTCATGGTTCAGTGGTCAAAGTTAAGTTTTTGAGTTTTGGTCTTTTTATCTAATACTATATGCCATAGGTCATCTATATTTGGTGTATGAAAATATTTTATGATCTTTATGTCAGTCGCACAGGTTTTATTTGACCGTGACCTCATTTTCACGGTTCATTGCACAGTGTTAAGTTTTTGTGTTTTGGTCTATTTTTCTTAAACTATAAGTAATAGGTCAACTATATATGTTGTATAGAAGCATTGTTAGCTGTACATGTCTGCCTGGCATGGTTCATTTGACCTTGACCTCATTTTCAAGGTTCATTGGTCTTTGTTTAGTTATCTTGGTTAATGTTAAGTTTATGTGACAGTTGTATTAAAGCTTAGCTTTATACTTAGGACTATCAACATAATATCAATGATTAGTATAGAAGGCGAGACATTTCAGCATGTGCACTCTTGTTTTACTAGTTACAAATCTGGAACCAAATCCATGATGTGAATAAATGACGTGATTTAAAAATATTGATTCAGACCATACATGATTATTTTCTTCCTACATAGCCCCCAATGTATTTAATAAAAAGATATGATTGACATGAACACAAGAAATAATAGGGTTTTCTTCACCAATGAGAAATCAAACATAAGATGTTTAGAGCAAACTAGTCTTTCCACAAGCAACCAGTGTCTAAATCTTCCATCTATAGTAGTTGTGAATAAATAAAACAGACATTGAAATATGACATGGCACTACAGAAAGGTTCTATAACTTGGGACTTTCACATGGATATGTGGACGAATCAAACCAGTTTCTTGCCAGCAACAGTTGCAAGACAATAGGGTGCTAATCTGTTTGTGGCAATTACTATAAACCGTATGTACAAAGCTTTTTAATTTTGAGTGTCTGAATACCTGATTCTTGTATACATAGACAATAATAGTGCATTGACTTGACATATCAACGATATAAGGATGAGGCTTAGAAACGGGGAAATGCAAGGCTGTGCCGAGCTATTTCCCCGTTTCGGGCCGAATCCTTATATCGTTGATATGACAAGTCAATGCACTATTATTGTCTTTATACTGCAATCTAAAAAAAACATTTTCAATTGTTGTTTAATGCATTAAGGTTATTTATTTAATTTAAATATTTGGGGAAATCCCCTTTAAAAAGGCCTCGTATCATGCTCACGGTGAAATTTTCAACACAATGAAATGTACATTTACCTGTTGAAACCCACCATGCCCACACTCGATGGTGAACGAAATCATTTGAGTATGGACTAAAATATCAACCATAAGCATAACAAATTAATGATTTATAGGTTGCGAACAAAAACTATTAATAAATGAAATATGTTTTTCCAATAATTACAAAAGAAACAAGGTTGAGTCTTTCCACGCATCGTTGTATGCATTGGAAACAAGAACAGGTTGAAGAGGTCGTATAAATAATTAAATGTTATTTCGGCAACTTCTATTTAATTATTCATGAGGAAAAGTGATATCGGGTCAGTGACTGTATATGACATAGAAATATACAGTCAACGCATTTTGACTGCTCAAATAGAACGAATGCAGTATAAATATGATTTGTGAAAGAGTCTGTTGATCTTGACCAAATAATCGCTTCAGAGAATACCAAAAATTAATTTGATATTGATATTTGGTCTTGGAATCATTGCAAGGTCTACATGCATGAATCCTAGTTGTTCAGATTTAATGCTCAAGGTTATAATAAGCAATAGGTCAAATTGGTCAATTATATGTGGTATATGGAATGATTGTAAGGTGAACATGTCCTGTAAGGTGAACATGTCCTGTTTGCAGAGTATATCTAACTGTTGCTCTCAATTTCATGGTTTATCAATGTTTATTTTTTATGGTTAAGTTTATTACTCACATACTATATAGGCATTGGTCCTCAGTATTTGGTGTATAATTGTAAGATATGCATATAGGTACAATGGACACATGCTTGTTTATCAATAAAACAAGAATGTCTATAGAACAAGGATGCCCCATTTGCCATTTTCATTTTTGTTGTGCATGACAAGGATAGTGATCAGGTGACAGCTTTCGCTAACCTCTTAAAAGCTTAATATTTCAGAAGGTAGAAAACCTGGATCTTTCATACTTCATATATATAGATGCCTTATATTTGGAAGTTTCCGTCTGTCATGTGTCCATTGTTCTTAACCTCATTTTTAGCTCACCTGGCCTGAAGGGCCAAGTGAGCTTTTCTCATCACTTTGCATCCGTTATTGTTGTAGTTAACTTATTACATTTTGAATAATCAATTTCTTTTAGAGAACCGCTGAATGGAATGAAACCAAACATGGCATGTATGTTCTTTATAAGGTGCTGACCAAGTGTTGTTACTTTGAGGTCGATCCATCATCCAAGATGGCTGCCAGCGGTGGACTTAGTTTAACATAGTACCCTATTGGAAAAACATACAAATGTCTTCTTTTAGAGAACCACTGAATGGAATGAAACTAAACATAGCATGATTGTTTCTTATGATGTACTGACCAAGAGTTGTTACTTTGTAGCCGATCCATCATCCAAGATGGCTGCCATTGAGGAACTTAGTTATAGGACCCTATGGGAAATACATACAAATATCTTTTTTTAGAGAACCACTGAATGGAATAAAACTAAAGTGTCATAAATGTTCCTTATGAAGTGTTGTTACTTTGTTGCTGATTTACTGTTCAAGATGGCCACCAGGATTTATTATTAAATTACGAGGCCAATATTAATCATTATTTAAGTATCTGTTATGATATATATCTTTTTTTTACATGATTTCAATAACCCAAGTAGAGTCAGATGAGCAACACAGGTTCTTGAGAGCCTCTACTAATGGTTAAGCGACTACTTGTAAAAAATCCAAGATTTTTAGTATTCTTAATTACTCTCTAATGAATAATAGGATGACCATATTTGGTATATCCATACCTTGCAAGGTCCTCATGCCAGTCAGACAGTTTTGACATGGCCTCAACCTCATTTCATGGATCAGTGAACAGGGTGAAGTTTTCGTGGTTCAGTCAATATCTAGGATACTATTAGCATTAGGTCTTCTATATTTGGTGTATGGAATAATTGTAGGTATACATGTCCAACTGGCAGGTTTTATCTTACCATGACTTCAATTTCATGGTTCAGTGGTTATAGTTAAGTTTTTGTGTTTTGGTCTGTTTTTTTAAAACTATGCAATAGGTCTACTATATTTGGTGTATGGAATGATTGAAGGTTTACATGTCCATCTGGCAAGTGGCATCAACCATGAACTTATTTTCATGGTTCAGTGGTTATAGTTACGTTTTTGTGTTTTGGTCTTGTTTTAATACTGTGTGCAAATAGGTCAACTATATTTGGTGTACAAAAATACTTTACAATGTACTGGTCAGTCTGGTATGTTTAGACCTTGACCTCATTTTTATGGTCATTGCTCAATGTTAAATTTTTGTTTTTTGGTCTGTTTTTCTTAAACTTAAGGCAATAGGTCAACTATATTTGGTGTATGGAATGATTATAAGGTGCATATGTCTGTCTGGCAATTATCATTACCATGACCTCATTTTCACGGTTCATTGCTCAATATTAAGCTTTCCTGGTTTATTTTGTTTCTTAGATACTATATGCAAAAGGTCACCTATATTGATTGTAAGGTGTACATGTCAGTCTGGCAGCGTTCATCTGACCTTGGCCTTGTTTTCATGGTTCATTGATCAATGTTAAGTTTTCCTGGTTTAGTTTGTTTCTTCACTATGCCATAGGTCAACTATTATTACTTAAATTATATTTGGTATATTGAATGATTGTATAAAGGTGTACGTGTATTTCCATTTGGTTTTCTGACCTTTACCTCATTTAGCTTTATATTTAGGACTATCAACATTATATCAATGGTAAATCAAGTAGGAGAGACAATTCAGTGTGTATCTTTGTTCACTTCAGTGGACTGTGAAATTGGAGTAAAAACTCTTAACTTGGCATTAAAATTAGAAAGATCATATCGTAGGGAACGTGTACTAAGTCTTGAGTTGAAGTGGGACTGAAAAAAAACATAATGCCTCTAGGTAGCGAATAATTAGAAACAAGTGAAACTGCGAGCTACTGCTCACTGATGATACCCCCGCCATAAGTGGATAATTTTAATAGTGTAAAAATATGCAAGTATTCGGTAAACAGGAAGTTGTTGAGTGATGAATCTGAAAACGCATTACACGGTATAGCTGACTTGTATAAATCCTGAAACCAAATTTCAGAAATCCTTGTATAGTAATTCCTGAGAAAAATGTGACAAAATGTTCAACTTGGCTATCATATGTAAAATCATACAAGTGTTCGGTAAACAGGAAGTTGTCGAGTGATGAATCTGAAAACGCATCACACAGTATTGCAGACTTATATAAACCCTGAAACCAAATTTCAGAAATCCTTGTATTGTAGTTCCTGAGAAAAATGTGACAAAAATTTTCAACTTGGTTATCATGTGTAAAATAATACAAGTGTTCGGTAAACAGGAAGTTGTCGAGTGATGAATCTGAAAACGCATCACACGGTATAGCTGACTTATATCAAGTCTGAAACCAAATATCAGAAATCCTGCTAGTGCAGTTCCTGAGAAAAATGTGACGAAAAATTTTCAACTTGGCTATCAGGTGTAAAAATGATACAAGTGTTCGGTAAACAGGAAGTTGTTGAGTGATGAATCTGAAAACGCATCACACAGTATAGCTGACTTATATCAAGCCTGAAACCAAATTTCAGAAATCCTGGTAGTGTAGTTCCTGAGAAAAATGTGACGAAAAATATTCATGGGACGAACGGACTGACTGACAGACTGACAGACTGACGGAAGGACAGACAGAGGTAAAACAGTATTTTTCAAAGCGGGGGTATAATAATATTTCACTGACAAATTAAAATAAATTATTTTGAAAGTTAACTCTAGATACTGTCTTTCGATAAAAGCTTCTATCACAATTTTTATTTAATTTCATGAAGGTTTTACAGTTTCTCAAATGAACAATCTATTTGATCTATTTGTGACAACCCCGACAACCAAATGTATCATGGCTATGTCTCACTTTCATAGGCTTTCCGATGACAACACTGCCAACAATACTGCCACGATTGCCATCTGATCAAAATTAAATGATGTTTGCAAAAAGTTCAAATCATCAATCTGCCAGGAATCAAATCATTTCGGTTGAAGTTTCAGAGAAGATTTTTGAAAATTGAGCAATCATAACTTACCCTTTACAATTGTTTAGTAGAAGACCTTCCATAGGTACTTGCAAAATTAGCAAAGTGGTTTCAGAGAAGAAAACAAAAATATAAATGGTCTTGAGATGGTGGCCAAGTGATGGCAATAGCTCATTGCCCCATGGATGAGGTATAAAAACAAAGATTACTGCAAAACTAATTCCTACATCTACATATCAAAATTAAACAAACAAGCAAATAACAAGAATTTTTTATTTCAGAAAAGTCTTCGTAATAAAGCAACAGAAACTACATTTCACATTTATAGATTTAGAAAACATTTATGAAACAATTTAAAGAATTACATTTTGTTTAGATTTCAAACAGACTTTTTCAAAGTTATGGCAAATAAAGGTTGAATTATATTTCTTAAAATTCATTAGTAAAATTTTACGAGTTATTCATACTGTAAACAAATACATCAATTGTACTGATAAATTCATTTTCAAGAGGGCAGTTGAAGACACCTCATTCATCTTCATTACATCTTTACAATCTAAAATGAGACGGTTGTAGGTAAATAGATACATATGGATCATAAGGCAGAGGTAATAAAAAAAGAGAGACTACAAATGGATATTTCTTACAAAATAAGATACCAGAAAAATTAAAGTTCTTCCAAGAAAACATTTGTTTAGAAAATGCTCACATTGTAAATCTGCAAATTCAGAGAAGGAATATATTTTGAAAGAAAATCTAAATGTAGAAATCACGGGAAATCGTGTATCTAAATATAAACGAAGCAACAATTTAAAGAATTACTGGATAATACAAGATTATCAGAAATTTGAAACTTTAAAATTACCGCTTGAAAATATAACATGTTTTATAATTTACTTTACACATATTTCTTTTCTCTTTACACAAGCTAAATGAAAAGAACGATAATTGTTTATTTTCCTGCCAGACTTGATAATTTGACACAGGAGACTTAGGCAAAGGCTTTAAAGAAAAAAACATCTTTAAAGGCTTCGAAAAAATTCAGAAACACAAAAAAAACTTCTTTTTTTTTAACTAATGCAATATCAATATAAAGGGTTTTGTTAAACTGAATTATTTGTTCATACATGATTACACATGTTATTACAAGCATATTTACAAAATATAACTTTTTGATAAACACTTGAAAACGTTATTGTATGGTCTTCCTGACCAAAATAATATATACTTGTAATAATGAACATGTAAAATAAACATCCTTTCTTCAATATTATAAAAAGTCAATTATGCAGAAAATCAATGTACTTTTAAATCTATAACACATTTCTTATTTTTTTTCTCTCAATAACATACCGATATTTAAAGGAATGCTTTGTAAGGAACATGAAACAAATTCATATAAACATCCATTTTACACCAATGGCATGTCAATCTGAATAAAAGATATAAGCACATATTAAAAATGCCTTATTTATCAGACAAGTTTGATATTTGTTGTACTTGTCAATATCACTTTAAATAACTTTTTATATTATGTAAAGTTTAAGCAACCTTTATAATATTAAATCTAACAGCTTAATGCATATATGTTATCAATACATCTGACATATCATATAAAAACATTGATAAATTTTATTTAAGTATGTTAAATAATGTCATTGAGTTATTTTTTTTTTCATTTATAGAAAAATGTACAAAACCTTTTTTTTTATAATGGAAACGAATGCTGCAAGTTTTAAGGGTCAAAAAGACAATACAATAAGAGCCTCAGAAACATACCATGTAAAACAAATTATATAGAAAAAGAAGACATCACTGAAGCCGTTTTATTTTCTATTTTTGACATACTACGGCTTGTCCTATTATTTTACTTGAAAATTGTTATGTATAAATTTTTTTTTTTTTTGCAACTGGTCATTTCATTTCACTAAAATTCATCAAGTGGTATTTACAAAGTTATAAGGTATGTAGAAACTTTATACATTTTTTTTTATAAAAACATAAACTCAAAAGTAGTTTATCAATTTTGTATTACAAATGTAGAGAGAATTCAACTTTGAAAATAAGACGATATTCATTGAACTTTCAGAATTTGCCATTCTTTTGAGTATGTTTTTTGCCACATAAGATATTTTAAAAAGACATAAATAGTACTACTAGAAGGTGGCACATTAAGTTTGCAGGAATAGATCTTACCTTTGCACTAAAGAAATTCTTAATTGTCTAAAAGGCATTACGTTTGCAAGAAATTAACCTGTTGAAAAGTCACTACTTTTGCACAGATTGAGCTAAAAACGAAAATGTATATCTTCAAGACAAATAAAGGACAAAATCCTTCATTTTTTAATGATATACTTTACATTTAGATTCTAAGTTGAAAAACAGAGATATTTCCTGGAAATGCACAAAAAAAATAGGCAAATTTGTAGAATTTGGGCTGACCGAGAATGCAAAGTATAAATGACGGGAACAAATGTACATAACCATGATATTTATAAACGCAAATTAGAAACCCAGAAAATTGGAAAGAAAATGATAAGAATACTTCAGACATTTTCACCTGTCTGTCAAAAATTATTTGTAAAAAACTTCAGACAAATGGTGAAAGTCGTCTTCTGCCACAAGACTTAATGTGTTCTAATAATCATATTCATGTATACTGTGTTTTATTCATGACTGTATCCTATGAATGTTCCATTCCCGGATATTAACAGTATTTCAGTCATTAATCTCATAAGATAACTCACTATTCTCAAAAACAAAAAAAAACCAATGTAAAATTCAGGTTATTCTTCTCAGGATTAAAAACTTCTTGCAACCGTTAAACTATTTCTTTGCACAAACATAATGCTTGTGATATTCTAATTCACACAAATGTAGGTCACCACTAAAGGTAATGTTGGAAATTTGTGTGGTTTATGTAGGATATTAGCACTTTTTAAAAACATTGGTAAAAAATATTCTGATTTCCATGTTTAAGTGTCTAATACTAAGATTTTCAAAAATGCAAACAATAAGTACAAACACTTCAAATATTCCTATAGATCAAAGAAAAGGCAATTGATATTCCTGATTTATTAACTATATATTATTCAAAAAATCTGAGTGCATATTGTTCAATATATTCATCTTTTTCACTGTATTATTTTTTGTCATCAATTCTATAACAAAATATTTGGGGACAAACCAATGATCACTTTAGCTCTGCGGGAAACAACAGAAGTTTATTTAACACTCTTAGCATATCATTATTACAATGTACTGTAACATATAAAATACATAATTTACTATTATTTTTTATTTATTTATGCAAGCATATACCGGACGTACAATTTAAAACAGAGCAAGAATCATAACTTTGTAAGAGCAGATTTCAAAAAGATAAATACTTTGCAGACTATAGAATAACTATTTCTATGGAGAATAAGAAGTAACATATTAACATTTTAAGATTGACTGCAGCAACAGGCAGAATAAGATAATGGACAGACTTAAAATTCTTCAATGTCGGTAAATAAACTTAAAACTGATCTTCTTTGAAATATTGTCAATCAATGTAAATTTTGTGAAAGAGCCTTGGACATACAAAATGAATGTTAAATAATTTTAAATTATTGAGTTTTAATTACCTGGTACATTGCTAATTCAAGGAAATATGCAAAACATCAGTCCAATTTCAAGATTGAGTGTTTGACAGTGTAATATCCAGGGTAAAATATTTCAAACATATTTAAGTGCAAGGTACAGCTCCCTAATATAAATCTTTTTTTTTTTTTTTTTTTTTTTTTAAACACTTTTCTGCTATATCATAATACATTTTATACTATTTGCACTAGGAAAATGTTCATGTAATGCAATTTTTGAATTAGAAACAATCGGTCATTTACCAGATAGCAAAATATTAAAAAAAATTACATAACATAAATAATAGCACATTGTAATTAAAACTGAATGATATGTGTTGCATTTCTTTTGCAACTGTTTTCCACTTAAGATATCTTTTTTAACAATTAAGCAATGAATCATTCATACTCTGGTTCATGAATATTTAACCAAATACATAGCTGAAAAAAAGAGGCAAGGTACAATATGTAGTGTGACTTTAAAAGAGCTGTTATGATATTTTCCATGGAAAAGTGTCCATGAAAACTTATTATATGTTTGAGAATAAAAATGACACTAATTTCTCTTTCAAGTGGGTTACCTAATGTAACTTCACAAAGACTATCTACCCTTTCAAGTATTTGGCTGAATAATATGAATCATAAAAATTGAAAAAGGGTTCAATGAAACCTGTCATTGTCATGCTGGCTGACAATGTCATTTACAAAAAAATATATGGAAAATTGAAATTCAAATCAAACTCACTGTAGACTGTATTTTGATATTGACAACACTTAACATTGTTTAAGTGAGGCAAAAATTATCTTAGAGGCAGTATTTTCTACAGAATCAGGAAAGGTGTAGAAAACCTTAGCCTAGATGCTATCAATTTCTTCCTCAGACCAACATAGCTTTTAGTGGTGATGCTGCATTATTAAAGCAGTCATCTATCAATTTGATTTAAAGCTAAAATAATATTCAAAACATTTTATCCTTATATCAACATATACAGCATGGGTGTATTACATAACTAGATATCAATTTTAAAATATATAGGATGTCACATAAGAGTCTGGAAAGGGTCATTAGATTCAGCATTCTGTAATTTATAAAGTCCATTTTTCCGTATCCTTTATTTATTTTACCCATTTTTCTCCTTTTTGGCCTTAATGTGCACTTTGAACGCTTTTATTTCATTCCGTAAACCCCATCCAAACCCTCATATATTCTTAAATGTATATTCTTATCAATAAGTCTAAACAAAGTCACATATAACATGTATAGTATAACAAACTGATTGGCTAATTGAAAAATACAAAATTCTTTTATGAAATTCCTCATTCATACAAAAAAAATAAACAATAACAAAACCATATGCTTAAAAAGCTAATAAACTGATAGTTAATAATGATATAAAACTTTATATATAAAATAGATGTTCCATAATTCAACAAGATTTCATCCACTATCCACAAACTTCTATAAAGTCTTCCTTCTATAAAACTCAATCTGTAGCTTAATCTGAATCATTAAAGGGGCTATCCAACTTGAAACTAATGAGCTTTTCAGGCCTCCATATTTAGCATCCACGTACAATGGTTTTTGGAACTATTCAGCAGGGCCTAACACTTCTACTTCTGTTAAAAATCCCTGAAAATATAAAATTTAACAATAATGAAATTGATTAATTTCAAAGTACCAAGTAAGTGATATTATGGCTCATGTTTTTCCTACAATTAGAAAATGACCTGACAAAAGTTCTTCAAGATTAAAAATTGACCAGTCAAAAGATCTTTAAGATTAGAAATTGACCAGTCAAAAGTTCTTAAAGATTAGAAACTGACCTGTATTTAAGTGTTTCTAGATTAGAAATTGACCTGTCAAAAGTTCTTTAAAATCTAAGATCAGCCTTAACCTATCATAAAATATTTAAATTCAAAGAATTGCATCAAGATTATAAATTGACCTGTAAAAATGCTTTACAGCAAGATAAGAATTTGACCTGTAATAAATGCTTTACAATAAGTTCACATTGTCAAATGCTGTGTAAGTATTGCCAGAGTGTGAGAAAATGACTAAAAGGATTAGTAGCATCACAAAGTGATGTATTTCTGTTTTTCTTCAAGAAGGTAGTTTCCTATATTACATCATGCTACGATAGATGGGAAATTTCAAATATGCCTCAGTTGAGCATGTTAAAATCAATTAATTCAGGTATTCAAGCATAAACTTTGGACTTGAGTACACATTGCCTTTTTTTATCTTATAGAATCCTTCCGAAATAGACAAATGTTAATCCCACTCAATGGGAATGTGTTAACCTTTAAAAATATAATCTACAACAGTCTAAACAGCACTGCCAAGTTTTAGTCTTGTTTTTATCCTTGGCCAAGCAGAACCTTGAACCATTTTGAACTTCAAGATTACTGAGCACAGATCAAAGACAAAACAAGACATGAAAGCTGTTATACTGTACTAGCCATGTTAGAATTTCAATTTGGCATCCAATCTTCAAGCATTGTAGCATTCAGAGGAAAATTAGAGTCTTTGATGGGCTACAGAGATACAATAGCTATGAAACTATGATGTTAGTGAAAATAATGTCATGCAGAAGTTAAGATAACGTGCTTGTAAAAAAAAAAAAAACAAGAATGTGTCCATAGTACAAAGATGCCCCACTCACACTATCATTTTCTATGTTCAGTGGACCGTGAAATTGGGGTCAAAACTTTAATTTGGAATTAAAATTAGAAAGATCATGTATATCATAGGGAACATGTGTACTAAGTTTCAAGTTGATGTAACTTTAATTCATAAAAAACTACCTTGACCAAAAACTTTAACCTGAACTTCGCACTATCATTTTCTATGTTCAGTGGACCATGAAATTGGGGTAAAAACTATAATTTGGCATTAAAATTAGAAAGATCATATCATGGGGAACACATGTACTAAGTTTCAAGTTGATTGGACTTCAACTTCATCAAAATCTACCTTGACCAAAAACTTTAACCTGAAGCGAACGGACGCACGGATGGACGGAAGGAGGCACAGATCAGAAAACATAATGCCCCTCTACTATCGTAGGTGGGGCATAAAAAATGAGATGATGAATGATGAACTTCAATTTGTGCAATGCAGTTCAAGACTAGAGGTATTCCAATTAATTTTAACAGACTTCCCAGAAAGCATTATATATTTAAACTTTTGTTCATGCCTGCTTTTGAATTTCATTTTTGATAGAACTCAACATAAAGTTATACATCATTCTCCCATAAAGACCTGCATTGTCTAAATGGAAAGTGACCAGAACTCATTGTCAATCTACCTATTACAATTGAACAGATTGGATACCATTCATACACTCCTACCCCCTGCAATCTTAAAAGGGGTATAAAATCATCAAACATTATTCACTAAATTGTTATTTTTCCCTAAAAAATCAAAATTTGTAAATGGGGTAGATGTCTAGAAGACAGCAGCCGAACACATTTTTTTTTTTTTTAATTTAGCCATTAGAGTATTCAGTAATCCCTTCATATATGGAATGTATCCATGTATTTACACATCTAGTATACCATTTGTCTCAAAACAGAGAATAAAAGCAACAAAAAAACAAGGTGCTCCGCAGGGCGCAGCTTTATATGACCCTAGTGGTTGAACCCTGAACAGTTGGGGCAACTTGGTCACAATATTCTAGCTTGACTCTGTCTGAATTTGGATTGTGATCAAATTTTTGACATAATATAGGTTTTTGTCACAAAATTAATGCGGTCAAAGATCTAACAAATCTATTGTCTTGAAACTAGAAAACTGGTTTTTTTTACCCCTTTTTGGCCCTTAATTCCTAAACTTTGTCCCCATAACCCGTAAAATGAATTCAAACCTTCTACTTGTGGTTTTAAACATTGCGGTATGATTTCAGAGCAATTGAAATACTTCTACACAAGTTATTATCCAGAAACTAGAAAAATGCAGGTTTTGGGCCCCTTTTGGGCCGCTAATTCCTAATCGGTTGGGATCATCATCCCCAAAATCAATCCCAACCTTCCTTTTGTGGTATTGAACCTTCTGAAAAAAATTCATGAAGATCTATTCACTTTAACTAAAGATATCATCCAAAAACCAATGCGTCGTCGGACGACGACAACACAGACGACGACAGCATACCATTATACAATCCCAAATTTTTTTTGGGGATCGTATAAAAATCAATTAAAAAAATCAGCACATGCAGCTAATATTATGCTGAGCAAAAATATTTCTAACATAAAATTAAGAAATGCAAAAGCTTATAAAGCAACTAAGTAAACTTGATAATGCATGCAAGGTTATACCTTAAATTCTCCAAGCAATGAAGAATTTTCTTCATTTTTCTACAACAGTCAGTAATACTAATGAGCTAATTTGCTATAGCATCAAATATTTCTTAACTTCCAAAATCAATCAAGTATGAATAAGACACCTAGATTTAGTCTTCCTGCAGTGTCTCATAGCAACAGTATACTGAATAAAAGGTAGGTACAAAGAAAGAAATATAGGAACCAAGGACAACCAATAGAATGAATGAATGAATGAATGACTATGAACTTCTATTCTTTCAATTGAACTTAAGGGGGTTCGCGGGTCTAAATCATTTATATAGGATTTCTCTATATTTTTCTATAAATGAACTTTATCTTATAGTTAATAGAAAAATAAAATAAAAAAGTAGGGTCACCGTTCATTTGCGCTCACAATCTGCCTTCGAAAGAAGCATACATTTGTGTAAAGGCGGTTTTTTTCTGTTGAAGTAATAGGAGAAATAAAGGTAATATCGAAAGAAAAATAAGAAATTTATTACAGAAATCGCTAAAATTTTACAATAATTTAGTTTAAGTACAGCTTATATGGAAATTATATTAAAAAAGATAGGTCACCGATGAGTTGAAAAAGATATTTCAATTTTAGAGCCAAAAAATGGCATTTTTCCACCAAAGGGAGATAATTTGGAACTTTTTCAATGATGTATACATTTTGAAAGTCATCTGGGGCCAACACGAATTGATTGTTTTGAATGATGTTTGTACCATATGATAAAGTAACAACTACAAAAGGAAATAAATAAAATTTGTAATGAAAAACAAATGTTTGATTTTTTTCTGAAATTTTTATACCCTCGAGCCTCCTTAAAAGTCAAAAACAAAGTTATGTTTTAAATAATAAGATTGTAATTGATGTAATATAAAAAGTATTTGTTAATCACTATTAATTGCCTAGAAGTGATGTAGTAAATATAACTAGTGCCTAGAAATGATGTAGTAAATATAACTAGTGCCTAGAAATGATGTAGTAAATATAACTAGAAGAGTAGAAATTACTGAATGAATGATTAGTAAGAACCAGCGATAGATATAACATATTATATGAACCATATCTACAACTTTATTTAAACAAGTGACAACAAAGTGGGATTATCCAATTTCAGACAGCTAAGATCAAACTTTTTACAGAACTGAAAGGTACTAAATGGGAATTTTGCCAATTGCGTATAAAGCATACACATTATTCAATACACAGATCTGGTAACTTACGGTTTCGTCAGCATTTGTAGCAGTCACTTTCGCTTTAAACAACATCTGTTCCATCGTCTTATCCATAATATGTGATCCCTCTGTAAATAAAAAAGCAAATTTAAAACACATATACTGAAAATGTATATAATCTCATTTCAACAGAAATTTAATAAAACAAGAATGTGTCCATAGTAAACAGATGCCCAACTAGCACTATCAATTTCTATGTTCAGTGGACCGTGAAATTGGGGTCAAAGCTCTAATTTGGCACTAAAATTCGAAAGATCATATCATATAGGGAACATGTGTACTAAGTTTCAAGTTGATTAGACTTCAAAAAAGACCAAAAACTTTAACCTGAAGTGGGACAGTGGGATGAGCAGACGAACAAATGGACATACAGATCAGAAAACATAATACCCGTCTTTTATCGTAGGTGGGGCATAAAATAATAATCTTAAATCCAAAGAAGGACTGATGATACAGCTTCTTTTGCAGAGATTAAAAAAAATATTTTCGTCTTTGGAACCAGAGAGAGCCAGTATTGAAGATAATACATAAGATATCTAAATGGACGAAAACAAGAGGTTATAAATCTGATATTTCAGGTTCAACATTGTTTATCAACCCTTATAGACAATTACCCTTAATCCTGAATGGTTGGTCAAACAAGAAGTTGTAAATCCCAGATTTCAGGTTCAATATTGTACCTCATACTATAGATAACCTTACATTTAATCCTAAACAGTCAAACAGGAGGTTGCTATTCCAGGATTTCAGGTTCAACAGTGTACCTAATACCTTAAAGAAAGTTACCTTTAATCCTAAATGGTCGAAGAAGAGGTTGTAAATCCCAGACTTCTGGTACAGTAAGGGATGCTTCTTGTTAATAGATCCTTACCTTTAATCCTAAATGGTCGAACAAGAGGTTGTAAATCCCAGACTTCTGGTACAGTAAGGGATGCTTCTTGTTAATAGAACTTTACCTTTAATCCTAAATGGTCGAACAAAAGGTTGTAAATCCCAGACTTCTGGTACAGTAAGGGATGCTTCTTGTTAATAGATCCTTACCTTTAATCCTAAATGGTCGAACAAAAGGTTGTAAATCCCAGACTTCTGGTACAGTAAGGGATGCTTCTTGTTAATAGAACTTTACCTTTAATCCTAAATGGTCGAACAAGAGGTTGTAAATCCCAGACTTCTGGTACAGTAAGGGATGCTTCTTGTTTACTAACTACAGCTGTTGTTCCGTAGTCTACATTAAATACTTCTATTGTAAAATCTCTTCTGTCTGCTATTATCCACGATCTGGAAAAGAAATTTTTCATAAATATTTCTTTGTAAAGACATTTAGTAACGTAACGGAACAGTTATAGGTAAAATTTGTAAGGGTTCAGCAGAACTCAGTGTCTTGCCTACTTTTGCTGTTGCCTATGTTTTCAGTGTGATAGGGGAATGCACACAATAGATTTACAGTTAATGAAATGCTTTATGAATCTAATAAATGATTTAAAAACTTTAACTGCAGACTGTATGTAATGTTAACTGGACGAGAAAGTCCATTTATAAGTACATGTGTAATATTCTGAAAAAAAACCAACAGGAAATGATTTTTTGCAAATTTTCTTCTAGATACTAGAATTTGATCATTAACAAGCTTCTGTGCCTTTTTTTACTTTTTTATAAACAAGTCCACACCTGTAAAAACTATCCGGAAACACTGCATAACGTAACACCTGTCTTCTATCCTAGGCAGGGCATTAAAATATTGTAACCCTACTTTGAACCCCTATAATATACGTACCTATACCATTCATCATCAACCTTAGCAGTACATCTCCCTAAACCTTTTGTGAAACCTATTCTACTGTCAGGGTGTTGTAACTGTTCCATTACATTTTCCAGATCTTCTAATGATGACACCTACAAAAACAAAATAATTCATTGAATACCTGGTTTAATAAAAAAATAATTCAGATCATGCTTTCAGACTGTTCAATAGTATGCTTTAAATTTATTGATTTTTTTTTCTTCTTCAGCGATATTGTAAATTCAGAAATTATTGTGAGGTTTTTATTATTGCTAAAAATGCGACAGAGTTGTAAACGCAATAATTAAAACTCGCATTTTGAAATATTTTGTAAAAATTAAATTGCATTTAAGTATAAAATGACAAAATTGCAATAATAAATGCAAGCAATAATTTCTGAATTTACAGTATATCAATATGTCTTTCAGATAACATTTCAATAGATTTGCCCGGAGGTTTATCAGTTGCGAAGATCAATATTTCAGAATCGAATGCGTTTTGGGTAAAATTGGCAAAGGCTTACACCTAAACAATCTGATAAGCTTATGATTTTCCAAACAATTGAGAAATTCAACCAATGACCTGACATTGTTTTAATTTTGGGGTATGAACCTAACTATGGTCCTTTAGATTCTGAAACTGAATTCCGAATCGTAAAATCATTAGTGAAATTAAGAAACTGAGTGGGGATCTTATGATTCAAGTCCTTTTCAACTTATTTCAAATTTGTTTTTAGGTTGTGCTGTTACATCACTGTCCAAGGTAAGGATTAAGCATCACATAACAGTTTAAAATCACCATATCCTTTATTACCTGAGCCAAGTCATGGACCTGTATTTCTCACCATATCCTTTATTACCTGAGCCAAGTCATGGACCTGTATTTCTCACCATATCCTTTATTACCTGAGCCAAGTCATGGACCTGTATTTCTCACCATATCCTTTATTACCTGAGCCAAGTCATGGACCTGTATTTCTCACCATATCCTTTATTACCTGAGCCAAGTCATGGACCTGTATTTCTCACCATATCCTTTATTACCTGAGCCAAGTCATGGACCTGTATTTCTCACCATATCCTTTATTACCTGAGCCAAGTCAGGGACCTGTATTTCTCACCATATCCTTCATTACCTGAGCCAAGTCAGGGACCTGTATTTCTCACCATATCCTTCATTACCTGAGCCAAGTCAGGGACCTGTATTTCTCACCATATCCTTTATTACCTGAGCCAAGTCAGGGACCTGTATTTCAAGAGATGTCAGTGGTTGCTCTACATCATTTTTGTTTTTGCATTTGAATTGTTTTTAATTTTGTCATTTAAGGGCCTTTTCTAGCTTTAGTATACAGAATGGGTTTTAATCATTGTTGAAATCTGTGCATTGACCTATAATTACTCATTTCAATATCCTATAGTCTTTGATGGATAGTTATTTCAACCAGAATTTTTGTTAAAGGACAAAACAGATGCTTAATATTGATTCCTAAAGATCAATATCCTGTGCCACAAAAAAAAGTAACTTCTTACATCAGCATCCTTAATAATCTGTCCCCAGAAAGTCTTCTCATCAAATACTGAAGTGATAAAAACCACGATTTCTTCATACGGTTTGAACACAATGTCTCGAACACGGGTTCCCAACTTGTTCATAACTAGCTTGTATGTAACCATTAAATTTCTGAATGACTTTCCTACTGCACCTGTTGAACATGAAGACTTCAATGAATCCATACTTTCTGCACCTGAAAGAAGATATGAAATTAAGGGAGAGGTTAAGGTGGTACCCAGCACCTAGACTAAAATTAATTTGGCTCGTTTAATTTTCATAAAATTTTGAACCAATCACTCTCTTGAAAAAAATTGGTTGGACAAGCACTCATTTTGATCATTGAAAAGCTTAATATTTCCTTAACAAATACGTGATTACAATGTTTAGCTGATTTAACAGAGTTATCTCCCTGTAGTGTTAGGTACCACCTTAATGCAGAGTACACAATGCAACAATAATGTTATGCTTGACTGGTATCTTCCTGAACCTTCTTCAGAGACAAAATGATGTGGAGTTAATCTGAGGCTACTGTTATTTATTAGAGAATTAATATCAATTAAATCTGGAAAACTATTTATAAATTTATCTGTTGTGAAAGGTTGTTCAGCAAATAAAATTATCCCGACCCAGATAGTATATCTGGCCTACAAAATTATAATTTTTACTATTTAATGAGAGCCCATGACAAGTACCATTAGTAATAATTAACTTTTATCAACTTTTCAGGTAAAAGACATTCAAACCAGTATACAAATATTTTTAGGCACAGGATTTCACAGAAAATATAAATACAAGGTTTTTAGTTTTAGTAGAACTTGCGTACTTGAACCTTAGATAACCTACCTCTTATGTTCTTACTCTGACAGGGAGCATGTCTGTGTGAATTAGTAGAACTTGTGTACTTGAACCTTAAATAACTTACCTCTTATGTTGATACTCTGACAGGGAGTATGTCTGTGTGAAGTTTGACAGGGAGTATGTCTGTGTGAATTTTGATCTAAGCTGACACATCTAGATCCACCTGCACCTAAAGGAGTAACATATCTTTTAAATACTGTGGATTCATTATTTTTCGTTTGATACCGATTTTTGCAGATTTTGTGGATAAACTATGAATCTAAATGTTCAATGAATTGCCAACTTTGATTTGCTTGTATGCAGACATTTGCAAAACAACAAAATTAAATATCAATGAAATGGTAAGTCTTTCTCTATCCACGAAAATAGGTACCCTAAAAAATGAATGAATCCACAGTATACTAACACTGACCAAGCTTGATACACATCATCCTTTCCACAACTAAGGATTCTTGCTACTTGCATTGTCTTTATATTCTGTACTTCCTCTCTGGGGTTTTTTCCTAAGCAATGCCGAAACACATATTGTCCAGTAACCCACTTCTTATAAATCTTCCTCATAACAATGTTTTTCTGAGAAAATGCCCTGCTAGCACTATCAAATTTCAATAAACCATCAAATCTTGGTAAACACACAAATTTGGTATTTATTTGACAAAATCTGCATTATTATGACAAATCATGCCAAGTTTAAGGTTGATGCCCTCACATCTTATATTCATTGATTAGAGATTTTTTAAAGTCTATGATAAATTTATAGTATGACATTATCACTGGACTAGTAATATATTTGTTTAGGGGCCAGTTGAAGGACTCCTCTGGGTGCGGGAGTTTCTCGCTGCATTGAAGACCCATTGGTGGCCTTTGGCTGTTGTCTGCTCTATGGTCTGGTTGTTGTCTCTTTGACACATTCCCAGTTTTCATTCTCAATTTTATGAAAACTTTTTTCACTAATGGTGATCCATAGATTTCCTTATTTAAACAAATTTACGGTTGTTGAAGACTATGTGTTAACTTTTTCTATGTCTTTTGGTTTTTGTGTTATAGGGTTGTTGTCAATAATCTATAATTCACATCTACATTCATTCAAACACTAATTCTCTGTTATTTTGAAGTATCACATAAAGACCTAAAAGATCAATATAGTTTCAGTTCCTTAGTATGTTTTTGTTATTTGGCATTATATTAAACCATTGTTAACATGCTAGTTTCTTTTTTGTCCTCCAATTCAAACATATTTCTATAAACAATACATAACATGCTTAAACTCAAATCAAAATTACCTGTTTTGACAGATATACTCAAATTCAAGGTTTCAGTAGTATTGCTTCTTTTATTGGGATCCCTTTCATATATCTGTACCCAGAGTAATCTCCCTTTGTACATTTCCTGATGAGTTTGCAGTATGGCATTATCTGCTGTGTCTTGATCAAGGAAGTAAACAATTGCTGCAGTTCTTATGTAAAACAAAAAATACAATTTAATTTACATTTATTCTTAAGTGATATTCTTCTATCATAGTCCTTTTCATTTCTATTTCAGTCAATTTACCCTTGATACCCAGGGTGGATTTAGAGGGGGGCTCAGGGGGCTCTGGCCCCCCTTTTTGGGAAACATTTTGTTGATTATATAGGGGATTACTGGAGCATGACCGGAACAGGCCCCCACTTAAGAAAATTTCTGGATCGCCACTGATACCTGTGACAATCTGTCTACAGCAAACCAATTTTATTAGTGTTGACAACTATGGTTAACTTATCTCAAATAAATATGTCTGAAACAGTAACAATGTTACTTAGGGTTTTTCCCACATAATTCTTGTGATTTTTATATCAATTGAACAACACAAAAATTATTAGAATTAACCATGAAAATTTCAATTATTTTACAATTATCTATGTTTCTGTTAATTCCAATATACTTTTCCCACATGTTTGAATTTTTACCCCGTCATTTTGATGCAAAAGTGTGAAAATATGACCTCAAATAAAAAACACAACTCAATGTATAAGATTTTGTAGCAAGCACTGAAATTGTGTGAATACTAGTAACTTTCCTACATGCTGTTCTTCAGATAAGCTCTGAATTAAGTTGTATCTAAACAATATTTTATTGTTTACACTATCTACTGAAATTGAAAACACAATTAATATATTAAAAATTTCTGAAATAAAAAAAACATAACATGAGCTAAACATGTAAAAGAAGTGAGCTATGACTCTTTATCACAGAATGTTTTCAGTAATAAGTCAGCATCTAAACAAATGAAGAGATCCCTTATGTTTATCTTTGGAGTCTTGAACATGGTGGGTGACAAATGTGGAGCCAGATCTGCCAACCCTTCTAGAGCAGCTGAGATTACCCCTAATATTTGGTGAGGTTTGTGTTGCTCGTTCTTTAGTTGACTTTGTTAGGTGCTCCTTATAAAGAAGGCTCATACAGAGACAAGAAGAAGTTGGGTTTTGTATACTATTGTTTGTATTTTGGTCCTTTGAGTTATTTACCATGATGTTGTCAGCTTTGTCTTTGACTTATGAGTTTGAAAAACCTTTCGGTATATTCCACCTCTTATTTTTATATAAATCAGCTAAATCAATAGTCATTCGGATGTTATTTTAAAAAAAAGTTTATTTTGTGTAGATTCATAGAACTCCACCACCTCTTATTTTTATATAAATCAACTAAATCAAAAGTCATTCGGATGTTATTTTTAAAAAAAAGTTTATTTTGTGTAAATTCATAGAACTTGACCAGACTTAATCAATATACAATTCCACTAATTTTTAACATTTAACATGAAGGCACTTGTTTAAGTTGTTTTTTCAATAAAACCAGATGAAGGCTTTAAATTATGTTCGTGTCTTCTGTTTAAAAGATTTAAAAGAAACAGAATTACTATGTTTGACATATATTTGTTGTCAAAGCCATTTACATAAAATTTTATATAAAGAAATGTCCCTTTATGCTATTTCCATGTTGAATTGTTAAAACCAAAAATGCAAGTTTGCTATTTTTTCAAGTTTATAAAATTTTATTTCATGCAGATTAAAATACATGATTTTTTAATGTATAGGTCCTAGCAGTGCATATCATTATTTCAGAATCTGTATAATTGTCTAAGGGCTATTCCAGAAAAAATGTATGGGGGGTGGGGGGTTGGAAGGCACATTGTATTAATAATACATGGGTGATGGGTATCAGAGCAACTTTCCACACTATAATGCACTATAATTCTCAATTACAATTGTCTGGGTGGCGGGTGCTGACAAAAACTGCCTTCCAACCCCCCCATACATTTTTTTTCTGGAATAGCCCTAAAGATAACCAATGTTACGTTTTATTTGTGTTGCTGGAGTTCATCATATGCATATCTACAGCTCCTACTGATTCAAACATTTCATACAAATCATCCTGCAAGTATAAAACATATAACATAGATAATCATTCTTGATACATGAACAGTGAAACCTGGCTAAACTGAATCCTGCATAAACCGAAAACCTGTATAAACCAAACATGTTCTTAAGCACTGTCATATCAAATTGTATGCGTTATGAACCTGATAAAACCGAATATCGTTTAAAACCAAACCAAATTTAAAGTCCCGGAAAGGTTTGGTTAAAATAGTTTTCACTGTATTACCAATGTTATTTCAACTGATCAGACGGAGCTTACAATTCAATTTGCATAAGGAAAGTCTATTTAAAGATGTATGTGATAAGGATTATTGCCATTTCAATCATTACTGATTTCTAATCACCTAACAGCGTCACCAAAACATGAGAGAATTAGACCAAAGTTGAAAGCAAATTATGCAAGTGCTGTTGTTATAGTTTACTTTTATTTCCATAAATTCCAAAATGTGACAATTCTTGCATGTTTTTAAACTCTGCTTTACAAAAAAATCAAAGACTGTGTCTCATTATTCATTTTGCAAAAACACATATAGTGTTTACATATTCCAACCAACTCAATGACCATAACTGGACACTTCGTTAATGATGAATTTATTCCAAACACCTGTCTGTAAATGGACTGGTCTATAACAAGTGAGCGAGTTAAACCCTGCCCAGTCAAGTGAAATAAATCAAGTAATATGTTGCATACAAATTGTTAACAAATGTTATATAATAATAAATATCATAAGTGTAATGAGTTTTTGTAATGATTTCCATGAGTTGGTTTCACAAAAAACTTACGACTAAAATTGTTCGCAAGTTATGAACAATTTAGTATACTTATGATCAGTTTTAGTCATAATTTTTTTTTTAAACTGACTCCAGTATCAAAGATTTCCTTTAATTTTTTCACTGTTACTGCACCTAAAAGTTATTACTTTTTGGTTTTGTTTAATGACCAATATTCAATCTTCACCATAATGTACAAACTTGTGTGGCACATTTCTTTTTAAGCTTCTCATGTTTTATTTTCAAGTTTTTTACATACTTGCATTTGTAAGATTCTATTTGTAGAAACAATACACTGATATTACTAATTCTTCCAAAGGATAACTGTGGCAAAATTTGTGTAAGCATAATTTATATTGATGTTTATTTCATAGAAAAAATTTCCCGTTTGAAGTATCTTGATTTCAACTAACAGAAACCTAAATTTCAATTTTAGTTGTATGGCCAAGTGCTTTCGGTGAATTTTATACCAAGGGATAAGTAAACCTCCAATAAATATAATACAGAAAATAAAAGGCCAAACTTACTGTCGTTTCGTGATATGGAAAATTAGCAACAAACACTTCAACAAGTTCTGTTTCAGTATCAATTGGTTCCAAAGGTGGCATCTCATCTACAAATGCTGGTTCCAGGGGTGGCATACCAGAATAATCAGGCATCTGTGGTTTCTTTGGACTTCGACTAAATTGTTCTAAATTGGACGGATTTAATTTTGTAGGTGACTTCTGCTGGAAACTAGTTGGTGACTTCTGCTGGAAACTTGTAGGCAACTTCTGCTGGAAGCTTGAAGGTGACCTCTGCTGGGAACTACTTTTAGGTGATGCCGCCTGGAGTAACTCTGACCTTTGTTGTCTATTTGGTGGAGAAGCTATTTTTGATGAAAATGAATTTTCACTAGTTTGTATTGTCAAATTACCGAACTTAGCACTCACATCATTATGATTTTTGTCGGTATCCCCATCGTTATTACTTAATCTTTGACCTCTATTACTCATATTTGAACTTTGATCCCCACCAGATTTCCATGGCATACTACCACTTGATGATTCTGTCTTTGCTGAAATAATACATTAAAAAAAATCATTTTACTTAAAATTCTAAAATTATTGTGAGGTTTTTTATTAATGTGTATAATGTGACTAAGTGAGTATCACAATAAAAAGAAAACACGTTCTGATATATGATACATATATATCGACATGCAGATTTTGGTGAAATAGTAATAAATAATCTTGCATTTTTGTCCATATTTCATAAATCACAAATAAAAAATGCAAGCAATGATTTCTAAATTTATTGAATTCTTATTGCTAATGTTATTTTGTTCAACATGAAAGAATATAATAACTAATTTGATCATTATATTAGTTTGTTGGTGTTTTAAGCCATTTTCACTTGGTGTAGGAAGCCAAAGTTTTCATCAAAACTTGCAATCCTAGTCACATTTAGCTGCGGAACCAAAGCTCTTAGGTCCTTATGTTATTTTTTGACTATTTCAGGACCATAGAGCTACGGATTTTTCCTATTTCAAAACGTTCGGAATTGCGACCCAGGTTCAGGTCGCACTTATTTCTCAAAAAAATATTGTTTATAATCCATGCAAAACTTGTCAATATATATAGTTCGTTTCGATAGATATTTTTCTAGGATATGACGTACCTATTTATGTTTGAATATTCATTTCCTTAACACTATTATCTAATTATTTCCATTTGTATACATTCTCCGCCTATTTTGTTCCGCAGCTAAGTCACATTAAGATATCTTCATCACAAGGGACACTCACAATATATCCCTGATGGGAATTTTTTACTCAGTTACATATCTTTCCCCATTTTAAGTTCAACAAACTGATTTGATCAAACAATTAAAACATTGTTATAACTGTCAAAACAGCTTAATACATTACCATTATTCTGTTTTTCTGGTTTGTTTTCAGAACAAAGTTTACAGGCTATTTTCCTCCCCTTCCACTCCATTTGATTAAATTTATTTATACACTCATTGCAAACTGCTTCTGACTGGACTACAACAAAAGCAAATCTGAAAAAAATGTCTATGATTCATTATTGAGCATTGTTTACCCTTAGTGGGTAAATTTTCCATGATCTAAAAATAAATAAATCTATATATAGGATATTATCTCTCTAAGAACAATAACCCCTATAAGGGTTGACAAACTAAAATGTTGGAATTTATTAAATGAAATGAACTCGCAAATTAAATAAACTTTCAATTAACTGATTATTCTTCCACTTTTAACAATTCATAATGAAAAAGAGAGGCTTGCATTTATATGCATTCTATATACTGTGATCAAATTGAATTAGTAAGGTCTACATGTTAGTGCGCTTGTAACTAATTCTGATGTAAATATTCCAAACTTTTCATGTATAATTTCTAAGCTGCAAACTGAATCCACTAACTTAAATGATAACTGGAAATACGATTGGGGTCATGTAATGTATGTCAGATGAGCTAGTGTTCTTTAAAACAAAATGCCATTCAAAAGATTGTTGACCTATATAATTAATGTCAAGCAATTTTCTTACTTACTGTGATTTTATCTCAGGAAAATCAAATATAAAAATTTAAACTGTGAGCTACTGCTCACTGATGATACCCCCGCCCAAATATTTTGGTAAAAAGGAAGATGTTGAGTGATGAGTCTGAAAACTAATCACAAGGTATAGCTGACTTATATAAACCATGAAACCAAATTTCAGAAATCCTTATGATGTAGTTCCTTAGAAATTTGCAAAGAAAAATATTCATAGGACAGATGAATGGACAGACAGACAGACAGACAGACAGACAGACAGACAGACAGACAGACAGACAGACAGACAGACAGACAGACAGACAGACAGACAGACAGACAGACAGACAGACAGACAGACAGACAGACAGACAGACAGACAGACAGACAGACAGACAGACAGACAGACAGACAGACAGACAGACAGACAGACAGACAGACAGACAGACAGACAGACAGACAGACAGACAGACAGACAGACAGACAGACAGACAGACAGGTAAAACAGTACACCACCACTTTTTTTTAAAGTGGGGGTATAACAAAAATGCAACTTTGTTATGCTCAGCATACCCTAATTTGCAAGGCTTGGTATAAAGATATATATAACTTACACTCTACGTCCATCAGACTTAAATCTAATCTGAGATGGTGAGAACTCTTTCACAAGATCTTCAAGATCTTCCTAATAAAAAGATAATAACAATTTGTTACAAAATATTATTACAGACAATTCATTCAGTGTAATTCTAACCTATTTGCATTGAACTATTTTTACCATTCGATTGTATTTCATATTTCTGTCAAATTCAAAAACACTTAATTTGCTACTTTGGCAGTTCTTTCGTATGGTTACAATTTCATGTATGCTCAGAGACAAAGTCAAAGTTGCTGTGGACATACCAAAATATTGTATATGTAATTTACATGTCAAAACTAAGTGGTTTATTATGACCCTTTAAGAAATCTGTTTTCAGATGTCAATTACGTTAAAAATGATGAAATTGTGGTGAAAATGAAAAGATATTGACTTACATTCCATAAAGTGTCTGTTACCCCTTTTTCTACGTTTTAATTCATTTTGTTTCAGTTAATTAATGGGTACTACAGGGTTGAATATTGACATAAATATAAAAGGGTTTTGAAAGGGAAAACTTTTATTATCAATGAACACATTTGTGTCAACTGCAACATTAAAATTAATTGTAACATATACCTGTGTAATACTTGAATGAAGATTGCCAAAGAACACAGTAGCTGGTTCTGAATCTCCGTTTGAAGTCTCTGATCCTGTGGAAATTAAAATTGTACAAGTAATAAAATTGAATATATCTTGAAAATTTAATACGATTTTGTAAATAGAGCTATTTTCCTAATGTGTTTAAATTTTTTGTTGGCTCTCTTGCTTTGCTTTTATAAATGTTTGCTCAAGCATTGTAATTAAGAGTTATTATCAAAAAACTGCCTTCCAACCCCCCATACATTTTTTTCTGGAATAGCCCTTATTCATTACCTTTTCCAAAGGAAGAAGAACTCTGACCAGAACTCTGTCCAAATGACGATTTATTTTGTCCAAATGATGAAGTTTGCTGAGGTGATTTTTGCCCAAATGATGAAGTCTGTTCTGACGTCTTCTGCCCAAATGATGAAGTTTGTTCTGATGTCTTCTGCCCAAATGATGAAGTTTGCTGAGGTGATTTTTGCCCAAATGATGAACTTTGCTGAGATGTCTTCTGTCCAAAAGTTGAAGTCTGTTCTGATGAATTCTGCCCAAAAGATGACGTCTGCTTGGATTGATTTTGACCAAATGATGAAGTCTGCCCAAATGAAGATGTTTTCTGGGCACTATCATCTGACTGGTTTAAAGCAGATTTCCATGAAAATGTAGATGCAGGCTTGGCTAAATAACCAATGTAAAATATAAATAAATATTATACAGTCTTACATAAAAGAATGTTTTCTTTTACTTAATAATGATTTTTTTAATTATGGCATAGACAATAATTCTTGTACAATTTTAAGTAAAATGTGCACCATTGTCTTAGGCCATTAGTTTTCTCAATTGAACATAATCATGATTCTTAAGTCTGAGGCCTTTTAAAGCTGACTATACATTATGAGTTTTTCTCATTGTTGAAGGCTGTACGGTTGCCTTTAAATTGCTTACATTCACTTCATTTGAACTTTGGTAGATAGTTAGTCTAGGTGGCAATCATATCACATCTCCTTATTTTCGCAGTACCATTTCACCCTTTTTATATTGTTAAGTTAGAGATAAGATTTTAAATACATTACCACTACTAGTACTGCTACTTTTGTTTTCATTATCCCACGATTCATCATCGTCTACTATCACACTCCTCCCCGAACTTTGTCCTCCTCCTCCAGACCCCCACGATGTTTTACCACCTGAATCTAAAAAGAAGTAAATGCATTATTATACTAACTGCCACTGACTATGCTTCCCTTCATTTTAAATTTGGTGAGTAGACTGATTCTGCTTTATTAGTTGGTTAACGTTTCTGACAAGTTGAACAGTTTGATTTGAAGAAACAAAGTGCAATTTAGTCAAATCTAAAATATATGACAATAGGTCGAGAGCAACAATAAAATAAATAAATAAATAAATAAATAAATAAATAATCTTTATTTCAAGAGGATGATCCCATTAGTTAAAACTAATCTTCCTGAGAGTCCTCAAAATAATAATAACATATTTATAAGTATATAGAGTATTACAAAGTTATATTATACACAATATACAATTGTATTTAAATAATAATGAAAAAGCATATTAATTTGCACAATTGATGAAAAATTTGTAACATTTTGTTTTAAAAGATACAAGTGTATTACTCATTTTTATTTCATTTGGTAAACTGTTCCATATTTGAGAACCTGAATATGTAAAAGTGTTCTTTAAAAAAATTGTTTTTGGTTTTGGAAGATTTAATAGTTTTTCATCAGCTGAACGTAAGTTATAATTTTGATTATCAGTAATTACAATCAAGTAAAAGAAAAGGGTTAAACTTTTCATTCTGGCATTCCCTGACTTAGAGTCAAAATTAATTCTGTTGATCAAATGTATAAGAAGTCAATAAAAGTACAGTAAAAATTAAGTACTGCAATTCAAAGGATGTACTCAGATAATGAAATCCACATATATTTGGTCCAGTTTTGAATGCCGTTATTTTGTTGATAAACTTACAATAACAAATATAGACAAAAAGTTTGTCCTTCAGTAAAATAAAAAAATAAAATTATCAACATAAAGAATTAGGCTGTTAGTTTTCTCAATTGAATTGATTCATATTTTCATGTTGGAAAGCTTTTATAGAAGCAGTATAGGTTTTTCTCATTATTGAAGGCCATACAGTTGCCTATAATTACTTACATCCACTTCATTTGAACTTTAATAGTGGATAGTTGTCTCATTTGCAATCAAGCCACATCTTCTTATTTTCACATAAACAATGAATGATGGCAATAAATCATAAATCATTTTAGCCCTGCGTAGTAGAGCAGCATCCCACTTTAAATCTTCTACATGCATGTACATTATATCCTCTTACCTTCATTTCTGGTATTTTGTTTTGGTTGGCCACCATCTTTAACTGCAATTCTACAGTTCAATTTGCGACCTTTATGTTCAAGGTTATCTAACTTTTGTACACAACTCTGAGCACTACTGTTATCACTAAATGTAATGAATGAAAATCTAAAAAAAGAAGCAATAATTACTGTACTAAAAATGCACATAATGTCTTGCTAAGCATATCCAAATTATGATTGAAACTGACAAAAGTATCAAAAAACAGGGAGTAGGTGTCAGACAGTTTCGATGAGCCACAAGCACTATAACTCATGCCTGTTGAGCTGACTTTTCTACAGTTCTTTTTATATAGAACAACTTCATATTTGGTAGAAAAAGTCAAACAAAAAAATCAAAGTTCAATAAACTTATTGAAAACTCACAGTATCAACAAATATGTGTGAACAAGTGTTATTTCAATGTACCAAAAATAAGATTTGTAGAATTTGTCTTCTTCAAGTCTTAATGTCATAATTACCTCAAAAGTAGGAAAACAAAACACAAAAGTTCAGAAGAGAGAAAAGTTTCAAAATTTTTGTTAAAAGTAGGTTAACTGGAATGAAATGCAACTTGGTTTGCATCTACAGAATCTGCACCAATGATAGAAAAAAAGTCTGGTGAAGTATAATTTCCATGAACTGTGAATTCACATTAGGCCAGTTGAACTATAAAAGATGGTATTTAAGACCACCCTTAAAAAATTGTTTGTTTGGCATTGCCGACCCACACTATCAGCAGGTGGGTAGGTAGGTAGGGATTTTTTTTTTTTTTTTTTACATTTAAAAGCTTTATACATGTAAATCATGAAGTCTCTAGACCAAAGCTGTCTAAAGCATTGCACCATTGTTGTGTGTACATGCTGGTGGATGCTGATGAATGTCACATTCTATATCATATGGATAATTTCATGCAAGAAAGTCAGTTTTATTGGCAGAGTAAATCAAAGTACCCAGAAAAAAAATACAGAACTGAGGCAGGAAACTGACAAATTAACCATATAAGATGTATGACATGAAAATTGAACGTTTATTGTGGGACTGCCCATTGAACAGAGGCCTGATGTCACATCTTGAAGTTGTGGTCACAGTTTGGTAAAATTACCATAAGTTAAATGGCTCAACCACTACGGCTCCTTGTACAAATGGACAAAGATTTAAAACTTTGATTGTTTGCCTTGGTTTTATAAACATCACTTTCTACACCATATGGGTAATTTCATGGCAGACAGTTTTAGTGGCGTACTAAACCATAGTACTTGAAGGAAAACGCCAACCTGCGGTAGGAAACTGACTAACCTTACCACATATGACATGAAAATCAAACCTTAATTTTGCAACTGCCCAACTAGGGCTCAAACCAATACCTAGAGGCTAGTAATCATACATGTAAGGTATGACAAACTACCATACAAACACGCCTACTGCCCCTGACAAGTTTTGAGGATAAAGGATCTGTACCAAATTAGGATAGCAAAATATTAAAAATTTGAAAGGTTGGCACAAATAGACATGGTGTTTATACTATTAGTAATATACTTAAGTGCAAGGTTTATCAGGGCTAGGTTTAAAACGTATGATAAATTCAAAATGGAAATATGCAGCAGGACAGACAATTTTTGCAGATAAATAAATTATGGGTTGTAATGCTTGTTTGATTAACAGAAATCTGGACATGCATTACATGAATACAGATAAATTAATGAGCCCTTAGAATTGTGGAAAAGGAGGGGATTTTATTCATCACTAGTACACAAGATACGTTTATAAATATGTTTCTGTCAGTATCTTTTATGTTTTAAGAATTATCTTATTCATGTTAAGAAGAAAAGGGGGGAAGTACTTCAATTGACACAAGATGCTAGTCTTTAAAATATGTATGTTTTGTACCAGGCTAGAATCTACTGGTACAAAACTACTATAACCTGTAAATCTGGGACCATTTTGGTCTTTAAGATTTGGTGATTACAGCCATAATTATCTTGAATGCATCATTGTGGTTCTGACTATAGTAGATACATTGTTCTCTGGTTCAAGGGAAAATTTGTCAATGATAAATTTCAAATATTTAATAAGTTCAACAAATGTAAGAGCCACACATATTCAACAAATTTAAGAGCCACGCATATTTGTTCTGTGATGTCCCGGTGAAAAACTTCCATCTCATGAAGCAACAAAGTCGAGCAGACATCATCTGTTTCTGCTTTACAAAAGATAAAATTTGAGTCCTCTACAAGGTGTTTCAGAACGTTTTTTTCAAAGAATAGCTGAAAATTTGATTTTTGATTAAATCCATCTCCCTTAACCAATGCATTGCAGCATAGGGAGATGCTTTCCCCTGTCGGCCTCTTTGACATTACTTTTGGCAGATTTTTTCTATTCCATGTCATTTAAATGTTTGTTCCAAATACAGTGTAAGGCAAGCGCTTTGAAGATCGTGATTTAAAATAAGTAAAGCCAGGAACAAACTCGTCGGATACGATCAAATTCCGGCACAATTTCGATTTTTTTTAAATAAAAAATAAATAAATTTCTGAAACGCAAATAAAATCATTTGGGCGGCAAGTTTTTCAGTGGGTCGGGCGGCAATGCCAAACAAATGAAATTTTATTTTAGGCCTAAAAACCCAGTTTTTATTCTCAATGAGACGGTACTATATACTTACACTTTTTTGTCATCATTTCGAGCTTTTCTAACCCTGACATCAGTGGGATTAAATTCTTCACAAAGTTCTCTAACGTCATCCTAAAAAGTACAAAAATTAAACTAAACATTATGACAAGAAAATGTAGATACAGTATTAGTATATAAATATATATCAGAATGGATTCTACTGGAAGTAATGTCATCCATGCATATTTTTATAAGACAATAATAATTACAGATCAGCAGCTTGAAGTGCAAAGTTTTAAGCCCCTAAGTCAAAAAATAAATATTCATGAGCTTATTTGTAGTGAGGGAATAACAAAAATGTTAAAATACTAATAATATCATATTATTATGCAATAGATACAATTTCCCACTTCCCGTATTTGAACAAGAGCGCACACTCTAAAATGCTAGCTTTACTCTTCTTGATTGAATTTATGTTAAAGTCTTAAAGGTTAAACAATCAGTATTACATAAAATGAATATTATCAATGACCCATGTAAATAAATACATTGTCTGGCATTCTGCAACTTTCGTCATACACAAGACAATAAATAAAACACTGATGCAATTATATTCTTCTCACCTCTGTTGCAGATTTATCTAAATTCCCAACGTATACTTCATTGTCTTCCTCTGTATTACCTGAAACAAAAACTTGAACATTAAAGAGTTTTATCTTCAAGTTGTCTATATACTGTCAAAGATATTTCAAAGGTGCAAAAATCAAGATATGAAACACTTATTTTTTAAATAACATGAATATGAATGATTACCAAAATCAAAGGTTTTCCAAGATATAAAAAAGAAGATGTGGTATGATTGCCAATCAGACGACTCTCCACAAGAAACCACATGACACTGAAATTAACAACTATAGGTCAACGTACGGCCTTCAACAATGAGCAAAGCCTATGCCGCATAGTCTTTAAAAAAAAATATACATCTTAGTTGAATGAGAATTTTTATATAGAAATTTTAGCTTTTTTCATTAGGCTTATGTTATGTCTGCTTCAGTATTAGGTAACCATTGGTACTTTAATGACAACATACAGTTGCTATCAAGATAAGAACATGTCATTTTCATAAAAGTAAGTGTGGATACAGAATTGTGCTTTACACAATATTCTGAAAGTCTAGTGACCACATTAAGCCTATTTTTTGATTTTAATTCAATTTGGCTGATGTTATTTAGCTTTACTGCCAATTTTATTGAGGGCATGGCGAAAGGTAATATGTTTGGTAAGCTTGCTTGCTAGCTGAACTGTGAAGTCATTATTAGGTTAGGTAACTACCCTCCTTTTATAGACTAGTCTGACAAATAAAAAATCTATCTGTCTGTAGGAAAGGAGGGTAGTGTACCATACCTAATAATGACTTCACAGTTCAGCTAGCAAGCAAGCTTACCCAAGATATTATCTTTCGCTACACACTCAATAAAATCGGCTTTAATATCATTTAGCAGGTTTACCAAGGGAAAGCAGTGTCTTATGATTGTAGCAATATATTTGATTGTTGGAGATAAAGTTATGTTACCAAGGAAAGTAAAATTTACAGTATAAGGAAAATAAAATGAAGCTTGATCAATGTTTGGGTTAGAACTCTTATTAATGTTTACCAAAACAGTTGCACTTGTAAAGCGAAGATCATAGTTTTAACTATCATTTGCACATGATCATGTGTAGTAATAGTAATGTTGATACCCTTCATTTGTTGTCCAGTAATAACTCTTGATATTCCTTAGAGCTTTTTTCTAATGCATTTAGTTATAAGGTTTGGTTGGCTTGCTTGCTTTGTAGTATAAATGTTTGCTCAAGCATTGTTATTAAGATTGACATTTACAATCAACAGATAGGCAGGGCTTCAGCTTGTATAATGTTCTTGCATATTGAGCAAACATTTATACAAACAAAGCAAGCAATCCAACTAAAATCTTACTCTACATGCATTAGGATATTAGCTGTAATAAAATAATATACTAATCTATCATTGATAATATGCATATATTCTATTTAACACTGAATGCAAATACATTAAAGATCCTGTGTTCTTGCTTTGCATTATTTTCTGTATTGTTGACCACTTCGAATTCTTCATGTTTTGTCATTATGGTAATTAATGCATTCTTATCAAGTTGAACTCAAATAATGTCATATCACGAAGAACTAAAGTTCACTTACAACATTGTTCATGCAATATAACAAAGTTTGAATTCTTCTGCAAGTTCTTAAGGTTTTTGATATTCACGGAGTTGTATTATTATCAATAATAAAACCTTGCAATATTGATTTCAATGTAAACATTTTGGCAGACTATGAAATGACTTACCAGACTTTCTCTTTGACATTATCATATCATCATCCCTTTTCTGGCCTCTTGGTTGATTTGTAGGACCCTTTGAACATTTCTCTTCTGCAATTCTTAAAGTTTTTTCACTCTCATACTTTTCAAGGCATTTAATGGCACTTTGTTTCATAGTATATCGAAGAAAAATCATTCTGAAAAAAATAATATACTAAAAAATTGTCACATATTATTTAACTGGTGCTGACCTTGGAATATATCAACTGTGCAAAGGTTTGCATTTGTTTAACATCAAAATTTTAACCTTTCTTTACTTATTTCAATTGCAAGTTATTATACATTAAATTTATCAGTAACATTCATGTCACCCAAGTATCTGCGTATCCAACAGAATCATCTGTCTTAATCTTAGGTTAACATTTATCTGTTCAAACTTGAAAAACGAAGTGTTGATGAACAGACAAACGGACTATGGTTTACAGTTCTCTAACAGGTTAAAATGTCACCAATTAATTGAGCCTTATTGATTTGCATAACAATATCTATGACTTATTTTAGAAATCTTTACTTACAGTGGTCATGTTGGTTGGTCGACTAAGTCTTGACTCAAATTCCCAAAAGAGGAGCATCCATATTCAATAAAACATTAGATGATTTTATAAACAATTTATAATAAAGCAAAGACAACTTACTAAGTGATCACAAGAATGCTCATATACCCATTCAGGTCTAGCGAGTAAAGATGCATATGACGGGAAATACCATCATGTGAATTTTTGTGAAAACATAGCAATACCATGGCACAAAGGCGTCTTATATACACCAAAGAAGCTTAAGTCTTCATAAATTCATATATATTCTTTTATATTACAATGCTTAACCTTTTTTTTAAAACTTATTCAGTGAAATGACTACCATATTTTACCTGGGAATCATATGCACTTCAAACAATCCTGGAAATTCACCATATTTTTCTTCTAAGATCTAAAAAGACAAAATGAGATATGTCAAGTCAAGTCAAAACAAAAAAGATAAACATGCCATAGTGTAATGAAACCCTTTTCTATGTTCCCTTTCACAACATAATTGTTTGAAACATCTGGGATAGTCTAGGAAATAATGTAGATGTACATGGGACAACATTTCATTTATACCCCATCACAGATATTTGTGTTTCCATTTGTAACAAATTTATTTTGGATTTCAACAGATTTCTCACAGAAATAAATGGGAAATGTGTCCCATGCCCCCGCTTGCATATATTATAAAGGGACATAACTGAAGAACGGTAAAAGTGACGCTACCCAAATTTAAAATTGATCTGAGTTTTGTGGTATTAAGTATTGTCTATAAGTTTTATAACATTCAGTTGAGGCAAAATTAAGTTACAAAACTGAAATTGAAAATTCAGCAATTTTTCCATTTATAAAGGAGTAAAACTGTTCGTGCGACGCCACCAAAATTCAAACTTATTCTGTGTGTTGTGGTATAACTAGAGGTTCTAAAGAGCCTGTGTCGCTCACCTTGGTCTATGTGCATATTAAACAAAGGACACAGATGGATTCATGACAAAATTGTGTTTTAATGTTGGTGATGTGTTTGTAGATCTTACTTTATTGAACAATCTTGCTGCTTACAATTATCTATATCTATAATAAAATTGGCCCAGAAGTGAATGTGGAAAATATTTTGTAAAAATTTACAAAAATTTACAAAATTTATGAAAATTGTTAAATATTGACTATAAAGGACTAAAGTTGACTTATTTGTAGCTCTTACTTTGCTGTACATTATTGCTGTTTACAGTTTATCTCTATCTATAATAATATTCAAGATAATAACCAAAAGCTGCAAAATTTTCTTAAATGACCAAATCAGGGGCAGCAGCCCAACAACAAGTTGCCCGATTGGTCTGAAAATTTCAGGGCTGATAGATCTTAGCCTATTGAACAATTTTATGAACAGCAGATTTTCTCTAAATGCTTTGGTTTCAGAGATATGAGCCAAAAACTGCATTTTACCCGATGTACTATTTTTAGCCATGTCGGCCATCTTGGTTCACGGGCGGGGTCATCGGACACATTTTTTAAATGTGTTACCCTAATGATGATTGTGGACAAGTTTGGTTAAATTTGTCTTAGTAGATTCAGAGGAGAAGATTTTTGTAAAACATTCCAAAAATTTACAAAAAATTGTTAAAAATTAACTATAAAGGGCAATTACTCCTTAAGGGGTCAACTGACCATTTTGGTCATGTTGACTTATTTGTAGATCTTACTTTGCTGAACATTATTGCTGTTGATAACAGTTAGCTCTATCTATTATAATATTCAAGATAATAACCAAAAACGGCAAAACTTCCTTAAAATTACCAATTTAGGGGCAGCAACCCAACAACGGATTCTCTGATTCATCTGAAAATTTCAGGACAGATAGATGTTGACCTGATAAACAATTTGACCCCCTGTAAAATTGCTCTAAATGCTTTGGTTTCAGAGTTATAAGCCAAAATATACATTTTACCCCTATGTTCAATTTTTAGCCATGGCGGCCATCTTGGATGGTTTAGCGGGTCACCAGACACATTTTTTAATCTAGATACCCCAATGATGATTGTGGCCAAGTGTGGTTAAATTTGGCCCAGTAGTTTCAGAGGAGAAGATTTTTGTAAAAGTTAACGACGATGACAGACGCAAAGTGATGAGAAAAACTCACTTGGCCCTTTGGGCCAGGTGAGCTAAAAAGCATAGTCTATATGTTTCATAGTATTTGGTTGAGCCTGAGTCAAACTAAAATAAGAGAATGGAAACCAACTTTGGGACGTACATACACATGTACAGATGGACAAGGGTAAAACTTGGACAATGGTAAAACTTACTGCCCCCTCCACTAAGGCCGGGCATAAAAAATATCACGTGGTGTGCAACCCTCTATACATTCTGCACTGTAAAAGTCATAAGAAAATCCTACCTCTTTTGTTACATCATCGTTTTCTTTAAATTTAGGATAGCACAGTGTGTAATGCCCTCTCATATTAGGTTGAAAGTGTCCATATTTATCATCACCATTAGCATTACTGTTGTTCATGTTGCCAAAACTGCTGCTTTTATTTGTGTTACCAAAATTATTTCTTCTCCTATCTGCCTTTCCTTCAGTGGAACTTTCTGCAATAAAAAAAAATACCTCTACCAACAAGAAATTTGGATTTTCTATGTGGATTTTGATACATAAATAAGTTGAAACCATTTTTTAAAAGTTTCATATACCATGAGATACATTTGCATAATATGATTATCAGCACAATTTTGATTGGTTGATAGTGTTTAATGCATCTTTTAGCACTCTTTGTTATCTTGTGGCAGACATTGTTTAGTTAGTGCAAGATGTGGAGTGGAAGAGAAAAACTGCCCAATAAACACATGCTGACATATAGCTTTACCAATAATGCATTTCTTAAATGATAAATTAAGTATGTACAAAATGAATATTGACAATTAATATATCCTTAGGAATATTAATTTAACATCAGGTTTTAATAATAGTTACTGCATCCAGTGTTATGTCAAGTCTATATATATTTATGTACGTGGCGGAAGAATTTTATCGTATGATAATTCTATTAATATAACAATAGAATTGTAACAGGTTTTATGAACCTGAGTGTATTTAAATACGGTGGACTCGATTTGAAATTATCGATAAGGGCGTTGACCATTCGCATGTACACACGTAGTTTTTGTTAGTTAAACCTGTATTGCCGTAGACGTACGTTGACAATGTCTGATATGGAGGAGGAAACCTTAGATTTAGCGAGTGAACAAGGTACGTCTACTAGAAATCCGCATGAAATGTCTAATGCAGACTTATTTTCGCTTCTCAAAACATATATGGATACTAGACTGTCGGGTATTGAAACATCTTTCACAGATACCACGCATACTTTGGAGAAAAAGGTTAAAAAGGCTGAAAATCCGTTCAAATTCAAGGGTCATCAGGTCCAGTACGAGCTGAACGTAGATTTACAGGATTTGGTACAGAGGGCGTTGGATTACCTAGGGAGAAACAAGTCGGATAAAGCGGTAACTATTCTGAATGAGGCTCTTAACACGCTAAAGAAAAGAAACAAGCTCATAAGAATTGCTGATAAGTCGGAGGGAGGGTGGAAAACCGTACAAGAATATTTGTCCGATGATTTAGCCAGCGACTCCGAGGACGAAAAGAAGATAAGAGCAGCTGATACCCGGGCGGTGAAAAAGTTAAAGTCCGTAAAATCTGCAGACAAGAAGCAGAACGTACGAAAAAGACCAGCTGAAGCTTCCGGTTCTACATCGCAAACAGCTCATAATGCAATTCCAGTTTCTGTAAGCATGCCGCCCTTTCGTGGGAGCAGACCTGGTTACGGAAACCAGGTCAAAAGGTCCAGGGAAGGAGATATGTGTTTCAGATGTGGATTATTTGGACATTGGGCATCCGACTGCAAAAAAGACACCAAGACTGGATTTGGAGCTCCCAGAGGAACTTCATAAGGATTTCAGCGCTCATACGGACACTTTACAGGTACAAGATGTTTATGAATCTTATTTTGAATATGAAAAGGGTTGTTCAGATATTTTTGTTAAAGACAGGCTTAAAAATTCTGTAAACTTTTGGAAAAGTATTAACGCTTCTAGTTTTATTGTTGATATTATTGAAAATGGTTACAAAATACCTTTGTTAAAAGAGCCTGAAAATATGTATTCTAAAAATAATAAATCTGCGTTAGAGCATTCAGATTTTGTTTCAAGTGCAGTTAAAGAGCTTGTATTGGGCGGTTTAGTAAAACGTGTATCAATTATGCCACACGTTGTTAACCCTTTAACTGTTTCAGTTAACGGTAAAGGTAAACACAGATTGATTTTAGATTTAAGACATGTAAATAAACAAGTGATTGTAAACAAAGTTAAATTCGAAGATTGGAAAACTTTATCACAATATGTTACTTTGAATTGTTACGGATATGTCTTTGATTTGAAGGCGGGATATCACCATTTAAACATTTTTGAACAACATCAAAAGTATTTAGGGTTTTCGTGGAAAGGAGAATTTTATGTTTTTACTGTGTTGCCATTTGGTTTAAGTTCCAGCGGGTATATATTTACTAAAACTGTGAGACAATTGGTAAAGCACTGGCGTAAATCTAGCATAAAGGTAGCTGTTTATTTAGAGGATGGTTTTGGGGTCGAAGTTAGTTATGAACTATGTGTAAAACACGCTCGAAGAATCAAAGCAGACTTGATTGCTTCTGGTTTTGTGCCAAACAAAGACAAGTGTGTATGGTTACCTTCACAGCACGTTGAGTGGTTAGGTTTTTCTTGGAATTTAATTTCTTGCAAATTGCAAATTCCTCAAAGAAAAATAGATGATATATTGAATTTGGTAGCTTTTATACTAAATTCTAGTTACAGGGTAAAGGTACGACAGTTGGCCAAAATCTGTGGTAAGTTAATTGCTTTAACACCAGCAGTAGGTAATGTTACCCAGATCATGACAAGAAACATTTTTTCAGTTATTAATATAAGAGACTATTGGGATCAATATGTAAACATCGGCAAGTATCCTGATTGTATCAATGAGCTTATTTTCTGGAGAGATAATTTGCCTTTACTAAAGGCGGTTGATCTGGTAAAGAATATTTCAAATTTTCATATTTTCACAGACGCTAGCGACACGGGCGCTGCTGGTTTCATACAAAATTCAACAAAAATTTTGCACAAAATGTGGTTAGAAACTGAGCGAGGTAGGAGTTCTACTTGGCGAGAAGTAAAAGCAATTCAGTTATGTGTCGGTGCCTTTTCAAAACTCTTACAAAACAGTATCGTGACTTTTCACACAGATAACAAGAATGCTGTTAGCATTATAAATAAAGGTAGCAAAGTACAAGAGTTACAACAGTTGTCATTAGAAATTTATAGGTGTTGTTTACTTGAAAACATTACATTACACATTATCTGGTTACCCAGAAAAGAGAACGAGCAGGCTGATTTATTAAGTCGGATTATAGATATTGATGACTGGGGTATTTCTTCAGAGTACTTTCAGTTTTTAGACGACCTCTGGGGTCCTCATACCTTCGACAGGTTTGCCAATATGGACAATAACAAAGTAGATAAATTTAGTTCGTTGTACTGGAACCCTGGTTCCTCAGCAGTAGACGCTTTCTCGTGCCACTGGGCACAAGAAAACAATCTATTAGTACCACCTGTGTCTTTAGTTTGTAAGTGCATAAACCACTTGGTCAGATGCAAAGCAGAGGGAACACTGATAGTTCCGAGTTGGCCGTCGTCTCCTTACTGGCCATTAATTTTTGATGAAAATACAGAATACAGATCGTACGTGTTAGACGTGCTCGAATTTAACGAGGTAGGCAGAAATTTAGTTTCTGGAAACAATTTAAATTCTATCTTTGCAAACGGAAAATTCAAAGGTAGAATTTTAGCTGTTCGTTTGAAAGCTACTGATTGATATTTGTGATAACTTTTTATTATTTTTTGCAGAATTTACTTACTGGAGGTTCTCTATTCAGAGATGTGGGCTTACAGAAGCTGATTGATGTATATATTGTGTCACTGGACGATATTTTTTGGGCCACAGGGTCTGTAGATACCACTGGGTATAGTTATGGTCACTGGACCTGTTTTTTCTGTTTGATGTATGCTGAGCAGTTACGCATATTTCAAGGTAAATATTTATTTAATTTATAATTATTTTACAGAAAATATTTTCAACGGGATTTTGGAAAAATGACACACAAGTAAAGCACACAGAACTTAAGATTTTGTTCAGAAAAATGAAGAATTCAGTTATTGACTCTAAAGCCAGAAATACAACTGTTAAATATGCATACAGTTTTAAGCGTTTTGTAGTGTGGTCTGAAAAGTATACAGAAATCAAGTCTGTCCTTCCTGCCAACGAAATTTATGTCAGTTTATATCTTCAATATCTAATGCAAAGTGCTAAACACTACAGTACTATAGAAGCTGCATGTTACGCTATAAAGTGGGCTCACAGTTTAGCTGGGTTTAAAGACCCATGTGCCTCGGATATAGTTAAATGTATTGTGGAGGCATCTAAAAGAAAGCTTAATAGGCCTATTCAGAAAAAAGAACCGATGAATGCAAATATCATGCTCAGTCTTTTTAAGAAATTTGGCGGTACAAATAGTTCGTTAAAAAATCTTAGATTATTAGCTATGTGTTTTCTGGCTTATTCAGGATTTTTAAGGTACAGCGAATTATGTCAGATTAGAGCTAAGAACATCACATTCGGAAACGATCATATTGATATCTATATTGAGAGTAGCAAAACCGATTGTTATAGAAAAGGAAAAAACGTTTCGATAGCTAAACTTGATCAAGCACACTGTCCTGTTAGGATTTTAAGTGATTATTTAGAAAAAGCTAAAATAGACAGGTCCTCAGATGATTTTGTGTTCAGAGCTTTATCGTATTGTAAAAGTACAAACAACTGTAAGCTGAGAAAAAAGAATATACAACTATCTTATACTAGGACTAGAGAGATTGTAAAAGGGGCTCTATCGGAAATAGGTTTAAACGCAAGAATTTTTGGTACACATAGTTTTAGGGCAGGCGGTTGCTCAGCCGCTAGTAATTCTGGTGTCTCGGATAGATTATTAAAGATTCACGGAAGGTGGAAATCTGATATTGCAAAAGACAGTTACATAAGCGACAATTTGAAAAAACGCTTATTAGTTTCAAAATCTTTAGGTTTATAAGAGAAGAGAATTTAGAAAATAACTGTATATACACCATTTGTTTGCCAAAGGGAAGAACTAAGTACCTCACATGAATGTCCTAAGTGCGTAAATCCCTTATTTTTATTAACCAATTCCCAACAGAATCTGGTCGAATGAGAAGTGGTGGTTGCCTTTTCAGTGCCATGTATCAATATTTGAATAACATTGAATAAAAGGCTATGTTGTGGGAATAATGTTACCAATGCAACACAATAAACACATGCACTTTTTTAACTTAATTGTTTTTTATCAGTATACGTAATATAATATGTCAAATGAAAAACCTCAAATTGTGAACTAAAATTATTAAATAGTTCCTTTACCAGCAGCTAACTTGGCAGCAAGTGGTGTATATGAAGAATTTGGATCTACTTTCCCAAACATCTTGTAGGCCATATCTTTATCACTGAATTCTAACCTGAAATAAATTTTATTAAGAACAATATCAAAATTAGAAGATGTGGCATGATTACGAAGGAGACAAGTCTCCAACAGAGATCAAATGACATAGCAGTAAGCAAAATTGATTTCTACTTACTTTCTGGTTGAACAGAACCATCTTTTAAATGTATTGTGTCAATGGCAGTAATAGCAAATATAAATTAGGTTGAAAAAGGAATAATTAACACTTAATTTCCACATTCCTACACACTAAAGTAAAGGCATTTCTTCATAGGTTGCATAAACTACAAAATCAGTATATTATGTAATGATATCATGAGCTTGGAGAAAAATGGTCTTATTAACTCTTTTTTTTATCTGAGGAAATGCCTACTCTAAGTCGGGAATAAAACAATTGTTTTCCATTCATTTTATGTGTTTGAGTTTTGATTTTGTCAATTGATAAAGGACTTTCGGTTCCCTATTTGAATTTTCCTTGGAGTTCTGTATTTTTGTTTTTTAATGTTTTACTTTCTTTTCTAAAGATCATCATCTATTTTTGTAGCCTCACTGCACATCTAATGGGATAAGGTTTGCTTTATTCATGCCTTTATAAGGGACAAAAGTTCCAGGATATGACAAAGAATTTAATTTTTGAATTAGGAACGAACTAATACTAGACATTGTTACGAATACACTAACAACTGGGAAAAGTATAAATCAGGTAGGAATTGGATATATATGTTTTACCTCACAACTTCTGGCATGGCTTTAATCAGATCATTCATGTTATCAAATCCAATCTGTCTCCAATTCAGTTGCTCTTTCAGCAAGCTCTTGTAGTCTTTTGAAAAATCACTGACTAGAATACCTCCTACTTTTGACAGAAGTACAGCTCTGACGTTTCTCTTGATATTTTCTGGAATTGTACCCATAGTGTATTTTCTGTAAATAAAGTGGATCATTTAATATATATGCAATTCATTTATCATATCTATTGACAAGACTAATGAAATTTTTATAAATAAATTCAAAATACAATTTCATCGAAAATGATTATATATTGGTTTTGATGGTAAAGATGCACAATAAAATATACAACAACACAATAAAATAGGTACAGGGTTCCACAGAACTGTGTTGCCTGTGATCAATGCTGCTAAAGTGTAATGTTGACTGCCAAAAAACATTAATCAGTAAAATGAAGTCGAAAAATTATGTTTTAATTAAACTTTTTTCTTAGATGCCATTTCTTGATCTAGAAGGAGCTTAAGACCAAATTTTATAACATTCCATCATGATTTGAAGAAATTAATGATGTCTATAAATTAAAAAAAATCCAGACTGAATGCATATGTTTACTGCAAAAAAACAAACTTGTATCAATAAAAGTAGATGTGGTATAATTGTGTTAAGTGTGTGGAGACTTCATGTAGAGTCCAAATGACCAGGATTTAAGCAAATTTCAAAGTTCAGAGTACAAGTACAATTATCAGTAAAATACTATTATGACAAAAAAAGCTTCTTCAAAAGTTTCATTGAATTCAATGAAGGTTGGCAATGTTATTGATGTTTAAAAAACTTTCACAATGGACATATCATAATGGGGAGAAAAAAATGAAGTCCTTTTATCAGTACAGGCCTCGACAATAACGCTTGTCCGATTGTCCGGTACCAGAGGGAAAAAAGGTCGGACAAGTAAAAGCTGTATCAAGCTTGTCCGTTGGGACAAGTGCAATAATTCTGCAGAAAATAAATTTAATCCAGTTTTGATGAACAAAGTAATTATAAACAAAAAAATATTAATTTGACATGTTTCTGTTTATTCAAGTGCAAAACCTTTTTCTTCGACATGTTTACTTGCAATCGATAATTTTTAACTGGTTCTTTGTCAAGTACTTTTTAACAGGTAAAAGGTATACTATTCTCGGAAACCAGTCTCACTAATCCGAATCAATGATGCGCTTTGTAGATAAGGTAACTTTACAGGACAGTAAGTTCGTCACCTTGAAAGATTCAGCTCCACGTCTAATAGACAGTTTGGCACCGTAGGAGACATATTTAGTAGACATGATTGATAGACAGTTTGACAAGGCAGGAGACATTTCATGACCAAGACAAATCAGTACCTCATTTTGCTACCTTATTTTGTTCCTTATAATAAATACCATACCCGTAATTTTTTCATAAAAATATTTATTTTTAATAGAATTTTTTTGGACAAGTAACAATTTCGTTCGGACAAGTAAATTTTGGTATGTACTTACAGGACAAGTTGAAAACAAAGTTATTGTAGAGGCCTGCAGTAAAATACAAAAAAAAAAGAAGACCAAAATCTTTACTTTGAAGAGAGAAAGCTGCCATAATGTGTAGGATCCCTATTTCTCGCTTCCACAGCAAGTTGTTGCAAGCTCCAAAAAAAAATAACAAAGATTATGAAGATATCGACTAATTTTCTATGAAATCACTAGCTTCTAAAATAATATGCTTTTCATGCATTAATATTTTTACATCAAATAGCAATTCTAATGCAACAAATTTATTTTGATTGGATAACGTCACATATTTACATGGCATCAATTGACAATTGATGCTATGGGACGTACATGTAGGCGCAAGCGCAGACGGCATATGGCAAACTTTAAATACATGTTTTAACGTTGTTTTCAGTCAGTTTCATTAGAATGGAGATAACAATATTGTATTTTAAGCTCTGACGGCATCAATTGGGGATTTGACGGTCGCAAATACCTGTTTACTGTTTTCGCTAACGCGTCGCCAGTAAACTTAATTTGCGACCAGCAAATCCCCAATTGATGCCGTCGGAGCTTAAAATACAATACAGTTATGTCCTAATAAGTAAATAGTTTGATATTGATAAGATACCAAAATGAAGCATGATAAATCTCCCCATCGGGAAAGTATTTTTCTGATGGTACATATATTTATGGCATCTATGGCAAGAGAGGCACTGGAATATTAGTCCAACAATGTGTGAGCAACCAAAATATTTCTCCACTCGAAACAGTTGAATTTTATTATTTAAAGCGTGAGACTTGCCAAGCTTTTTAAATAATCAAAATTTAACTGTTGAGAGTGGAGAAATATTGTGATACACGAGTTATATTGTCGGAATCTGTTTATTTAATGATTTTTTTTTTCTTTTCTAATGATTTTCCGAAAGTTGTGTTCTTTATGTGCGACGTGACGTCATCAGGTATGGTCGCCTTTATTCATGACGTAACAATAGGAAAATTCAGAAGAAACCAAGAAAACTTGTTATCACAATTAAATTTCGACCAATCATTTGCCAAGGAACAGATATTTCACTAGGGAGGAGAAATATTTTTCTCACACGGCTCAAGAAATGTGAAAATAGCACAAAAATTAGAGAAACCAAAATCCCACACTTGATTGAGCAAGATGACAAATTTAAAAGAATGACAATTCAAAGTTCAAGAAAAAAAAGACTCAATAGTCTGCTATCAAAGTTTTAAATCCCATCCATGTACAGTTCTAATTTGGCAATTTTTAATTGAAGCAATAAAAATTATCTTTAAAACTTAATATATGTTTACACAGCAACAACAAAATATTAGGAAGATTAAATTTATGAAGCTCTATAAATACTAAGTGAGAATCTGAAATTTTATACAAAGAAATTGCAAAAGGAGATAATTTTGTAAAGAATTGAGCACCCAGATCAATTAAGCTATATTAGCTCATAACAGAATCCTTTTTGGATAACAATGTTTGTTGTAACTAACAACAGCAAAGTGATATACTACACTTGAAATTTTGATTTAAAAACTCCTTAGGGTCATTTGGAAACTCTTACAATTCTAAATCTCCCATATTTTCAAGTGATATTAAGCCACAAATGAAAAAGTAGAACAGAATTCCAATGTCCCCCATGTTTCACATATATGCATACATGTATTGATCTGTCAACATATCTATTTTCTGTGTGTTTTTAAAATTCTGGAAGATATCTTACCAAAGCACTGCATGTGTTATTTGTAACACACTGATCGAAGAATCTAAGTTCTTTCTAGGGCATGACTAATTGTATGCTATAAGTTTAATATAAATATTTCAAGAATTGTACTTGAGAGGGTGCTAATGAGACTGAGGGGGCATAACTCTTCATAAAAGTCAATCACCCACCATTATAAAACCTGTCTGAAGATTGTCCCAGATATAAATGATATTAACCGTATGTAAAAAGTTAATGAAAATCTGTCAAGAACTGTACCTATGAAAGCGCTAATACCCCATTTACCAATTACCAATTTGATTCTGTTATTACACACTTTTTAAACTAATTACTTCCCTTTGTGAATCGTAGACTGGTTCCACACTGGACAAAGTTGGCTTTTGCAAATGCAAAGCATAGCAAATTGAAAGTGGTGTATCGGCTGTTCAACTAATTTTTCACGAAAAACAGTTTCTGATGACAAAAGTATTTAGCTTAACAAAAAATTAATGTAATTGAAGGATTTGAAAACCTTAAAGATTACTCACATTACACACAGGTAAATTTGCTCTTTCTGCTAGCTCTCCATTGTAAATAAAAATTAATGTCCCTCATAAGAGAGACAACTAAAAAGGGATCTCTAATAACAGGGTCAATTGACGGGAATTGGCAAATAGCCCATTAAAGACCGAATAAACTAACAAACACACAGTATTACTATTTCCTCTGCAAAAGTATGCACAAAGACACTAGCTGATGGTGTTATATTTTTTTTAACAATAAAACTTTTTAAAGCACTGGTATTATTACAAATTATGTGCATTCTTTTTTTGTAAACATGTAAACAAAGAAAATGAAAGTAGCCATACTTTATATTACTTCACTTCATTTTCACTACCACGCTAAGTTGAAAAATAATGTTATTTTTTTCTTTTTAATATGAAAGCAACTTTAAAAATCGTCCTTCACCAAGAAAGAGATATTGTTGTAGATGTGTATGTCATCTGTGAACTGGCCGACAGGTATCCCATTGCGATTGTAGGCAAATCGTGCAAAAATGTGCCTAAAAGCATAGCTATAAACAAGTATCATGTCACAAATGCATAAATATTGTATTTAGAAGGAATCGTTTTTAAAATTATAACATCTTCACATACTATGATCTCTGCAAAAATGTAGAAATTAAGGAGAAAATCCAAATAACTTCTGCATGCGTGTTCTCCATTAAAGTTTATGTTTCTCAGTTGCGGAAAGGAAAGGTTATGTTCCGGAAATCTGTTAACTATTTTCTAGTTTTTACAACGGTAAATAAATGAAAATAGTATATTTCAAAGATTTAGAATTCAGTGTTTAGTAATTTTAAAGAATTTGCTTATTGAAATATAAATTGCATTCACTTTTCAAGCAAAATTTCTGTAAAATTAGGTCGGGGCGCAAGACTTTTCATATGCTATGAATTGATTCCCGCGTAAATTTCAGTTTGCCATGAAGTGAAGCGTGACAGGGTCAATAGGTAGTTATTAAACTGTTTAGGTAAATGCAATACACAAATCCCACACAGGTACATATATGAATTAAATAAAGAACTTCCTCATTGTAAGCGATAAACCTGTCAATCGGGTTCAGTGTTTCTCATATCTCAGACTGACGATTAGTTAAATATAAAATATTAAGTATACTAACATTGACTATTGAATATTAAATGTTTAATTAGCATGATAAAATTGCAAAATGAAGGAATATAGATTTCATGAAGGATGTCTTGAACACAAATGGGTATGTTGATTTTTTTTTATTATTTTTTTTATAATTATAATAATACAAGAAGTTGTAAACATGACATGATATTAATTGTCTTAGATACTGTTACAGCCAATACTTATAATGATTAGATTTTTTTAACAGATGTCCACTTTTGATTTGACAATTACACTATTATGCATATATGTAAAAACTGTTATATTTAAAGTATCAAACATATAACATTCAGACTTTAAAATATAGTGATTATATTGTTTTCTAATTTTTGCAACTTATCTAATAAATCATCTTTAAAATAATGTTGACAGACTTGCACATTGTATTATCATTATGTGTCTTTCATTTAGCGTTGTATGTATTAAATGGCAGTTAGAAGGAATTGGCCGAAATGTGACCCTTTAAAGTTTCTTTACTGAATGTTGTTTATTTAATATTATCAGTATAATAAATAAATGCATGTAACAGTTATAACTTCTGTTCTTAAATTAAAAAGATTTCTGCTTGTTTTAATCCTTAAACAATTAGATTTTTTTTAGATATAAGAAAAATAAGATTAAATAATTCATTTATACCACCCTTATAATATATACGCAGAAATCTGATAATGGCTTAATAAATCCTTCAAATGCAAATCAGAAATCTTTTTTTCGTTTTGTATATAATGATTCAGCATAGACCTTCACACCATGCATATCTGTACACAGTATAATGATTAACATTAATAATCTGGAACTTTTAAGAAATGTTTGCTCTCTCAAATGCTCTTCAAAAGTGAAGAAAACATCCACATGCCAAGTTATCAATGAAATTAAAAGATGAGGTTGACTTGAAATTTTTACAAATATATATATATATAAGAATACTGTAAGAGTAGATGTTAAATCATATTTGATTGTTAAGAAATATTAGTGTATTTGTTTTTTTATGCAATATATACCTTTTTAAAATTGTATAAGAGATGCCAGTGCAAAATTTTAGCATTCATGCAAATGCCTTATCACTTGCTGATAAAAAGCTTAAGGGCCATAGCAAGAATGCCTCAAATATAAAAGAGAAATCTACATAATGTTTTGTTCTTTTTATCATCAAATCCTAGATCAGCCCTGATATTAAAAAAAAACTCTATATGCTTTTTGTGTGTTAAGTTTGCTGTCTTATTTAATTACAATGTTAAACCCAGATCTTTTTTTATTCACAACCATAGTATATCTTACTACAATTGATAGTAAGTTTTATTTGCTAATTGTCTTCCTTACAGATGATTTTTTTTAGTTATTTTTAAACAATAGTTTCACATTTTGTACATATATATGTCATTTTTAACCTGGCATAACTTTTTAAAGATAGTACAGTTATGCAGTCTGTGCGGGTGCCAATATCAAAAGATTAAATGATTAGATAGTGGAGACAGTATTGTCAATTACCTATCTTCTGAAAAAATGAGGGATTTTCCCCTGTGTCCATTATCAAGTCAAAAACTTGAACCAAGTCCTCTGAAACTTATTAGTGTTCACTACAATTTACTGATAGGGAATTTTTAGTGATGAATTAAAGATAAACATGATACAGATGAACAGCTATTTGTTTACACAGGATTTCACCATATACACCAGTTATGGTGACGAGACTATTTTTGTAATGCCAGTGCAAAATTCTACAAATCTCAATTTGTTTTACTCAATAATTAAATACTAAATAGACAAAAATTAATTAAAATTATAAAAAATCTGAAAAATTTCAAACTTATCATAGTTGGAAACATTTTTGGATAAATATTTATGTAAATCATATCACAAGTTTTGAATAAGATAAAGATAAGCAATGTTTACTTTTGATAAACAGCTAGTTAATACTGCTCTAGGTCAATACTATATATATAGGATTACTTTTTGCTGACGTTTGTCAGCTCATTTTTTTTTACAAACTCAACCAAAGATCATCATTTGTCATCATGACTTTGATTAATTTAATGCATGACTTTTAAATAGTTGCAAGAAGATTTAAGTGTTTCCTAGCAGTGGTGGATCTAGAACTTTTTGTAAGGAGGTGCCACTAACTAACCTAAGGGTGGGCCTGCTCCAGTCATGCTTCAGTAATTCCCAATGTAATCAATCAAATTTTTCACACAATAAGGGGGGCGGGGGGGGGGGGGGGGGGCGTCATGGTCCCTCTTGAATCTGCCTATGGCTAGTATGAATGAGAGTTGATTTTAAAGAATATATGCTTCCAAATACAATGAAATAAATAATCCTACAGTACTATTTAACCACTTCCCACAATTTGGTACAAATATTTAAGTCTTTTCCTATCATCTTTTTTAACCCTTTTTCCTTCTTAATCCTTCTTAAAACAATTCACATCCTATATTTTTTAATTTCTAAAAAGCATTATTCCTCATCATTTATAAACTACTCTGGAACTTGGTTATGAAGTTTTAAAACCTATTGTTATAATGATCTGTGTTTGAAGTAAGTACTTGCTCACTTGCCCACTAAAGTTGAAATTGGCTGGTGCAAATCCAGATAGAATATATTTATTATTGAAGGACTTTCAAAACTACTTTATTAAACAATCATCAACCAATGAATAACAGGCTCCTGTCTTAGTACAGGCACATCAAGTATGTGACAGTGTTAGACATGTACATGTGTGATAATGTTATTGATTAATCCCCCTTCAACCAGGGACAAAGGTGTATATGAGCTAAATAGAAACAGACTGAAAAAATCAGTTGGAAAGGGTTTCAGATCAGATTCATAATAAAAGTAAAAATGTGCTAAAAACAACTAACAAAAAAGAAGAAAGACACCAAAGAATGAAACAAAGGTATCTTCATTTACTGAAAGCTGGTTCAAACCCAAATACAACTATAAATCATGGTTTCATAGACTAAAATATCAATCAATTAACATCAAATAAATTTGGGGTAAAGACTTATAAACATTCTGAGAAAATTCCAAATTCCAAAACATAAGCTGATAAAGTATAAAATATCTACAGGAATTTAGAACCATAAATTTCCATAACTATATAGCAATACATGATTAGTTATATTTTGATTTTTTTGAATTTTGGTCAAGGTTTACTCTGAACATAATTGACGGGTTTTTACTATGCTTGATGTTGATGTCCAGTGACAAATATTTCAAGTATTTTCTAGATGAAATAAGATAAAAAAATTACTGAAAAATCAGAAATTATTGTTTCCATTTATTATATTAATTGAAATTGTGTCCAATGAGCAGAAATGAGATATGTATTTTTTCAGTTTCAGGAAACGCTTGCATGTAATACAATAAGCATGATAAGGCTATCAAGATTAGAAATTCAAATTTTAATTTTTGTAAAATATGTTCTGTTGCAATTTTTCAACGATAAAAATATTGCAACAACCAATTCCGCAATTTAAAGTAAGCAACAATTATACTAAGTAGGTTCTGAAATTCTGAATAGAGGTTGGAAAGAAAAGGATTTATTTTATATAATGAAATGAATTAGAAATATCTTAATTTGTATTATCTTTGTGTTAGACTAAATGTAATGTTATTCACAAGGAGAACTTTATACATAAACAATAAGTAATATACAATAAACATTTGCATATGAGACGTAACCATATTTTTATACTTGTACTTTTTGCATACAAGAGAAATTCATCATAATGCTTGTCACTTGTGGATTTTTACAAATATGTTTTTACGTTTTAGATTGTTCCAGTGTTCAGAATATATATATTGTGATTTATTTAATCAATAATATAATGATTATCAAAAAAACTAAAGTCTAAAATAGTAGGTTAATATCTACAGCATATACACAATTTTTAGTAAAAGGTGTGATTTTTTTTTCTTATTCTAAGAATCAGATACTAAAATTGTAGAATATAAGGGAAACAAACATATGTAAGGATGCCTTCTCATGTGACAGTGGTGTATATTCATGACTATTCTAGGAAATTGATACAAATTTACAAAGATGATTAGATCTAAAACCTTCACTTCTAAATAGAATGTCAATGTATGTAAGAAGTTGACTGATTAAATTACATATTTAGGTTAAAATTTCAGTTCATTCTGCTCAATTTAGCTGACAGATGTGAATTGGATTTGGCATCTTTAATTTGTGCATTATGTTTTTAGGTGCGTGCATCTGTTTGTCCTTCCATTCGTCCATCTGTCCCTCTTCATATTAAAGTTTTTGGTCAAGGTAGTTTGATGAAGTTGAAGTCCAATCAACTTGAAGCCTAGTACACACATTGTTCCCTATGATATCATATGATCGTTCTAATTTTAATGCCAAATTAGAGATTTTACCCCAATTTCACAGTCCTATGAATATAGAAAATGATAGTGTGAGTGGGACATCCCTGTATTAGGGACACATTCTTGTTGTTTGTTTTATTACTCTGCATTGTTGATGTAACTGATGAGAGAAAAAAATCTGATTGCTTATATTTATTGTTACATCAAATTAAATTTTGTACTAATATATAGTTATTTCGTCAACTAGTATCATCATAGGCTTAGATTGATTGATTGTCGTTTAATGTGACTTCTAGCTCTCTTGGCCATTTTTTTCATTGAGGACGCCAATTAGTACTGCAAAGTTTCGGATCACTTTAAGTTTTTTAAACTCACAACCTGTGTTGAACTACTTGGACAACTCTGTCACTGAGGCAACCATTGGTTTAGAAGGATGAGGTTGATAAGGACATTTATATATAGCCTAAAGATAGCCGCAATTGGTCTTTCAATTTTAAACATATTCACCAAGATTTTGAGGTCAAAACTTGAAATGATTACATAGGCTACTGGAATAATTGGTTTAGAAAAAGTCCTTAGTGTGTTTAAGAAATATATATCAAGCACATGCAATTTAACAAAAGTCCTGTCCTGTAATGCCTGCTTTCATTTTATAAATTTTTTTTTTTTTTTTTTATAAAAATGAGATAAAGTTACAACTTACAATTTAAGATATATTTATTTTTGCTGATAATCATTTAACAGATTATAGCAATAGAGGATATATGGTCATCTTCCAATACTTCAGTTGATATTTGACTAATATGCATTACTGAAATTAGAAATTATTGTAATGAATGCACCTGGTTGAGCAACGCAGTAATAAAAACCTATAACCTGGATTGAATACATATATTTGTATACAAATTTTCCTGAAATGGCAATAATTTCTCTCAGACATATTCTTGATTTTTACTAAGAAAAAAAAGTTTGAGATATATTATGACAAATTTGGAGATTATAACACAATGATTGCATGTAAGATTTTATCTTTGATGTAGGTATAACAGATCTATTTCATTTTATTATCCTAAATAACAGAACTTGAGGAGTACACTGCCATGTTGTTGTTTTGTTATTTGATAGAAACCAGTTTCAGAGGCAGATTTAGGGGGGGGACCCAGGGGGCCCGGGGCCCCTCTTTTGAGAAAAATATTTGTTGGTTATATAGGGAATCACTGAAGCGTGACGAGATCGGGCCCCCTGTTAGGCAGCCAGTGGGCCCCCACTTATGAAAATTTCTGGATCCGCCACTGAGTTTTGTATTGAAATTTTATATTTTATCTTTACAAAGTTTATAACAGCTTAATTTTCCTTGAAAAATTTTTTTAGAAGAAACTAGACGATTCTTCCTAGTTTGTCTCTTTAATAAATTAGTTTCTGAATCACTGCATAGATATATATGGTTGTTGCTTTATTATATATAGGCATGCAAACTTTATAATACAGTTGGTTGCGCTCTATTCATTTGATTTTCTTTGAAGTACATAAGAAATGAACTTATTACTTCCTGGTTCAATGTTTTCAATCATTGTGATTAAAGGTATAGTCTTAGATTAAAACAAAATATCTCGACATCAGTTCAGATTTTTTTTTGTATTAGATTTATTAGTGTAGATTTAAATAGTGCAATGAAAATCTCCATTTTGTATTTTTTTTGGGGTGTACACTTAAAATTAAAGAAGCACCTTTTGTATGAAGATCAGAAGGGCTTCATACTAAAAATGTGCTCACCATCAAGACTTTTTTTAACCCAATAAACTTACAAAAAGAACCATTTGCTTCTTATAATAACATTTATTTGCTACAATCATAAAATAAACCGTTATATGAAATGTTTAGTTTGTTTTCCTATGCATTATTGTGATATTGACATGGGAAACTCATGCTGTCATGAATGTTGCTGCTTGCACTTTATTGGGAAAGAAAATTAAATTTTGAAACACCTTGGGAATGTTTTTTGCCAATCAAAATTACACCTTCGACATGAGAAAAATACCTGTTAAAATGACATCAATGAGACAGCAACTTGACAACTGAAAATCTAAAAGACATGTTCCCATGGGATTTTGCACTAATGTTTGAATGTTTTCAGTATACTGAATTTGTTTGTTGATAGGCTGGTCCTAAGCATATGTGCATGCTAAGGTCATCAATTTTGTTCATTAATTTTCTGAAAAATCTTCTCCTCTGGAACTAGCAACTTTGTGACCAAATTTTACTGTACACTGTATAATGTTATTAGTTCATAAGGTAAATAGTTACCTTTTATGGATATCATTGAACTTATTGTTTGTTTAAAGTGTTTAGAGATAACATCTGTGAGTTTCCTGCTGACAATTGACCTAATCTTTGACCAATTGAAAATTTTTATGAAAATGGCAGTAATCCCCTTATTTGTCAGTTATTAATCTTTTATGCTTGGTTTTTATCATATTAATGACATAGTGAGAGAAGAAGATCCTTTACTTGAGTTTTGTTCCAGAGGGAAATATGAACTTCTCATTTTTGTAACTCCCCCCTTTCCACACTTTTCAAAATGACTGGATCCCCGCCTATTTTCAGAACACTTTTGAATTTGATACTCATTTTATTACATGTATTATATATTTTTACCTGTTTAAGAACATTTTGAAATTGAAATTTTATGCATGTCACCTATATTGATCATTAATAAACATTGAAGTTTATTGATATTTTAATTTAAAAGATTGTGCTTACATAATAATACAGTTTTACAATCAATGTCTTTGTTTGACTTTTGATTTTCAGTAATTTATCATGATTCAGACACAGTTTTTTTGGTCATATGACTTGTTACATGTCATGATATGTAATGAAATGTTAGGATTTTTTAAAATTAAGATGTGAATTTCTTAATATTCGTATATGTCAAAAGCAATATTTACTTATAATTAATTACATTTGTATGCAGCTTCGTGATTTAATTTGTGTTTTGCACAAAATTATGATGTTTTTGATGCTGCAGTAAATCATGATTTTTTGGGCAATGATTGAGTTATATCCCTTGTTCAGAAATATTGTTTCAAAATGTTTCCTTAATATTTTATAGTATATTGGTGCCTATTTACACAATAGATAAATCTCAATTTATAGATGTTTCTTTTTTCTAACAGAAGGCTGTTTTCCTTACATGATCAAATTAAGATAATTACTTACAAAAATAACTTATATAGTTATTTATGTTATTAACAATATGATGCAGTAATTCAGTATATTTTTAGGCAATGATTGAGTTATATCCCTTGTTGAGAGATCTTCTTTCATATATTTTTTTTTATGGTATTTTGGCCCTTATTTACACGATAGATAAATCTCAATTTACAGTTTTGGTTTTTTTTCTAAAAGAAGGCTGTTTTTCCTTACTAAGTGATCAATTTAAAATAATTACATATAGTTATACTTATGTTAATATTTATCAAAAGTACAAGTCATTATGTTGAATAATCTTAAATAGGAGATGATTAAACATAATGTTATATTGACGGAAAATTCCTTATAGAGAGAATCATTGAGGTTCCAATCATATCTAAAACCATGAAGTTGTGGTCACATCAACTTGACACTTAATTAAACTCTGTGCACTTGCACATTTTAATGTGAAACTAAAATATGCCAAATCAGGGTTATTAAGTACTGTATGCTTTTCTAAATTGATCCTCCTGTCAATTTTGTGGTAAGTGTTAATTGGAAGAAAAAAATTGTAGTGAAAACGTTTTTTTTATTTCTAAATTGGCATATTTTGAGAGAACATCTTGTTGCGATAGGATTTTAATGAAAATGGATCTCTATGTATAATATGCTATTCTGCTGAATTGACTCCTTATTTTATATTTTATAATTATATTTAGGCAGCCATGATTGAGAATTGAACTACAAAAAAAATATCATAGTGACCGGATTTTGTTTTAACAAAACTTGATAACTAAATTGAACCTATCTTGAAATAATTCCTGGTGACAACATTTAAAAAGTCCTCTAGCTTCCTCCACCAGCAAAAACTGACTGCCACAAAACAACGCAATAGTGTTGAAAGTGAGGTTAAAGTTAAAGACCTATCAATCAATTATTCAATCTGTTCCTCACCTCATAAAAATCTAATGTTGGCCCTTTATAGCTTGCCAAGGCTCCATGTTAATGGCCTTACCTTGACTTACTTTTTAGCTCACCTGGCCCGAAGGGCCAAGTGAGCTTTTCTCATCACTTGGCGTCCGTCGTCGTTAACTTTTACAAAAATCTTCTCCTCTGAAACTACTGGGCCAAATCAAACCAAACTTGGCCACAATCATCATTGGGGTATCTAGTTTAAAAAATGTGTGGCGTGACCCGGTCAACCAACCAAGATGGCCGCCACGGCTAAAAATAGAACATAGGGGTAAAATGCAGTTTTTGGCTTATAACTCAAAAACCAAAGCATTTAGAGCAAATCTGACATGGGGTAAAAATGTTTATCAGGTCAAGATCTATCTGCCCTGAAATTTTCAGATGAATCGGTCAATCGGTTGTTGGGTTGCTGCCCCTGAATTGGTAATTTTGAGGAAATTTTGCTGTTTTTGGTTATTATCTTGAATATTATTATAGATAGAGATAAACTGTAAACAGCAATAATGTTCAGCAAAGTAAGATCTACAAATAAGTCAACATGACCAAAATGGTCAGTTGACCCGTTTAGGAGTTATTGCCCTTTATAGTCAATTTTTAACCATTTTTCGTTAATTAAAGTAATCTTTTACAAAAATCTTCTCCTCTGAAACTACTGGGCCAAATTAATCCAAACTTGGCCACAATCATCTTTGGGGTATCTAGTTTAAAAAATGTGTGGCGTGACCTGGTCAACTAACCAAGATGGCCGCCACGGCTAAAAATAGAACAAAGGGGTAAAATGCAGTTTTTGGCTTATAACTCAAAAACCAAAGCATTTTGAGGAAATCTGACGGGATAAAAATGTTTATCAGGTCAAGATCTATCTGCCCTGAAATTTTCAGATGAATCAGTCAATCGGTTGTTGGGTTGCTGCCCCTGAATTGGTAATTTTGAGGAAATTTTGCTGTTTTTGGTTATTATCTTGAATATTATTATAGATAGAGATAAACTGTAAACAGCAATAATGTTCAGCAAAGTAAGATCTACAAATAAGTCAACATGACCAAAATGGTCAGTTGACCCGTTTAGGAGTAATTGCCCTTTATAGTCAATTTTAACCATTTTTCATAAATTAAATTAATCTTTTACAAAAATCTTCTCCTCTGAAACTACTGGGCCAAATTAATCCAAACTTGGCCACAATCATCTTTGGGGTATCTAGTTTAAAAAATGTGTGGCGTGACCTGGTCAACCAACCAAGATGGCCGCCACCGCTAAAAATAGAACATAGGGGTTAAGTGCAGTTTTTGGCTTATAACTCAAAAACCAAAGCATTTTGAGGAAATCTGACATGGGATAAAAATGTTTATCAGGTCAAGATCTATCTGCCCTGAAATTTTCAGATGAATCGGTCAATGGTTGTTGGGTTGCTGCCCCTGAATTGGTAATTTTGAGGAAATTTTGCTGTTTTTGGTTATTATCTTGAATATTATTATAGATAGAGATAAATTGTAAACAGCAATAATGTTCAGCAAAGTAAGATCTACAAATAAGTCAACATGACCAAAATGGTCAGTTGACCCCTTTAGGAGTTATTGCCCTTTATAGTCAATCTTTAACCATTTTTCATAAATATAAGTAATCTTTTACAAAATCTCCACTGAAACTACTAGGCCACAATCATCTTTGGGGTATCTAGTTTGAAAAATGTGTCCGATGACCTGGCCATTCAACCAAGATGGCCGCCACTGCTAAAAATAGAACATAGGGGTAAAATGCAGTTTTTGGCTTATAACTATGAATTCAAAGCATCTAGAGCAAATCTGACAAGAAGTAAAATTGTTAATCAAGTCAATATCTATCTGCCCTGAATTTTTCAGATGAATTGGACAACTGGTTGTTGGGTTGCTGCCCTCCAATTGGTAATTTTTAAAGAAATTTTGCCGTTTTTGGTTATCTTGAATACTATTATAGATAGCGATAAACTGTAAACAGCTAAGTAAGAACTTCAAACACATCACCATCACCATCACCAAAATACAATTTTGTCATGAATCCATTTGTGTCCTTTGTGTCCTTTGTTTAATATGCACATAGACCAAGGTGAGCGACACAGGCTCTTTAGAGCCTCTAGTTGGTTATCTTGAATACTATTATAGATAGCGATAAACTGTAAACAGCAATAATGTTCAGCAAAGTAAGATCTACAAATAAGTCACATGACCTAAATGGTCAATTGACCCCTTAAGGAGTTATTGCCCTTTATAGTCAATTTTTAACAATTTTCATTAATTTGGTAAATTTATGTAAATTTTTACCAAATATAGTTCTCTGTTACTAATGGGCAAAGTTCATTATAGATATAATTGTAAGAAGCAAAATCGTTCAGTAAAGTAAGAACTTCAAACACATCACCATCACCAAAATTCAATTTTGTCATGAATCCATTTGTGTCCTTTGTTTAATATGCACATAGACCAAGGTGAGCGACACAGGCTCTTTAGAGCCTCTAGTTATAAATTGTTACTTGGATGGAGAGTTGTCTCATTGGCACTCATACCACAGCTTCCTATATCTATATCACTTTTATTATATTTTTTCATAATAAACGGGAAATTCAAAGAAATGTTTTCATCAAACTTCTGCAAATTACCCTTGTCCCACTACAATTTGTTATTCGAAATAAAGCTTCAAATATGAACACATCTCCTTCCAAAGCAGTTATACAAAAGATTAAATTTTGAAACAAACTGTTTGACCATCTGAGTTTTTTTTTTTAAATTTTTAATTTTCAACTGTTCATTGTTACCAAAAATTTATGCTGACAACGTTTTGAGTTAAAAAAAAAAAAAAAAAAACGGTTTGTTAAAAGCATATATACATGTACATGTGTACCCTTATGAAAATCTGTTTCATCATAGACAAAAATATCTATTGAATTGACAAATGTAATTCACAAAGTGAAGATATAAGTACTTATAATTTTCAACTAACTTCAAATTCTACAGTATACAGTATGTTGAAAATGTATGCACATTATTTTGTCTGATATAAAGCAAGCCTTACGATATATAAGTCGTTGAAAATTTTTGATGTAAGAATATAATTGACACAGATTCTTATCAAAAACCTTATTGTAGATGATTGGGCTTTGATAATAGGTGTTCAAATATTTAATCTAGTGTGTATTGCATTTCTTCAATACTGAAATCAATAAACCGTTAATTTCTTCCTGGTCTGTTAGAAATTTGAAGAAAATGGAATCACAAAATAGAATTTTAATACCGTAAATGATTTAAGAATAACATAAAAAATTGAGAAAGGTACAATCCAAAGCTTTATAAAATAAAATTATAATAAAATATTATGCTTGAAATTTCAAATAAAAGTTTCTTTATAAGAATTCAAATGTGTTATGCATACTAGTATATAACAAATGAACATTTGTTTTACAGTTCCTGACATAATAATGAAACGTCTTCTCCAACCAACCTACAAATTAAAATTATCGCATGATTTATTGAAAAAAAGAAGTTTCATTTCTAAAGTATATTTATTTCCCCGTTACTTTGAAATTGAAAGTAAGTTTTAATTAAATTTGGAATTTAAACAGATTTTTTTTCCTTTCAATTTCGTCTTTATTATTTGGAAAGTTAATTTATGCACAGCTTGGCATTAAATCATTATCTGAAAAAAAAATAACGGAAAGCAAAGGATGATTTAAAACATTATACAGATTGTTCGATTAAGATATAAGGAAGAAAAAATTGAAATATTATGCTAATTATGTACTAGTTTGAGATATTGATGATTTTTTTGAAGTGTAATTGACATTTATTACCCTATACTGGCTGCTAGGTACGTTTGTATGTATAAAGTATATCAAACAAATCTACATTATTTTTCCTAAAAGTAGGCCTCAAAATCAATATAAATTATCAGTAATTTTACGCAAGACTTGTTTTTGGGCTACTATGTCAAAAAGAATTTCTAGTAGACTCGTAATATGACATAAATCTGTTGGTAATCAGCATATATGCTTTGATAAACCCTTGAAGCTTGTGATATGTATGCCCTTTCTATGCTGAAAAGTCAATTATCAAATGGCAAAATCAAAAGCTCAAACTCATCAAATGTATTGGAAACTGTCATATTCCTGACTTGGTACAGGCATTTCCTTATGTTGAAAATGGTAGATTAAAGCTGGTTTTATAGCTAGGTAAACTTTTCACTTGTTTGACAGTCGCACAGGTTCTTGCAAGGTTTCTGTTCATTATAAAGTACTGTAATTTCATAAATTGTAGACTGAATTTAGTCATGCAATTGTTGAACAGTAAACAAAACGTATGATTTCAAGAAATGCTCAAAAACATAATTCATAGATTTTAAGTCTTCCAGATCAAGAATTTAGGAAACTAGTTCGTTATTTGCAATGGGCATGTGCAACAAGTTTCCCCAAAATTCTTGATCTAGTTGACTGTAGATCTATGAGCTAAATAGATGCTGATTTTAAAATAGAATTCCTTTCAATCGAATAAGAAAAGTCTTTCTGTGTAAAGTACTTTTTGATTATAGTAGCTGTCTAAAAAGTCTTACATACAATATACTTATTTTTTGATAGATTACTGCATTTAAATAGGTAAAAAGAGATAGTTAGAACTTTTGCTTTTAATTTATGCAGTTTATTGTTAAATAATGTGAAATTTTAGGCAGTTATATTTTGAAAAAAAAGTCCCCTTAAAGTTAAAATTTATCAGGTGTAATGTAACACAAGTATTTTTCCAAGAATAATGGGACAACTAATACCTGTAATTAAACTGATGACCTATGATATGACCTATGTAAGCTTCCTTGTTGTGACCTTGTAGTTAAAGTACCCTGCGTCTGCCGAAATATATGTATTATCCATCTAGATTTACTCATACCATTATATAGTAATATCGGGTAAAAGTTTAGATTTCGTCAATCTTTAAATATGTTATCACCATTTAACAACAAAACCTTCAACAATACTAGTTACATGTTCTCCATGGGTAGCCATTTTAATGAGTTTCTATAGGAATGATCAAGGCAGTTATTATCAATGAAAAAGAATGAAAGATTTTAGAGCTAAAATAAAGTTTACAAAAGGATTATCTTGAATCATTTTTAAAAAGGCATGTTTGCATTGTATTTGTTATCAATGGCTATTTTAGGCATGTCCTAATTGTATTTTTATGAATGACTAATTTTTATTTTGAGAATATGTCTATAAATTTACTATAGAGTACAGGTTATTTTTTTGAATGATAATTGTTTTCTATTGCATGTCTCAATTTAAAATACTGTACAGGTTTATTTTCACGAATGAGATTTAAATTGCAATCTTTTTGTGTGTGTTTCATTTTAAATATGCAGTAAAATTTATCTATTATGAATAAGCTTTTAAATTATTTAATGTAAAAAGTTTAAAGATATAAATTCTATTACATGTATTTCATTTAAGCTACTAATTTTTGCAACTATTTCTTTGGAGAGAAAACAGATTTGAACTGATATTTATTACTAGATTTATTTCACTTGACTGGGCGGAGTTTATGAAGTTCGCTCATTTAAGATCAGTCCATCTATAGATAGGAGTTTTGGGATAAGTTCATCAATGAAGTGTCCAGTTATTCGTCTCGTATCATACAATCAGTCCTTTTGTATATGCGTTTGGTGACACTGATTAGTGATTAGAATTCAATTAGTATTATAATGGCAATCATCCTTATCACACATATCTTCAAATAGACTGTCCTTATACAAATTAAAACATAAGCTCAGCCCGATCAGTTGAAAACACATTGGTAATAACTACCGATCTTTTCTAGTTAATTTTGTTCAAAAGTAAATTTCTAGTAGAGGTGTAGATCATATATGTAAGCATTTGGTTAAATAATTCATAGTATTTAAATAATGAACATTGATATGGAACACACATTTTAAAAGAATGATAGAAGGGTGGAAAGAGATGACTAGAACTTGTACTATTAATGTAATTATTGTTAAATAATGTGAAAATTTGAAAAGTCCCCTTGAAGTTAAAATATGACAAGTGCAGTTTGTTAACCATTTACAGACCCTGCCTACCAGTTCATGGTCCAGCGTCTTTTAATTAATTAGAAATGGTGCTGTCCATCAGATTGTCTTTTTCTGAATTTTCTGCTGACAACAGGTGAGACATATCTCTGTGTCAACAATTTACTGATAAATTACTGCATTTCAAAGTGTAAAAAGAGATGGCTAGAACTATTCAATTTTAATGTATGCTGTTTATAGTTGAATGATATGAAATTTTAGACAGTATTTTTTTTAAAAAGTCCCCATAAAATTCTAATTATAATAAGTGTTATGTAACATAAGTATTTTCCCAAGAAAGAAAGTACAATGAATAGAATAGAATATTTTAGAATTTATTAAGATATGAAATGATTATGAAGCTTTGAAGTTTTTTTGAATAAAAAGAACTTAGCAAATTTTTTTATATTTTGCTTCAAATTTTTTTTAACTGCTCGTTGGCAGACTTTTTTTAGCTTTGCTATGAAGACCTTTCTTTTTGATAATTGTTGTTCAAAATCACTTCTATAAGAGGTGTAGATTTGGTTAGAATACGTTTACTGGTAGTATACAGATGAGGAACACTGGTATTGGACAAGTTTTTTTTTTACCTTAAAATATAAAATGTAACTTTTATCGACTAGGAATCTAGTAAACTATTTTGATTTCTGGCCCTTTAATAGCTAATATTATTGGGCATTGGTTTTGCTCATTGTTGCCATGTGGGGACTGATAGTTGTTTACTTCTACATCATTTGTTCTCTGGTGAATGGTTGTCTCATTGGCAATAGTGCGGCATCTTATTATTTTATAATAAGATTTTTTAAGGATTGATGTATAAATTTGTTTTTATTGATGCTGCATTGAAGTTCTGTACTAAACTTAAGTATATTCGTAAAGCTTTTTGAAATTGATTCAAATTATTACATTATATTGCATTGAATACACAGACTCATAAATTTGATATCTTTTCATGATAAGAGACGGGTGCATTTATGATTATATTGTTAAAAAATAACATGATATATATATATATTTGTAAATTTATCTACTAGTATACAGAATAGCTTTCAGAGCATGAATGTCAATTCTGTTTTGTTTTGATCAGGAAATGTATTTTAATACAAATTTGGCATTGAACAAAATTTACTTTACGGTTCAGGAATGCATTAAAGAAGTGCTTTCGTATCAAATGTTACTATGCTTTCAAAGAAATGTGGGTCAATCTTGGAGGGTAATTCCCAATTTTGGACAGGGAAATTCCCATTTAGGACAGGGAAGTTTTGAAATAAGACCACCTTATGCTTTCTCACAAGTATTTAATCTTGGATAAAGCAATCATTTTGTTATAAACATATAGTTAGACTTAGTTGGTATTTTGCCAAATATTTTCAAAAGAGCCCAATTTAATTTCTGCACTTTTGAAATAAAAATTGAAATATCTCTTTGAATTTTGTAAAGTTGTAAACAGTTTTAAGGTTATAAAAAGCATTCATTGTATTTTGACATATCATATCGTTAAGTGGTGTTTTTTCTCACACATAAATGAAACATGTTAAATATCTCTTGCATGCAATGTCTGATGAATGGATATGGTCCTAATTTTTTTTTTAATACTTCGGTGATAATTTTTAGAAAACTTTTACATTTACATTTGACATTTTGTCTTTGGCATTTTTTGTTAAGTTCACAAACGTGTTTGCCGACTTCTGTACACCTAAAAATAAGTTATCCTCATCTGTACTTGTCTGCACATTTATAATTGTTTATGTAATTCTCCACATCAGTAATTATGTATTAAAGTTCTAAAGGTTTTTTTTCCATACGGTTTTCTTTAGACACATAATTCATGTAATTTAACTAGATCTTTAAATTATGCATAAATATATATACATGTACATGTAGTGTTTTTATTTGCAACATTAACCTCAATAGCAGACATAGTCAGGAAAAATACTGTGTTTTAAAAGAAAATAATAATTCAAATTCTGTAACACTTTGACTGATTTTGAGTAGGTATCTTTAATCCTTTATCAACAAGATGAAATCTTGATCAAAGTGAATAGCAATGTAGTATCTAAGTATCTATGTCTAAGTACTATGTAAGGCATGTTTAAAGGAAGTTCTCAATGTTTCTTATAAGGCATAACAACAGTAAATTATGGTAATGTTGTATCTATAGTATCTGTGTCTAAGTACTATGTAAGGCATGTTTAAAGGAAGTTCTCAATGTTTCTATTAAGGCATTTATACAAAGAGTAAAAAATTGCAATGACAGCAGTTTCCTGTCTAAGTTTACCTAATGTAGGGCATGCCTGATAAAGTTTTCTATGTTTCTTATATATATGGTCTGAGGACACAGTTATTGTCCTTTGATTTTCCCTATCTTCAAATAATGTCCCTAGTGTGAACAATGCATAACTTGCATTTTTTTTTTCATAAACTTTCCCAATTAGTACAGGGATGAAATTAAATGCTAAGAAAGTTTGGGGGCTGAATCTTTATGTTTAGTAGTGATTTGGTTCAGTTTATAAAAAAAGGTCAAAAATTATTATGTCTGAAGCTGTCAAACTGAATTTTAGTCAAACTTAACATAGAATTGTCCATATTTTGAGTTAGAGGTAGAAGACTGTTCTAAAATTTTTATATATTTATATTTGTCCCAATAGTGGTACACTACACAGTAAATCTTTTTGAGAAAGACCAGGTTCGATTTTTCAAAAATTTGAATTTATTGTCTTAAAAAATTACACTACCATTTAACTGAGTTCCCTAGTCATATAAAGGCAAAACAAGAGTTACTGAGTAAAATATACAATTTTTTTGAAACCTTGTTGTACTGTACATGTGATGCTTTGTACATATGTTCTAGTTGGTTGTAAGAGCTTTCTTAAGCTCATTGTTTGTTGTTTATAGATATATGTCGACTCTAAATAAAATTTACTTACTAAGGGGTCCGCTTACTAAGTACTAAGTGAAATGTGTAGAAGTGACTGTGTATGTAATTTTTATTTCTGTTGATCACAATGTCAATCAAAAGTGTATAAAGAAAGCAGAATTGTCAAATTTTATTGTTTACAGTTAGTTGATTATTAAAATAGGCATTAAACAACAATCAATCAATCATATTTATCTAAATAAGTGTAAACAATAATTTTATTCGGCTGAGAAGGAAGTGTACAAAGTCAAAGGTAAAAGAAAAATTCTCACAGGAATTAAGAATTTATATGAGAATAGTTATAAAATGATGTTATTACAAGAATAATTTATTTTCAAATTAATGATCGGTACATTACCGTAATCATCTATTACATTGTTTCCTTTATGACATTTTTTTATATTATGGAAATGATTTCCTTCAATAATTAACGTCTATCAAATAATGATATCTTTAATATTTTGAATTTTTTATTGGCTAATCATATTTAATTGACAATATATGTATGTTATCTGTAGGAGGAATTTAAAAATAATGGTGTTTTATAATAATGGGTTTTATATAGATATTTATTAATTTGATCAATGCTCTTTGTTACCACATAGATTATAATAATATTTTTACATCTGACTCAAAACTGTACTTTGTTCTCTTTTGTATATCATGATAAATTCAACCTTGTATTTAATATACATGTAGAATCAGAAAACTAGGGTTTTATGACACCTATATTCACCTTGCATTAAGGTGACTTTAAGGACATTATTGATGCCAAAAAAACTGTTCCAAAGTACTAATGTACCAATTAGATTTAATGTAAATGTCTTGATAATTAATCTATATTCTGACTAAGAAATTTCCTAGTGTACATAAATAACACTGCATATGATAGAAATCAACATTATCTGTTATTCTATTTTGGGTTGAAAAAGTCTACGAAATGTCTGTAACTGTTGTGAAAAATAAGTTGTTATGAGAAGCCTACAAAACAGACAGAAACTCATCTTTTTTTCCTAAATTGTTCATAAATACATGTACTAATCAAAGTCTTATACATGTACATGTTTATGTGCACTTGCATAAGGTCAATTTCAATATGACGCAACTCACATATTGTTTTAAATATAGTGTGCATGCTCCTTGATCATTTCACTTGAAAATGTTGGCAAAAAGTGAGAGAGAACAATGATGAAATATGGTTAATTTCCAGGTCATATAAATACGAAGACATATTTGGTGAACATTGATGAGACAACAATCTAACAATACTAGTTTATCAAAATAGACAAGGGCTGTTCCAAAAATAAATGTATGGAGCAAAAGGAAGGCACTTTTTATTTGACCCCACCATTCATACATTTTAAATGGGATATTTCATTTAAATGTTCAAGCAATCTTTCTTAAATAACCACCACCCATCAAATTTTAATTAAAGTGCCTTCCTTCCAAACCAACCCCATACAATTAATTCTGGAAAAGCCCCAACATAGAGGTGAAAATACTCTCCTTAAATATGGGCAAATGCATTAATCAAGTTGGACCCTCTATATAAAGCAAGGCATCTTATGAATACCTATAGCCAAGTGAGGTTGTCCAATTTGGTCTGACAGCAACACTAAATTTGTGAAAAAGGCAATAACAAAAATCCCCCAAAATAGCATAAACCAATGACATGACTCGGGTCATTTTAGATTTGAAAAGTCATTGTTAAACTTAGGCTATCAGGATTCTAAAAAAATCTTTTAACTTTCTATGCATTTCAAGAGCTCTTTTCAAGAGAACTTTTCAGACCAGACAACATGAAAATTGGAACAGATGCAGCTGATGAGAAAATATGAAAGATATTGGAGTACATGTAATTTTTTAATTTTTTTTCATTTCAGCAAAGTTCCTACCGTCGATTATGGATGGTAATGAAGAACAATGTTATTTTTATATTTAGAGACCGACCGTTCATACCAGAAAATGTAAGTTCTCATGTTTATCTGTATTGAAAAATTTGACAATTCCTACCAGAAAATGTATGTTTTCGTGTCTATAGGAACAGAAACATCTGACACAGCTAAGCATTGAATAGAATTTTTAGGGCTCAAAATAAAAGTTATAGTAGTAAAGTACATTGTGTAATTTTTTTTATAGTTACAGTCACAATTCAATGATGTTTTTAAGATAAAAAGACACTGCAAAACCATCTGTTAAATTCAAGGCCTCAGTTTCATAGAAAAAATATATAATAGTTACTTGATAGATTAGGAAAGATTTATTAATGTCAGTGCGGTCAATATAAACTTGACATGAAAAAAGCATAACAGATATACGGACCTCCAAGATAAATACAAAAAAGGGAATTTTATAAAAACTTACAAAATCAAATATTAGACCTTTTCATAATGGTAGCCGTGTAACTGATACTGATTTCTGTTACAGCATGAAGGCACCTTAACAATAGACCCAACCACAAAGTTTGAGGTTAGACCAGAAAAAGCTAACAATTACAAGTTTATATTGTATACTGGTAACAGAAGAAGAATTAATACTTTTAAGGTAAGAAGACTTGTCAGGCGACTCAATTAAGAGAGAGAGAGAGAAAGTAAAAAAAGGTATATCTTTTCTGGGGTAATCCGCAATGCAGAGAGAGTGAAATAAATAAACAAACTTATATAATAAAACTTTCCTACATTATTACATTGGTAATTTGCTTTTTGAATATTCCACAACTTTACTAAAACCATGCAGCTAGTTAAAACTTAAATTTTCTAGTATCTTCTTCTAATGTGTCATCTTGTGTCAAAGCTCAGTTGTCTTTACAATGTAATGTTGTTTTAAATTATATATACTGTGGGTTTATTTGTTTTCCGTAAGGTACCAATTTTCATGGTTTAAGGAAAATTTTTGATTTCAAGGTTTTACTAAAAGTGTGCATACCATCCCATAGCATAGATGATTTGTATTTCGTTGAACATTTAAATTTGTCGAACACCTTTGCCTTTCAAATCCGGAAAAATTGATATCCCACAAATAGTAATTAATTCACAATAACAATGTAATTTATATTTGTGGAAAGCCATCCAGGAAGTGATTAGACCCGTATGACTTAACAGTATGTCTAACAAGCTATTAAAGCTCGTATTTCTTTTTTTTAGAGTGACAAAAAGTCAGAAAGAGATTTATGGAGAGGCTATATAGTTGGCGTTGCTAGGGTAAGGAAAACATTTGCTGCAATTTAGAATAATCATAAAAGCTTATCATTACTTATGTTTAAAACTTCTGTTTAAAGTTTTTTTTGACATTTTTATGATTCACATGCATGTATTTATTGTTTTACCACTTTACATATGAATTCTTAAAATAATGTCATTGAAAATTGACCGAATTAACTCTTTTTATTGATGGTCATAAGTTTTTTTAGTTACCTCAGTCATACAGATCATCTGTAACGGTCTGTTTGATATATCCTGATTATTATTTAAATATAGTGAGATGGGATGTTATGTTTAATAATGAGACAGGAATACGGTTGATTTAAGCTTTTAAACACATTTTTTGTCGATTAAGGATGTTTGCTCCTCTACTTTTTGAATTTTTGCCAGAATTTTGGAATCCTCTCTTTTTATCCATGTATTAACATTAAAAAAAAATGCCAACTAACCCCTACTTTTCTTTTCATAGTTTTATTACATATTATTTAAAAAGCCATATTATTTAAAAAGCCATATTTCAAAATCTTATGAAATCTTTGCTATTTTTTCATAGTTTTTTAAACAAAAAAGGTGCCAATGTTAAGTTAAAGGAAAATCTAGAGAGAATTATTTGCAGCCAAATTTTCAACAGCTTATATCTCTAAAACAAGCACATGGACCCTCCATTTTTTTCTGCTTTTTAAGTTTATTTATTTATATAGCTTTCAATTTATAACAGTCTTTTAAAAAGCTTGTTATTTTTAAACAGAGTAGCGAACATCCTTAAGCAGTTTAATTTTATCATTTAAGCATGATTGCAGTGGATATTTATGTCCACTCAGACTGACAGCAAATAAATTTTAACATCAAAAAACTTTTTTTAGATAAACAAGTTTAGCCCACACATATGAAGCTGTTTGTTTGTAGGTATACCATAAATAACCCTATAATTAGAATACCCTGCAGCTACAAGTGATACATTTCATTAGTATGATTAGTTCAATTATACTTTATCAACTGGTCGAAAAATCTTAAAGTATTGTTATAATGTGTCTTTTTCGCAGCATGGCATGTATAGAATATTGTTAAAAGTCCACAGCTGAACAAATTTAGACTGGAATTTAAACTTGACTGCACAGGAACAGTTACATTTTGTGTTGTTTGAAATAAAAAGTTACTTTCACGTCTTTGAACATTTTATAACTTCAAAATACAATTAAACAAAATCTGTCTAATTTTATCAGATTTTTCACTGTCAAACCTTTGATTTAAATTGCAAATTTGAAATAGATGGGTTATGTCATTCATATTTAATGTCTTTGTCATTTTGAGAATTAGAAGTGCAAAGATGGCAGGTCTCTGATAGTCTCTGTTTTATTAAATATACTTTGTAATTTAGAACTAAACATTTTGCATTATAGACACATGTCCTGATGTCTTATTGTTGTTGTTTTATTGGTTGCTGTCTCATTTAAGTATCAGTCTCTGTTAAATGTATTCGCAACTTGTTAGACTCTGGACAATTTAGAACTTTGAAAATTAGCAAGGACCTAGTCCTGATGCCATAGTGTGTTTTTTTTTTTGTCATTTAGGTTGCTGTCTCATTGAAGAATATCATCCATTTATCATGTTTATTAATTTATTCGTATTCAGTAAATTAAGAAATCAATGGAACAATTGACGCTTGTTGCTTACTGTATACTTACAATTTTAGTCAAACACCTCTTTACAAACTTTTTTTTATCTAATTCAATGGTTGCAGATACATTGTTGTATATATTATTTCTTGATTATTTTCAGCAAAAAGTGCCAGATGACCTTGATCTTCCAAGAGATATTATCAACAAAATCAAACAAGATGTTGCTAATTACCATTTGCTTAATGGTTCAGAGCCTCCAATTCAATTTGATGCTGTTAGCCAAAAGAGCAACACTGAAAATAGTCCAAGACAATCTTTAATTAGTGCTAGATCTAACCCCAACAGAAAGAGTGTATTATCAGACGACAGTGGAGTCATAAGTCATAGATCTAATTCTCGATCTAGTGGAAGTGGATCCTTGACGATCGATGGTGTTGGCGGTGGTCCAGTTATGGTAATTGAAAACAAATTTACAAACCGGGCTTATATTAAACTTGGTTTATTTTTAAAAATTGTGACATGGACGGAGAGTTGTCTCACTGGCACTTATATCACATCTTCTTATATCTATTAGATAAACAATGCTCTTGTGGTTTCTCATGCAAAACGATATATCATTTGGTCTCTGGTGGAGAGTTGTCTCATTGGCAATACAGTGATACCAATCATCTTATATTTTTAATTTTATGAACCAAAGGGAAATTTCCAAAAGAGTAGTAATACAGTATGCAAATTTCTTTCCTAAACAAATAAATCATGACAAATATATGATAATCAAAATCTAAGGTTAACCAATACAACCACAATACCAGATGGCGTACTAAAAATTACGCATTTGATAAAAAAAATTTGATCGAAAATTATACCATGTTGTTTCAATCTCCTGTGTTGAATTTTCAATTTCTGGTTTTTAAAAAGAATTATTTTTTGTTTTTTTGTAGAGACACAAGTTTTCGAACCACCAAGATGATACTGTTACCCCTAGGTAGGTATTACTAATTGATATACTAGTTCAGTCCTTAGAAATGCATGAGCTATATATGAGAATCAAAGTTTATTTAGAGTTATCCAAGTGGAAGAAATTGAGTAAAATTTTCTTTACTAGATTTGAAAAAATGATCTTAGTACTACATAATCTATTATTCAGTCAAAGGGATTCTGAAATAAGAAGAATACTATGTCATTGTTTAAAGAGGGCCCTCATGGGGTTTTTGATTATGTGATTACTTGGCCGTTTTTTTAATGATTATTTGATTATTAAGCCAAATATTTCATGATTATTTGATTACCTAGGACTGTATTTTTAGTTTATGATTATTTGATTACTAAAGATAAGCAAATATTTAATGATTATGTGATTATATTGGCAAAAAAATGGTGATTATGTGATTACTAGGACCCCCCCATGAGGGGCCTCTTTAAAGAAGATATTATCATTATCCTATTCTAAAACTATTGCAGTTGCCTTGTTTGTCCTTCCATATGTCCATTTGTTTCAAAAACAGGATGAGTTCGTTTTGGTCAGCAACTCTTTGACATTACTGTATTTTTTTCTATTCAAACTAGGGGCATTATGTTTTCTGATCTGTGTGTCTGTTTGTCCCTCCATTCGTCCCTCTGTTCGTCCATCTGTCCCTCTTCAGGTTAAAGTTTTTGGTCAAGGTAGCTTTTAATGAAGTTGAAGTCAAATCAACTTGAAACTTAAAACACATATTTGTTCCATTTTATATGTCAGATCTTTTTAATTTTGATGCCAAATTCAGAGTTTTGACCCCAATTTCACAGTCCATTGAACAGAGAAAATGAAATTGAGAATGGAGCATCCATGTACTATGGACACATTCTTGTTTCTTGAAGAGGCAGACAGTGGAAGTTATTTTACACTAGATAATTTGATAATATATTTCCTAGCATTGCACCAAACAGACATTAACAAATTGACGCGAACTGACTGCTTGGTTGCACAGGCTTAAATATACAAAAATTATAATATCTTTAAAAAACAGTCAAGCACAAGCCATAGGAAAATGGATTTATTTGTTTGTTTCAGTTGGTTCTTTGAGGCTTGTACAAGAGAAAAGGCTGAATCATACCTAGCCATAGCAGCAGAAAGAAAATATGGTGATACACTTATGAGGGAAAGCAACAGGTTCAAACAAGATGGCAGTTATGTTATAAGTAAAAGACTTGTGAAACAAGGGTATGTTTGTCTTTAGCTGAAGTAAAGTATATAAAAGTAAGGAGATGTGGTATCATTGCCAATGAGACAATGAAATACCAAAGTTCAAATGAAGTGGATGTAAGCAGTTATAGCCTACAGTAAAACATAAAACAATGATAAAAAAAAATATACTTTATAGTAGGCTATAGAAGGCTCATACATCATAATATGAAAGAAATCAATTGAGAAATTAATAAATAACAAAACAATTTATGAAAAATAAATATGTGTTCTTTAGACATTTAGAAATAGTCATCTAGGAATACAAATCAGGATCCAGGAATTTTGTAGCTGTCATTATATATGTAATTATGACACAGCACTATTGTTTGATTTGAATGCTGTGTGATAAGTGACAAATTGTAAATTGAAGGATTTTTATGACAGCATATAATACATTGATAAAGACTGATTAATTTAAAAAGAAATCTTGAATTTACCAATGTACAAAATTTAAATAACTTAGCTGCCATTTTGGATCTTTTATGGAAAATGAAGAATTTTTCACTAAAAATGGTGCTAGTATTCAACAATGAAATCAGATTCATGAATTTTCCTTCTTTGTTTAGTTAGTAGAAAGTAAATTTCTGTTTGGATGAGGTCAATATAAAAGAAAATAAGTGTATGCTTGACAAACAATTAAAACCAAAAGCTTCAGCAATACAAAATTGTCCTTATATCAAGTATTGTGAAAGGTTAAGAAATCTTGCTTTGTTATTAGCAGAATTTTCTAACAAAACAGAACATATCACAAATGATCAAAGTCTATATTTACTTTCAGGAGGTCTTCTATAGAACATTATGAAGTTATACGTGTTGAGAGAGGCTACAAGATCAAAGTTGAAAATCAAGTTAGTATTGATAGTGTTATAACAGGGTGTTTCTGTATTTGCCCTGGTATAAATATAGATTTGAGATTTGTGGATCTGTACAATGGGCCAATACTAACATTTCTTTTGAAATAGTGCATTTTTTGTTGTCAATTCAGAAGTTGGTCGACTTCCTGTCAAAAAACTTTATATATGCTAATGCAACTCATTAGCAATATTATGGCTTACTGAGGGGTAATACTGATGTATTTTGGAGTGACTTTTCCTGTATTGTACCTGTCTAAACTGGTCTATTTGTTTTCTTTATTGGCTCAAAACTCTATATAAATACCAGTAGGGCAAGATCATCAGTACTGAAAAAATAGATTTAACTATAGATTGGTTGATTTTATGATACTATTCAAAATATTGGTCAATTTTGAGAGATTTGACTTTTCTTTTTAAACTAACAAAGGCTACAAAGGGAATTAACTCTTGCTCAAATAAAAGTTGATTGAAAATACTGGTATATATAAAATAATGTTTTTGAATAAACAGTTTCATATTTATGTCAATCCAGCAACAGTTTGTTGTGGAAATATGACATACCTTCCATACTGTCAGCATTTAGGGTCAATCTATTTAAAGTTTTACAGACATGAATAATATAAAAAAAAAGATGTGGTATGATTGCTAATGAGACAACTGTCCACAAGAGACCAAAATGACACAGAAATTAACAACTATAGGTCACCGTATGGCCTTCAACAATGAGCAAAGACCATACCGCATAGTCAGCTATAAAAGGCCCCGAAATGATAATGTTAAACAATTCAAACAAGAAAACTAACGGCCTTTTATTTATGTAAGTTTGTCAAACCTTCTGCAAATGTAATGAAACTTCTGCTGTTTGAAGAAATAGCATCTGAAGAATTTTTTTAAACTTTCACTCTAACTGCAGAATTCGCAACCAAGACTCATTGTTTCTATGAAACAGTTAGCAATTTCTTTTTATACTTTTAATTTTTATTTTGATATAAGTGATCTCTTTTACAGCATGAGGCAATGAGAAATTTAACCAGTGTAATGAATTACTTTGTGACCACATCAGGAACTTATGGTACAAACCCTCTAACCACTAATCGCTTGAGTGACTTTGGTATGGTTGAAGACCCATATAATACTGGAAGATTACAACCTGCAGGTATGCAACATGCAATGGACATTATTATCTGTAAAAACTGATTTTAAACGGGGGGAAAATGTCCCTTTTGATGCTGTTAATTTGTGAGCATTTACTTTTAAGATTTCATATTTGCAAAACCTTTCCCTTTACAATTTTTACAAATTTATAAGATAATGCAGTATTATATTCTACAGAAGAAAATAGTCACTAATATTCATACCAGAAAAATATTTAGGGAAAAAATGCAAACACATCAAGTATTTCATAAAACATGAATAACTGTAATGAATTTGAATGTATTGAATATTTTTTAACAGAAAAAGAAGGTGAGAGATACACTACAGAAAAGCTTAGTTTAAATGATTTGACTTAACACAGTAACATAGTCTTATTGTGTTTTCACTATTACATATACTATGGATTTCTTTATTCATTGGATACTTATTCCTACCAATTTAGATGCATGAATCTAGAAATACTTTTAAGCTGATATTATTGGTATAAATTATGATTAAAATTGAATATTTTCATGGAAGCAAAAAATTGGTAACCATAAATTAAATAAATCCATAGTATAATATGTTGTGGCCTTCTTTTATGTTAGAGGACCTATTACTTTGGGGCTAGTGATTAAGTATGGAAATTTTAGACTCTCTTTATGTTTAGGTTCAAAGCCATAAATAATGTTTGGTTTCAGGTAGGGGTTTGGTAAAGAATCATCTGTGACACTCAAATCAGGGTATGGTTTCAAGTAAGGTAAAGGCTCTATTTGAGCTAGAGGCTTTTGAATCAGGTTATGGTAAGGAGTAGAGTTATATTTAACTTAGGTTTTTGAATAAGTTATGGCCAGATTGAAAAAGGGAAAGAGTGCAGATAAGGGTTAAGGTTATGTTTAGGGAAAGTTTAGTTAAAGGGGAAGATATTGCAAGGGTCAATTATAAATTAGGTCAAGTTAGGTTTAGGGTTGAATAAAGGTTAAGTATTATGGTTATAGTAAGAACTGAGGAAGATATTGGAATAGGCCTATATAGTAAGGGTCCTATAATGTAAAAGAAGGCAAATGTTGTTCTCTGGTAGATCACTGCTGTCATTGGTGAAGTATATTTACATTTTTATATTTTTGAAATACACTCAACTCAGCACTGATCTACTCAATAGGATGCTATAAAGGGGAAATGTTACATGACAACAGAAAATTTTAATTTGATGGACATTTACTGATATGACCTTGGCATTTACCCTTTGACCTTTATGTAAATTATCATACATTTCACAAGAATAACAAATAAAAATGTTAACAAAAAAAAACTGATTTCTTCAAATTATCTGCTACCCCTTTATAGCAATTGAGTTTATAATTATTAGGTGTTCGCATGTTTCTGTTGCTTTTTCTAACCCACTGACATTGTTTTATACAGATACAGTGGCAGACATTCTGAATGAACCACCACCAGGTAATGTTTGTGTGTCATTCAACTCTATGGGTATTTGTTATTGAATAGACTATTTTCATATAGCTGACTCTGTGGTAGGTCAATGTGGTGCTCTGTCAAGTGAGAGCATCTTAAAGAGTAAAATCAAGCTTACAATTAAGGCAATTTGGGGGGAAATTAAATGTTTTCACAAGATTTTGTTGTGTATAGAAAACATAAAACAAGTATTTTTTTGCCACCAAATTGCACCGATTGTAAGCTTGATTTTACTGCTTCCAGGTGTTTCTACTTGACAGAATCAGTTATCAGAATGCCTTACCACAAGTAAGGTAACATGACCAAAAGTTATATATTCTAGAGTTAAAAGTCGGTTATATGAAAAAGGTCTTTTGTATCTGGATACTGATTCATGTATGATAATTACTGATATACTGTAATATATGCACATTAAAAATGAGATAGTTATCTCCCCTGTGACTAATGTCATGGAAGGTAATATCATTTCTATTTGATTTTTAGTACACTGTTAATTAAGTGTAAACAAATAATCAATTTATAAAGACAGCAAAAAAAGGAATCCATGACTTCACATAAATATCTATCCATCATGAATAGAAAAATACAAAATGTATATAGGCATTCATAAAACAGTCGTTCTGATTAAAAACATACATACCACCAACTTTTTCTTAACTATGAATATTCTCCAGTATGAGGTTCTGTATACAATGAAGTTTAGCAAAAAGTCCCCAAAAATGACTGGTTATATAAAATATTTTTCAGAATTTCTCTGAACATAGGTAAAATGCTTTATGCCTCATATTAATTTTAATGGTACAAGATCGAACATTTCCTTTCCTTTACTATAATTTTAATATTGATTGGGTTACTTTGCATGGAGTTTCTACAGTTGCAGATAGGCTTTCTATACAGTATTGCTTATTTTTATATATTTCTTTGAACATTAGGGTCTTCTCGTAAGTTATTTTTTTTATCTAGGTTGTTTGGTTAGAGGATATTTTTTTAACCTAAGCATTTGATAACATCACCAATTTTTAGCTGAGATAACACACAGGAATCATGTCTGTTATCTTGTTTTTGTGTTGTCTGTTTCACACTTTGTTATTACACCAAACTAGCACAGAATTTTTTAATAGGATATGAATTTCGTGCACCTGCTTTTAGCTCACCTGGCCCAAAGGTGTGATTTTTGAGATTTACCATACCATAACATTGAATCTTTTCATGGTATAGTGCCATCCTTTGGACCACATAACACTTCGAGTAATGCTTTAATGGACCTTCTCTTACGTATTAAACTCTCAAATAAGAGCTGTATTTGCCAATTCTCTAAACCTGGAAATTGATTCTTTCATGATCACTTTAAGTTCCTGGAAAATACCCTGCCAAAATGATTTTAAAAAATCAACAATATTGATGTTAAGGTTGCTCACATATTCAATGCTTAAATTTAACTGACTGGTGATAAAAAAAAGTTTATGCATTAAAATGAATATAACAATCTGCCAACTATTAACTCTTTACTGTTTAATCTTAATCTTAATCTTAGAACAAAATTCCTTATCCTAAAAGCCTTCCCTAACCAAGACCTAACTCAAGCCTAAAATTATTCTTTGAATGATCTCTATTACGTAAGTGATAAGTAATTTAAGTAAAGCAATGGCTGTTATTTGTCACTGTATAAAACTGAATTTGATTTTGTTAAGCCATTTACACATGCCTTGCAGTAATAGCAAACATCTTTTAGGAGTCATGCTTCATTTTTTTTTAGAATAGATCTTTACATGTACTTTTCAAACCTGTATTTTTTCAAATATTACTGTACATAAATATTTTCTCATGGATATGGTCTGGGTTCACACTTTGGATAGTGGTTATATAAATATATATATATAAAGACTGGTAATATTATTTAAATAGTAAAACATAGTTTTTACTTCAACTAGTGACCATACTTTTCATTAGTGAGTTATCTAATTGTTTTGTGTTGTGAAAGTACCTATGGTCTTTAAATCAAGACTGTGTAATAACAAGGAGAAAATATTCTACTCATCTCTTTGAAGATATTGAAATATATTTTACTTACAATCGAGAAAAAAATAAAATTGAAATGTAAGAAACTAAATTACTTTTCACAATAATTGACAATAAAGACAAAAATACTTGCAAAACAACAGAGAATTTAAAAAAATTAGAAATTTAGCTTTGGATTTTGATAATATTCTTTCATTACTAAACAGTTGAATATGTTGAGTTTATGATATAAATGATTTGATAGTAAATATGGTTACCAAGAAAAGTTATTAAAGATGCAATTAAAACTATTCTTTCTTAAAGTTGGATTTGATACATAGCATCCTGCCAATTTTTTTGGAAAGCTGATACCCTTTGACTTATATTGAAATAAATAGTAGTACATTTTTTCATTTAGATTATGAAGAACCAGTTCCGTCCAGACCACAGCGTCAAGGATTCAAAACTGTGACGCCTTCAACTGCCAAATGTAAGTTCTTACAATAGACCATACAAAGATCTGGAAAAAAATTAATACACCAGTGTAAAAGCAACCCTACAACATATTAATCAAAATAGAAAACAAACAAAAAAAGACCAAGATAACATTTAAAAAAATGTATATACGGTAGAAGAATTTACATGTTGAATATTTTGACCATGAAAATAACTTTTAGTCCTTGGATTAATTTCTGTTTGTTTTAATTTGATTTTTTTATAAATTATGTGAAAAAGAAAATGATTGCAGCCCAAATTAAAGATAGAGATTTTTGCAAGAAACTCCGAAACGTGAACATTCAGTAATTTTTTTACTTATCAACTGTATCTCCTTATTTTAAAAGCAATAGAATTGAATAAAGAGTTAAACCAATCTCCCATACTTTTATTGTTTTTGCACAATTTAAAAAAAATTGATACATTTAAATAACAGCAGTAGATGATGATTATGATAATTCATGTGAGTACAAATTTTGAAGATTCTTCAATCGTAAATAAAGCATGTGGAAAGCTAGATATTTGATTTTGGGTCAGGTAGCATGACAATTGCATGTAAAGGAATGACACTGAACAATAATGCACTTTAGGTCCTTTGCCAGAAATTGTATAATTCTTTGTTATGTTATTGCCACTACAAAAGGGGGGACAACTCCTGTCTTTAAAATGTTATTGCCAAATATGAACTTTTCATCCTATTTTTAATCAGCAACTACAAATAATACCTCGATATTGTATATGAGAGGTAAGTGACTGAGGAAAAGCAAATTATACATCTTGTGCTAGAACAACCCTTATGGAAGTCACATTTGATCATGACATAAATATTTAGGAAAATGAAGTTATGACCATTTTTTTTACCATATCCATTAGATAGAAGGCATTCTTCTTTTTGTCAAATTTTCACACTTAATATTAATATTTCATGTTATGAAATGGAATGGGTTGTATTTTAACAATAATTACTACATGCATCAATGCAAGGGTGTTTTGTGTATATTTGTAGCAAGTTACAGTGAAGAAAGTTCTGGTATATACATATTCTATTGTTCTAACTTTTATGAGGATAGAATAGATTTTAGTTTGATATAACTTATTTTGGTCACTGTACTACATACCAGCACAAAGTATACTCAATTGCCACATTTTTTTTATTTTTAATTTTTTTTTCTACTAGCTAGTAATATATGCCAAAAACTGTCAAATGGCTGTAGATTTTGTCATGCAGGAGCAATTAATATAATAATCAGAAGATGTGGTATGATTGCCAATGAAACAACTCTCCACCAGAGACCAAATGATGAAGAAGGGTGTTGTTATTGAGCAAAAGGAAACAAATGACTTGTCATATGGTATGGGTTTTGCTCATTGTTGAAGGCCATACAGTTATCTATTGTTGTTTACACCATGCTCCTTTGGTTTCTGGTGAATAGTTCGTCTAATTGACAAGCTTCATCATATTTTTATTTTTATATAGATAATTATTACATAGATTTTATTTTTGAAAACTCATTTTACCTGCAAAGCTTAGTTTGAATATAATTTTTAAATATATCAATTTGATAGATTTGTATAATAAATCTATGAATTAATATTTTATGTCAGTTAAATTGTTTTTTAAGTTTCAATTTCATGGAAATTATATATCCACAAGTTAAAAGCCAATGGACATTTCTCCTTTTACAGTATTAAATGCCAGGATACATTCCAAATCAAACAATTCTTATATATATCCGTAGACATTTAAATGTATGTCAAGCCTTTAAAATAACTTTTTACTCCATTTTGAAAAAGGGACATACTTGTTTAAAACTTCTGACTGTCCGTCTGTCCAGAACCTAAATCAGTCAAATTTTTTCTAAAAACTATGAGTCATAGTTTCTTTAAATATGGAATCAAGCTTCATTTGGTTATGCCATACCTTGTGACACATTTTCAGTTTCTTTGCTGTTCTTCCTCCATTTTGCCAAAAAAAAAATTATGTCTTTAAAATTTAATGCTCATATGATGAATTTGTTATCCTATTTTGTCATCAGAAAATATGAGTCATACTTCAATAATATATATGTGGAGTAATTGAGAGAGAAAAAGCAAATTACATATTTTCTGCCAGAACAACATTTAGTTGCATTCAAATCATGACATAAATGTTAAGGAAAATTATGACAAAAAATTGATTCCTTGAGAAAAAACCAGTCAACAAAACAAATGGTTTGTCAAAATGTTAGTTAAAAAAAGTAGAATGGAGAAAATACTATATTGATATGTTTGTCCCTTAAAAAAGTCATGGAGACAAGCTTAGGAATGGTGTTTCCAGCTATGACAGCTTCAACAGGTGTTAAAGTTAGTTCATGCAATTTCAATGGTAACCACATATGAAAGTCATGATACTTGTATTACCATGGGCACATTTCATTTGGCTCCATCCCATTTGTCATGGTCTTTAAAACCGTTTTACTTTGGCAAGACATATCCCTGTGTCAACATTTTATGTATATGACATGCATGGTTGTTTTAAATGATACAACTTTATTCGACATCTGTGCTTTTAAAAATAAAAAGATTAGAATGTCAAAAAAAATTTACATTATTTATGTTGCATGTGCACATGGAGGAGAAGATATCTTTAAATCCCTGCCTACAATACAACTTAGCTACTTGTATGTATATGTTTAGCTCATTATTTACAGCTATAGCAAACTATTCATATAGTCTGCTATGGATGGATTTCAAAATAAATGCAATGTTTAGAAGGGGTGAAATGAACTAATTGCAATATATTAAACACTCAAAATTTTAAAAACTAAATATTGATATTTATTTAAATTTTGGTAATTCTAATTGCATTTATGTTGAATTTATTTATTTGGTGTGCTTTGCCTAATTTCAAAATATCAACCCATAAATCTATGGCTGCTATTTTTGCCTGTAGTTCCTTACCAGCAAGCACGCCATTCATACAACACAACAAGAGCCGCTAGTGATTATAAAGTACGAGCAGGGAAACCATCACTGGATGATATCCAAACAAACATCAAGGCAGCAGGTTTGTCATTGGGGTTATCTTGTATAGTATGATCTGTGTGGATATAGATGTATACTGTGGATTCATTTGTTTTCATGTGTATAAAAAAAGAAGATGTGGTATGATTGCCAATGAGACAACTCTCCACAAGAGACTAAAATAACACAGAAATTAACAACTATAGGTCATATACGGCTTTCAACAATGAGCAATTATATGCATTGAGAAAAAAATATATTTCATGGATATTTGACTTTTTAGTTGTGGACAAAATCTGCAAACAAAACTTCAGTCTATTTTGTTGAAAACTCGAATTAGTGCTTCAGCTTTATCAATGAAGTCAATGAAAACTACAGCCCCTCAAAAAAATGAATCCGCAGTATAAAAAATGGTGGCAGACCAAGGTTTACATGAATAAATGTGAAAAAGAGCCTCTTCACTTACATATGTCCAATTTACATGTTAGGTTATGTAATTTATTTTACGCAATACAATATGAAGGCAATGTTTTTACTTCAAACACAATTGTAAAAAGATTAATTAGGTAAAGCAATGTGGTGTTTGCCTTTGTCTTTTGAAATAAAAATCTTGGTCTGCATCTATCATCACCATTTAATTTTCAATAATAAACATTATATTATATGCAGTATATATTTAGAGGTTTTAATCATGAACATAAGAAACTGCATATTATTAACATTACTGAGACATTGCTTTTTATACTATAAACATTTATATATATTTTCTTTATTTTGTAAAATCCTTTTTATAATAGAAGTTGCTCTATTTATTATAATAAGTTTTAAATTTTTAGACCCATTGAAATTACATGATATAATTAAAACGTACTTAAGTTTTTCGACTTTACAAAAGATGCCAGATGATTAAATTGACCTTAATACTATGAATTTAGAAATTATTGCATGCATTTTTGATTGGGACTTTGTGAAATGGACAAAAATTGGAGATTAATTGCTATGATTATGGGATAATTTTCATTAAGATATATGTCTAGATTTCAGCTTTTCTTCACATTGATATCTTTAAATATCAGTCACAAGCCACTATATTAATTTTTTTCGCAAGTGAGCACATTAAACGAGCAAAAATATTACAAAGTGTAAAGCGGTATATATTTTATGATAACTATCTATAGAAAATCAGATAATCTTTTTATAGTTCTTTTACTGGTTTGTTTCCCCATTCCTAAGACAGTTTTATAGCGACAAAAGCAATCTTTGTAACGTCTCCTCACACAATGTGGCGTTGCAGATAATGCCTGCTTATGTCATTATAAGGCAAGACACAATAACTACTGATTCACTAAGCAGAGTGATTAGGGCAAAGGGAAGGTGATAAGTATCAGATATCAGAATGGGAGTTATTATTATTGTGAAACTCATTCAAATGCATTATCGGAATTAACAAAAACCTCTCAATTATTTCTGAATTTACAATAATCGGAAATTGTCACATGAAGACATTAAGAATGATGATTTCCAAATCCTTTTTAGCTCATCTCGACATAAAGGGGAATTGTCAGCTTTTGCATATTTTGCTCTCTGTCTGTCCATCTAGCTTAATAGTTGTGAGTGTAAACATTTAAGAAGCAGGTGTAGGTGTCTTGCAATGTAGAACTTCAGCATTGCATGAGTCTATTTTAAATGGGCTAAGCTTTAGAAAGTCTAGGCCATGCTTACAACAGATATTTTCTTATATTGATATTTTTCTTTTTTTTTGTCAACTCTCCTAACAGGTATTTAAGGAAGCTGGCTTGTCATGTTTTGGATTTTATGTCAGATTTTCGGAATCCTCCGGTTTTATTCATTTGAATGCCTTGAAAAAATTTGTCTGGTGACCCCCATTTTTCTTTTTGTAAATCTTTTACATGTATAATGATAAGCCATCTGTGAAAGTCTTATAAAATTTTAATTACTTTTTAACAGTTTTTGAGAACTTCAACCTGTCAATGATAAAGCTATGAAAAGTCAAGAGAGAATATTTTCCCGCCAAAATTTCAAGGGCTTATATCTTGAAAACAAGCACGGTGACCTATATATATTTTTTGCTCTTTGGATTCATTTATTAATTCCCTATCAATATAAACTAGTGTTTAGAAAAGTTAATTACTTTGAAACTGAGAAGCGAACTCCCTTAACTGATATTTGGTATGAAATTGCATAATAATTAGTTACTGATGAAGTTTAAAAATTGTTCTACTTGAACACATTCTGTTCAAATTTCTTGTCAAAAGTGTTCCAAAGGTGGTGTTGTGGTGATTTTTTTACTGTGTTTACTTCATTTTGAGGTTTCAAGTGTTACTATCAACAAATAGATTTATTTTAAAAGTATAAGTGTGTCAATAGAATGAAGCTTTGAAACAGTTTTCTTTAAAACAATGTCAAGGAGTCAGAAAAACAAGTATTGCTTGCGCCTGAAAGAACATTCAGGTTTCATTGCCACGGCTTTAATAAATAACTACCTGTGTATGAATCAGTCTATAATATTTTAAAATGATTAAAAACAACTGTTTTTTTATACGACCGCTTCAATTTTTTGGTCGTATATTGGTATCACATTGGCGTCGTCTTCTGCCTCCTTGTCGTCGTTGTAGTCCGAAGACTTTTGGTTTTCGCACTATAACTTTAGTTTAAGTAAATAGAAATCTATGAAATTTAAACACAAGGTTTATCACCACAAAAGGAAGTTTGGGATTGATTTTAGAAGTTTTGGTCCCAACAGTTTAAGAATTAGGGACCAAAAAGGGCCCAAATAATAGATATAGGAAGATGTGGTGTGAGTGCCAATGAGACAACTCTCCATCCAAATAACAATTTAAAAAAAGGAAACCATTAAAGGTCAATGTACAGCCTTTAACACGGAGGCCAAATAAGCATTTTCTTGGTTTTCGCACTATAACTTTAGTTTAAGTAAATAGAAATCTATGAAATTTTGACACAAGGTTTATGACCACAAAAGGAAGGTTGGGATTGATTTTAGGAGTTTTGGTTCCAACTGTTTAGGAATTAGGGGCCAAAAAAGGGCCCAAATAAGCATTATTCTTGGTTTTCGCACAATAACTTAAGTATAAGTAAATAGAAACCAATGAAATTTAACACAAGGTTTATGAACACAAAAGGAAGGTTGGGATTGATTTATGGGAGTTGAGATCCCAACAGTGTAGGAATTAGGGGCCAAAAAGGGGCCCAAATAAGCATTTTTCTTTGTTTTCACACCATAACTTTAGTGTAAGTAAATAGAAATCTATGAAATTTAAACACAAGGTTTATGACCATAAAAGGAAGGTTGGGATTGATTTTGCGGAGTTTTGGTCCCAACAGTGTAGGAATAAGGGGCCCAAAGGGTCCAAAATTAAACTTTGTTTGATTTCATCAAAAATTATAATAGGGGTTCTTTGATAACCGAATCTAACTGTGTATGTAGATTCTTAATTTTTGGTCCCGTTTTCAAATTGGTCTACATTAAGGTCCAAAGGGTCCAAAATTAAACTTAGTTTGATTTGAACAAAAATTGAATCCTTGGGGTTCTTTGATATGCTGAATCTAAACATGTACTTAGATTTTTGATTATGGGCCCAGTTTTCAAGTTGGTCCAAATCAGGATCCAAAATTATTATATTAAGTATTGTGCAATAGCAAGAAATTTTCAATTGCACAGTATTCAGCAATAGCAAGAAATCTTCAATTGCACAGTATTGTGCAATAGCAAGAAATTTTCAATTACACAGTATTGCGCAATAGCAGGAAATCTTCAATTGCACAGTATTGCGCAATAGCAAAAAATATCTAATTGCAAAATATTGAGCAATAGCAAGAAATTTTCAATTGGAGTTATCTTTCTTTGTCCAGAATAGTAGTTGAATCAACTTAAATCATTGTTTTATACAATATACAATGTATATTCACTTTTACTACCAACTGATAAATTAAAACAATCTTTACCATTCAGTGATAACAAGCACTTGTTTAACATTTTAATATTTTATGATGTATTTAAATGAGTAGTTATTGTTGCAAACTCCATTAGAAATTTGAATTGAGATCAGTTTTGGAATAAGGGAATGGGATGTGAAAAAAAATTGGGGGGGGGGGGGGGGGTCAATTTTTCTCATTTCAGATTTCATAAATATAAAGAAAATTTCTTCAAACATATTTTTGAGAGGATTAATATTCAACAGCATAGTGAATTGCTCAAAGCCAAAAACCAAATTTTATGTTTATTAGACCACATTCATTCTGTGTCAGAAACCTATGCTGTGTCAACTATTTAATCACAATCCAAATTTAGAGCTGAATCCAGCTTGAATGTTGTGTCCATACTTGCCCCAACCGTTCAGGGTTCAACCTCTGCGGTCCTATAAAGCTACGCCCTGCGAAGCATCTGGTTGTCATATGTTGTTAATAATTATAAAACTGAAATGATATATATCAATATTTATCTTATCTTCAGCTGCTATAGATATGTTTGATAAAACAATAGACCCATTTGATGAACCTGCTAGGGCTGAGGATTATATCAATTTACAAGATCTACAAAGACAAGGTAAGAGATCACTGAAACTCTATGTTCCAATATCTGCGCTTAAAGCCAGCCTTCTACACATTTAGGACAATTCAGTGCTTGACATATTAAACCCTTAGTTGACGTATCAGCACTTTAAACTATTCTTCATTAGAATTAGGGCCATTTAGAACTTGACATGTGAAACCCTTATATATCTGCGCTTAAAACAAGATTTGTTTAGACTAAGGGTCATCAGATGTATATATCGGAAAAAAAGACCTTGTCTATTTTTAAAGACCGTGTAATCACCTCTTAGATGTTTTTGTTCTTCAATAATGGAAGTATACCTGATTTTGGTCTTAGATTAACAAGATTAGCTGTTTTCTATATGTTCATTTAAAACATGCAAAGGTTTCATATGTAAAAAGTAAAATAACGAAAAATACAGAACTCTGAGGAAATTTCAAAAAGGAAAGTCTGTAATCAAATGGCAAAATCAAAAGCTCAAACACATGAAACAAATGGATAACAACTGACATATTCCTGACTTGGTACAGTCATTTTCTTATGTAGAAAATGGTGGATAAAACCTGGTTTTATAGCTAGCTAAACCTCTCACTTGTATGACAGTCGCATCATATTGACAACTATGTGTGAACAAAACAAACACACATTATAGGTAAAAATTTCAAAAATTAGGGTACAGTAGTCAACATTGTGTTATAATCTTTATGACAAAAAAAAACAACAATATACAACAAAGAAACACAAAGAGGCACATAGACAAAGCACATTAGGAAAAATGAAAGACTAAAGTTTACCAAAGCACAATAACATAATGAAGGGATGTATAAGTACAGAGCCACGTCATATGTAACAAAGAAACACAAAAAGGCACATAGACAAAGCACATTAGGAAAAATGAAAGACTTAAGTTTACCAAAGCACAATAACATACTGAAGGGATGTATAAGTACAGAGCCATGTCATATGTAACAAAGAAACACAAAAAGGCATATAATAGACAAAGCACATTAGCTAAAATGAAAGACAAGAATACATTTTTTTTTACCATGCTGAACAATAACACAATGACTGGTTGTATAAGGAGGACAGAGACACATAAAATGGATATCACCAAAAAAAAACCTAAATAGTTAAAGTTTTAACACAAGAAACTTGCAGTGCAAACAAAAAGGACTGTTAACTGATAAAATTCCGGGCCAAAAGGCTTGTTGTGGGCAATATTTCACTGATAAAATTCAGGGCCAAAAGGCTTGTGGGCAATATTTCACTGATAAAATTCAGGGCCAAAAGGCTTGTGGGCAATATTTCACTGACAAAATTCAGGGCCAAAAGGCTTGTTGTGGGCAATATTTCACTGATAAAATTCAGGGCCAAAAGGCTTGTTGTGGGCAATATTTCATTGACAAAATTCAGGGCCAAAAGGCTTGTTGTGGGCAATATTTCACTGACAAAATTCAGGGCCAAAAGGCTTGTTGTGGGCAATATTTTTGTGTTTTAGTTTTTGTGTATTGTTAAGTTGCTGTTTCATTGACTTATAGTCTACATCTGCTTGCATACTTTCTTCTATACTTTTTTATTTAAATGCACATAGATATCTGTTACAACAATCCACAAAGTACAAACCTTATTCAAAAATATAAATCCATACTGATTAAACATTTATTTTCTAAGATCACATCACAAATTATAACTAATAAGGGTAAGGGATTGTTCTCAGAATAAAAATGAAACATAATAAAGGTTTTTTTGTTTTTGATACTTAGAGTCTGAGACTAGTTAGTCAATGTTATACCAGATGAAAGAATACGAGACCACCATCTTTCTTCACAAATATTCTGATATTTTGTATCTTAACAACATGAGCTGTTCACAAAAATTTGAGTCAAGGGAGGGAATATTTATTTGAGTTTCTATTGAGTCACAGAAAAATGAATGCTGAAATTTAGAAAAACAATATTTGTACTGTGGATTTTAGATATAGCTTGACATTTTATTGTAGAAGAAGAAGTAGAAGAAGACTCCCCCTTACACCCTGCACCCCCTGTACCACGATCAACTATACCCCCTGTACCAAACCCAGTTATACCTGCGCCACCAGCACCACACCAACCTATTTCCAAAATATCATATGTCAACGAAGAGCCAATAATACCACCTGGTAAGTAATCAAGAGAGGAGGACAACAAAGAACCTTTTTGGCCTAGAAAATGGAGTCTTTGTAAACTGCTGATAATTTGCACTTACTGTGGATTCATTGTTATTTAATGGACACCAATTTTTCGTGGAATTTATGGATGAGAGTGAACCACAATTTCAATGTTTAATGAAATACAAATTTTCTGCAAGGTGGTATGCAGTCTTTGTCCAAATCAGGAAATCAAACATCCATGAAAATGCAAGTTTTCCTCAATCCACGAAAATTGATACACACTAAAATAAATAAATCCACAGTAGCATAAGTTAGATGTAGAAATTTAGAAATAATTATTGCAATTCATGCTTTATACTCATTTTGACATGAGTAAGCTTTTTATATATGCACTGAGTATAGTTATGTGAGTAATACAAACTTTTTTAGACTTTAGTTTAGTTTAGTTTTCAAGTAAAAAAAATGATAGATAAAAACAACAATGCTTGAAAAACTTTACATACATAATGGAAAGCAAATGTTATAAGAAAAATAAGTACAAACAAAAGTCTTTCGTTTCTTTAGCTAAGAATAGTATTATTTATTGAATACTTTTAGAACTGTGTAAACTATTTTTTTCTTTATTTTAGCACCTCCACCACCACGACATGAGAGGGCTAAGTCAGTGCCAAATTTGGCTCAACAACTACAAACTGCTAAACTCAACCCAGTGTTGGAAATGAAAGGTACATTATCATAAAACAATTCAACGAAATTAAAAAAAGATCTAGAATTTAGAATTAATACTTTAAGTCAGAAAGGGCACTAGGTGTACCACTGGTACTGTTATGCTTCTTTTACTGATAGTCTAATTCATTTATTTTTTATTCATGGAGTTGGAAAAAAAATTGAGCTATAAAGTTGTAGGCTTCATAATTAAGAGGTTGACCTTTAATTTCACAAGAAAAAATATACACAAATGAATTATTTTTTCAGCTGTTACAAATGCACCACCTCCATCTGTAAAACATGTAGCCAGTACACCAACCTTTCAACCAGTAAATAACTTTGGGGCTGATAGTCCTACGCCACAACAGTTAGGTCTCAGAAAAACTGACTTTACAAAGCCAGATCCATCAAAGGGTGCAATCATGACATCAGCACAAAAATCACCCGTCACAAAGTCTGTTTCTGTTCCGTCTCCACAACAAATGGGTCTTAAACCTGCTAGAAAAAGTGTATCTTTGGACCCTGAACCAGAAAAAACTGACGATGGACGAGTAATTGATGATTCTCACCCAGGAGGTGTATCTTCCATAGCATCTAGATTTGAGAAGAAAATAGAAAGTACAACGCCACAAAAACAATTGACAGGTTTGTTCTGTTTAAACGGAAAAAAAATAATGTATCTTGAAATTTTCTGCTTATTTTTATTAAATTTGATCTCAGGATGTTAGAAACTGTATGGCTTTAAAAAAAAAAGACTTGTTATAATTGTAAGATTACTTATTTCCTTCACTCTAACAATATACTACTTTGGAGAGATTGTATACAATGTATATAAATTCATTTTTAATTTGAGTAGGTCATGCTTTCCAATTTATATTATTATACTCCACGTTAAAATGCCATATTTTGATTGGATAATACGAGGGTGTTAATTTACTCTATCACATGGCTGAGAGGGTGACAATTCTTTTGAATGTTACCCTCTCGTCTAGACCAATCAAAAATCGACAATTTAAAGGAAAGTGAATCGAATTTACATCAAGTAATTATATACAATGCTTAAGTTCTATCTTGCTTAACTTTTGCTGTTTTTTATATTACCCGTAACATTGTTATGTAGGTGACATCTTAGAAAATGCTTTTAAATTACAACTAATCTGTAAAAGACAATAATGATAGGACATTCAGTATAATAAATTAAATAACACATAGCTGAGAGGGTGATAGAGCAGATTGGTACCCCTCTAAAAAGCATTGTCAACCTTGGCTTCGCCGCGGTTGACAATGTTTTCTCGGGTAACAATCTGCTCTATCACCCTCTCAGCTATGTGTTATTTATATAATAACATTTAATAAAAGTATTAATATAAATCTATTACATGCAATTGTAAATTTTGTTGCACAATTTTAATAACCTTCCTTTTTTAAACGATAATTATATGAAATACTATTACTCTAAATTCTGTAATTTTTGCAATGTTTATATAATTGCGAAAATTGCTATGCGATAGTTATTGCCAAACAGAACCTCACATTTTCAATTTAGATATTTTATCTATATGCAGCATTTTCTGAATCCTCAATAATTAAACTTGCACTTGTTTAGATATTTTAATAATTGCAATTACAACTGCACACTATAATTTCTGAACTTTCAATTAATATTTAAAAAGAGAAAAAGGTCAAAATGTTTGATATTTTTTAAACTGAAGTCCAATGAATATTTAGCTTTACTTATAAACAATATAACTGAAAGTTACTGGAATTAGAATAGAATAGTTGCCTTATTGGTTAAAGCTTACTTTTGCTGTATGCTATGCAAGATAATTATTTGAGCAAAACCTTGTCGCGTTACAAAAAGAAATTGTTTGAAGGTTTCAAAAGGCATTCTACCATATTGTTTGGGAATATTTTGACAAAAGAAACTTATTTAATCCTTAGAGCAAGCATCACTATATTTATTATTAGCTCACCTGACCCAAAGGGCCAAGTGAGCTTTTCTCATCACTTGGCGTCCGTCGTCAATCGTTGTCCCAAACTTGGCCACAATCATCATTGGAGTATCTAGTTTAAAAAATGTGTCTGGTGACCCGGCCTAAAACCAATATGGCCACCATGGCTAAAAATAGAACATAAGGGTAAAATGTAGATTTTGGCTTATAACTCTGAAACCAAAGCAATTAGAGCAAATCTGACAAGGGGTTAAAATTGTTTATCAAGTCAATATTTATCTGCCATGAAATTTTCAGATGAATTGGACAACAGGTTGTTGGGTTGCTGCCCCCCCCCCCCCCCTGGTAATTTTTAAAGAAATTTTGCTGTTTTTGGTTATTATCTTGAATACTATTATAGATAGAAATAAACTGTAAACAGCAATAATGTTCAGCAAAGTAAGATCTACAAATCAGTGAACATGACCAAAATGGTCATTTGACCACTTAAGGAGTTATTGCTCTTTATAGTAAATTTTTAACAATTTTCATTAATTTGGTTAATTTTTGTAAATTTGTACAAAATATTTTCCTCTGTAACTAAAGGGCTAAGTTTATTATAGATAGAGAAAATTGTATGTAGCAAGAATGTTCGGTAAAGTAAGATCTACAAACACATCACCATCATCAAACACAATTTTGTCATGAATCCATCTATTTCCTTTGTTTAATACATGTATGCACATACACCAAGGTGAGTGACACAGGCTCTTAAGAACCTCTAGTTTACTTTTCTCTCTTCTTAAGCATATTTTCTATGTTGTTGGTATATATTTGTATTCATTACAATAAAATATTGTATTGTGGTGTATTTACCTACACTTATTTTCGAACCAAATTAGTTTGCAATGTTTTTTGTCTTTATTTTCTTGAAACTACAAATTTACAAAGGAAAGAAGGGTTTTCAAGATTTTGTTTTATTCTTGTGAGATGAAATAAAAGTTAAACTTTCATGAAAACTCACCACTCTATAATATTTCTAATAACTCAGCTCTTGAGCTTCATATTCTATGTCTAATATTTTACATATTGTATAAATGGTATATCCTATATAGGTGTTGGAACTGTAATTAATCAAGCCCCTCAGCCTACTGCTTGTCCTAACACTTCGGATCATTCCTACCTAAATACACAGAGCCAAGTAAATGGTGAAAATCCTTATGATGATGCAAAAACGCCAGGTAAGACAAACTTATTTCAGGTGTAATTATTTGTATTTTTTTTTGGGGGGGGGGGGGGATGAAAATGGATCAGATAGCTAACAGAAAGTAGAATTTATAGAGTGTAACAATGTATTTCCTACCATCAAGATATCTTGGATTATCTAAAGAAAGTTTTATTTTCAGAAAAGATTGGATTTTACAAATATGAAAAGATTTTTTCTGTCTCAAGGGAGAATTTATTAAAATGTCACTGGTCATACTTGAATCAAATAATGATGAAGAATTTCACACAGGAAAATCAGTTTTCAAAATTTTAACCCAAAGTTTCAAGCTATTGATATTGATAGTAAATGCTGTTGACCATCTGATGGAAAAATTGACAACCATTAATGGGGAGGTGGGTGTAATCCTCTGTAAAAAATAAAAGCTAAATCTTGATTTCAGAAGAAGAAAAAACTTTTTTTCCAGGATCCTGAAGTCCCAATAAATGTAAATCCTGAATTATTGCAAAAATTTAAAACAAATCCTGATATCCCCCCAAAAAACATCCTCCTACCCCTTTATTAGTTTAGCCAAAACAAATTTAGCAATGTCATGATACCGGTTATATATTGTTACACTGTAAGTTCAGGGCCGTAGCGTAATGGAGGCAAATGAGGCAAATGCCTCACTTTTGAAACGACGATCAAACTTTAGAAGTGTCATTTTTTTTAATTTCATGTATTTTACATTATCAATATGCGAGTTTCGAGTTTCAAACTATCTACCGGCACACTACATACAGTGTTTCCAATCTGCAGCAGCTATTTTGAATATAATTATTTTACCATAGCGGTGACGGTAAAACAAAATAAGTGTCCCGATTACAAATCAAAATACAAAAATTGAAACAAATCTTATTTATGTCGTTACAAAACTGGTTGAAGACGGGTTCTTTAAGAGAAAAAAAAAGTTGAAACACCCCCCAATAAGTATGCTGGCTTATAACTTTCTTGGTTTATTTTTGAATCTACCAATGTTTACACACTGAAAAACAAACATGCCGCAAATGCAAATCGATAAAATAATTCATTGACCAAAAAATATAAGGATTATTTATAATTGATTTAAACAAAATCATGAAGCGCCTTTTATATGGAAGTCTTTAACGTATAAAGCAATTCATGATTTTTATTTATCTTTAATAAAAGCAAGGATTTGTACAAATCATCCTTGATAAAAGTATGAACTATATTTTTGGTATTGTTTGAAAATATTTTTTTCGTGTTTCTTTTTTATTATTATTATTATTAGCATTGTTTGGTTGTATGCTAGCGTGTTCCATTGATTCTATTGTGGTAGGCCGTGGGTTCGAACCCCGAACGGTGGGTTAGACCAATGACTTAAAAATTGGTAGAATAATGTGTCCAAATAGGTGGACATGTCCTCCAGCGGAATGTTTACATGTTTACAGATAACTTGTGACATTAGAACGTCAAACATCTGGTTAAGTAACAATGTTGGTCTAGTCTTCTCTGTACATATTCTTATGGTTAATGATTATGTATAATAAATGTATCTTAATTGATGCTTATAATATGTTCTGGTCTTTTAGAAGCTTATAACTTGCTGTTGGAGATAAGTATATATATATATATACATCAGAACGTGTGTTGAAGCTTTTTAATAGTACGGGTTACAGGAGAATCGGAAAGTTTTGGTTTACCAACAGAGATTAACTTTAATATTGAAACTCGTTTTCTTACTTACTAGGCTAGCTAATAAAAAAAACGCATTTCTGTTATATTTTTTTTTTATTATAGATATTAATGCTGAAATAAGCTTCTTCCGTTTCATGCATCCGAACCCCCCTAAAAAAAAGGGCCCAAAAATTTTGCTCCGCTCGGCGAAATGCCTCACTTTAAAAAGACATGCGCTACGGCCTTGAAGTTACATGTGATTCTAATGAGTTATTTGTGTGTGCAGATATTCATTGACCTTTTATACTTAACTATCAGAGCAATTGACAACACTATAGTATTAAAATGTTCAGAATTAACGTAACATTGGCTAAAATACCCAGAATCTGAAGTAGTTTCAGTAATTTGCTGAAATCCAAATTTCAGATTTTAGTTAGCCATGATATTTGTTGTACAATATTTTGATGACAAAATGTTTTTTTTTTTTTAATTAAATGACAAATTAATCTGAATAAAAAGGAAGACTTACAAAATTACCCATCATGCAATGCCATATACCCAAGATAGGAGACATTAGAATATTTGGCATACACAAATAGTTCATTAAGTGGTCTGTATCAGTTATGGTGGAGGTATAGCGTTTTCTGCAAATGCATTCACATCACAAGCATTTTTTTCATGCTCTCAATAAAATTGACCTGAAAAGTTTTGAGAAATTCCTGAATCAGCAAGAATTATTTATGCTGTACATGTAATAAATAGAAATCATTTGTCCGTATTCAGCGCTATTTATAAGATTATATGCTTTTCTGTGTTTTTCATCTTATTTCAGTGCAACATTCTACCTAATGTTTATATATAATTCTATTCTTCAAACTTCATAACAAACCAACAATCTAATATTAGATTTCTGTCTTGGCTAATAAACTTTTTATTATACTAACATAATGTAGCCATTGAAATAAGATTGTGTCATGTGTCATTGTATCTGTATGATACTGTGGATTCATTATTATTTTTGGGGATACCAATTTTTGTGGATTTCCTTGCTTTAGGTAAACCATAAATTTAAATTTTAAAAACAAGTACAGTTCATTGTTCTTACGCTTGTATTCAGACTTTGGCAAAACCATGAAATCAAATATCCAATAAATTGCAGTTTTTCCTCAATCTATGAAAATTAGTACATGTACCAAAGAAAATAAATGAATCCATATTACTGGTATATGTAGGCTATACAAATTATACTTCAGTTATCAGAAAAACAGTTTTCTGTATAAAATATCTGTAAACTCCTTTTTGGGTGTCCTTACAGTGGCAAATTAGACTAGCTATTCTTCAAACATACTTAATTTTAGTATGTGTATATGACAAGCCTTCTGGAATCATTTCAAAGCATACTCAGTGTCTGGAAGGCAACTAAATCAGTTCCAAAAAACGTTTTGGCAAAGAAGTTTATTATAGCAATTTCTGAAATACTATGCAGACAGTTTATAGTGCTATTACATGTTTGTTTTGTGTTTGTATGATGTTTTGTGTGTGTGTTATGGTTGCACAATCAAGTTTGCTTTTTGCAGTAGCATGTGGAAGACAACGGTCTAAGAGCACACCTACAATCAGCCCTGAGATAAGAGAACAATTAAAAGGTATTGCAGTAACATGGGTTTTGGACAAGTAATTTCACATCAGCATTATATATAATAATGTATATATGTGTTTCTCACAACCCACTTAAAAACCATTATTGCTGTTGCATATTTTATTTTCACATATAATAGGCATATACTATAGTGCTAGTGTGATTATTCAGCTTTCAGATTTCACTGGGGGGGAGCAGTTCACATTGTAGGTCAACTGATGTTATTGGTTCGAGTCCTGCTTGTTGCCTAGCTTTAATTACAATACAGTTATCCCCATTGTGAAGAAAATTAAACAGAACACTAAATTTTAGTGACTATTTTGGTGTGATCATTTTCGTTTATCAAAAAATTCTGTGAAACCTTCTTGTCTGCAGTGCTTTAACAATCTTTATTTCACTAATGCTACTAATATCTATTTACTGTAAATTCAGAAATTATTGCAATGTTTTAATTTTTTTAAGAATTAAAAAGGATTTTTCTCAATATCGCAAAAATTCAAATCACATCTATAATACTTAAATTACGAGGTCCAATTTGTCAGCCGTCATCACGTAAAAACGACGAATCAAAGAATTCAACTTTATATATAACTAATATAGTACTAAGGTGTAGATTAAAAATTACACCACTCCAGGCCCTTTTGTTTTCCCACGTAATTAATATTGCCAATAATTAAGAAGTTCCGGGTCGAGTCCGATACCGATACCAATAGTATATTCACCTGTTACCTATTACCTTATCTCGCGGTACGTTCCGCATCTGACAGGCGCACCAACAGCGGTGTTTTCAGGATTAATATGCTATATACGCGGGTCATAATCACAGGGTTGACACTACTAAATTGTCGAATTGTTACCTATTGTAGTATTTTAATCAGTAAGACTTTCTAAGATAACAATACGAATACTAAAAATCTGGACTAAAAATAAGGCGTATAGGTACAGTTTTCAATTTGTTAGCTGGGCATGACGTAAAACAGCGAATCAAAGAATTCAACTTTATTTATAACTAATATAGGACAATGCTGTTGATTAAAAAATACTCCATTCCAGGACCTTTTGTTTTCCAAATAATTAATATTACCAATAATTGATAAGTTCCAGTTCGACGGGTTCAAACAGAAAGATTTGAAAGCAGAGAAAACTGTGTATCTTATAATCAGCATGACTTTATCAGATGACAATACTAATACTCAAATAATGCTTGCGCATAGTTATATACTTTAATTCAGTCACGGACCCGCGATATCATGGGTGTGTTCTAGTTTTAGTCTAAAATCACAAGATTGCAAAAATCAATGCTGGCAATAATTTTTGAATTTATAGTACTCAAACTTTGTTTTAAATCATTTTTAATTTGTTCAGTTACATTTTAATACACTTGTATAAGACCCAAGAACACAATTATTTCATGTGCATTTCTTTTGTACAATAAATTCAAGTTAAAAAAGAATCCCACCTCAGCTCTGTCTCAATAAGAGTTTAACAGTGTAGTGTACTTCTTTTGGGACAAATAATATCAAATTATAGAAAAGTCTTACCCACTCGACTCAAATTGTGGCCAAGTCTATGTTAATGGAGTCTATCATTCAGTTTGACAGCTTCAGACATACTAATTTTTTCCTTTTTTATCTGAACAACATCAACTTTACATTAAAATTCACCATCCAAAATTTTTTTAACATATTATTCAACCACTGAAGAAAAATATCCCCAACCTCCTACCCTCTACTTAATATATCATACATAAAACATTAAGATATAGATTTGGAAAGTGTTAGAAAAAAAATTGCAAATTATACACTGTGCACATTAGGGACTATATTTGTAGACAACAAAATTCAAAGGACGATAACTGCACTGTGTCATCTGACAAGAATATTGATAATATTTCTTCACAATTTGCTTTTATTAAATGTTTCATATATTCACTCTTTTGCTTAAATGGTAGTTCAATTATATCAGTTATAATATCATTCTGCCTTTTCTCTATTTTCCCTTAAAGATAATTCTGTGTATTAATCAGAATATAATACTTGCTTTAAAAAACACAAGATAACAGAATCTTTAAAACTGAAAAGATCCGTGAACGGTGCCCAAATTGCACCCAGTACCCAAATTTCACCTATTCAAAATAAACAGATCAGAAATTCTAATGCAACAACGTTTGTAACTTTCTTTTTGATTGGATAACGTCACTTTTGTACATGGCATCAATTAACAATTGATGCTATGGAACGTACGCGCAAGCGCAGACGTCATTTGACAGATTTTAAATACATGTTTTAACGTTGTTTTCTGTCAGTTTCATTAGAATAGAGATAACAATATTGTATTTTAAGCTCCAACGGCGTCAGTTTGGGATTTGATGGTCGCAAATACCCGTTTACTGTCTCCGCTAACGCGTCGCCAGTAAACTTAATTTGCGACCATCAAATCCCCAATTGATGCCGTCGGAGCTTAAAATACAATACAGTTATCTCCTAATTATTAAAAGTTGTCTTTGAGTCTAAACAATTTGTGTATTTGGATTATTTGACTTTATGCATGTCTTACAAAATAGGTGAATATATTCAAATATACACTAAATGTTCACAATTTATATCAGCAGATGAAGCTTTCATTGGAAAAGAAAAATTTACGAAACATTGCCATGCAACGTTCACCAAAAGTCATCTTTTAAAAATGAAAAAAAAAAAATGTTACAAACATCCATCTTTAAAAAAATGAATAGTGAGCTTGTACTAATGTCAAATTATTACAAATATTTGAAAAAATAAATCAAAACATCTGTTATTCGTTTTTTAATGATGTGAATTTAAGCATGGTACTCCTTATAATTCTTGGGTATTTTGGGTACTCCTCATTATGGAATCATGGATACTTTGGAGGTCGATTCCAACCCATTTTTCTATGACTCAATAAGGATTAAAATTCAAATTGGTGTACCTATATAATAAAGAAGGATACAGCTATAAAATAAACACAATGGAAATTGTTGTCTTGATCATTTAAAAAAAATGGTGAAAAAACTGTCGAAATAGGTGCAATTTGGGTACTTATCACATAATAAATCTGTTCAAAGTTTAAACAGTATAAAGTGTCATAATATTTACAATTTTAATTATTTTTAAGAATTCAGATATAACTAATTGTGTTATATCAATTTTGAAGAATACAATGAACAAGTTGCTTTCTTTAAAAAAAGAAATGCAATCGTAAACCCAAATGCTTGTTTGGCATTATATATATATTAGATAATTGTTTAATAAAGATGTATTGTCTTATATTACTTTTGTTGTGCATAAGAATTAGAAACTGACATTGCCTGTTTAGTGGTTTAAATAATGTAATACCGGCTTCACACATCAACGTATAGATCCGACGTACGTCGGCAGAGGTAAAAAAAATCATGCACGCTACCAAAACGCTAGTAATTTTGATGCATTCCACCTGTCAATCATATCTGTATCGTGTGCACAACGAGCTTAAAGCGTGTATTGGGTGTGCGTAAAGCGTACCTTAGCGTTTCCCCTGGTCTTCCTACATTCCCAACTGCAGGTCTGTCTATATGTGAATGTTTGTCAATAAGTCTGTCACATTCGCCCGTCTGTTTACATGTTTACCAGTCCGTCTATGTCCACTGGTTCGTCTACATGTTCACTAGCTTTGAAATAGCTTTCGGTAAGTGCGATTATTTCAGTGATTTGTGTCTATTGTTTTTATGTAAGTGATTATTGTGCACCGTACCCATAATTTTAGGGACGCGAATTGCAACTGATATTTTACAGTTTTTTCTTGCGATGTGTTGTCCTTAAGGTTTGGTTCATTTGGGAGGGTTGGGTTTATGGCCACCACATTGTTTATGTGCCAATGCCCATTCTAAAGCCAGAAACATGTAGTACAGTGGTTGTTGTTCATAATTCATGTCGGTCAAGTTGTTTTCGTAAATTATTTTGTTATCAATAAGGCTGTTTAGTTTTGTTTGATTTTTGTTTTTAAATCTTAATGGTCGGGGCATTTAATAGCCGACTAAATAGTAGTTTTTTTTCATTTTTGGAGGCCGCTCGGTGGCCTTTAAAGACTTACTACCACGTCATTGTAACTCTGGTTGGTATTTGTATCATTAGTGCTGGACCATGGTCGATCCTATATGCACCTTTGAGGCAGGCGGGATATTTTTGTAGATCTTGTACAGCTCAAACTAATGTGAGTAGTTCCTGTACTTCTATGTCTAGTCCGATGTTGCATGGTTAGAGAGGGTGTAATATCTTCTGTAGGTTTGATGAAGTTTCACCCGTATCGGACTTCTTTTCCTAAATGAAAGCTTTAAGGCGACGAGTATTTTTGTATGCAATGTGCCCTTAACGTGTCTAAAACTTATCTGTAGCGTTTTCAATGCTCGTGTAGCGTGTATATTATGTGCGTGCAGTTTACAGGTACATGTATATACATTTGACAAACGCTTGAGCTGAATGATTTTTTTTATGTTCCATTAAAATTTTCCTGAAGTAAAAGCGTTCACCAAGCGTATACCTTTGCATTTCGACGTACTTCAAACTTATGGAACGCATGTTTAAACGCTTGCGTAAAGTTCCTCTGGTGAGCAACTAAGTTATGCATACGATGATACGGACTTTGTTAATTTTCTTTTTTGACTGATTGTTTTACATTGTCATTTCGGGGCCTTTTAAAGCCGACTATGCGGTACGTGCTTTGCCTGTTGTTGAAGGCCGTACGGTGACCCATAGTTTGTATTTCTGTGTTATTTTGGTTTCTTGCAGATAGTTGTCTCATTGACACCAAACCCGATATCTTCTTTTTTTATATTCGATATCTTATCGCCGACCTGGTTAAGTCTGCTAAAAATGCATGCATGATTCATTTTTAGCTCACCTGGCCCGAAGGGCCAAGTGAGCTTTTCCCATCACTTTGCGTCCGGCGTCCGGCGTCGGCGTCGTCGTCCGTCGTCTGTCGTCCGTCGTCGTCCGTCGTCGTTAACTTTTACAAAAATCTTCTCCTCTGAAACTACTGGGCCAACTTGAACCAAACTTGGCCACAATCATCATTGGGGTATCTAGTTTAAAAAATGTGTGGCGTGACCCGGTCAACCAACCAAGATGGCCGCCACGGCTAAAAATAGAACATAGGGGTAAAATGCAGTTTTTGGCTTATAACTCAAAAACCAAAGCATTTAGAGGAAATCTGACATTGGGTAAATATGTTTATCAGGTCAAGATCTATCTGCCCTGAAATTTTCAGATGAATCGGTCAACCTGTTGTTGGGTTGCTGCCCCTGAATTGGTCATTTTGAGGAAATTTTGCTGTTTTTGGTTATTATCTTGAATATTATTATAGATAGAGATAAACTGTAAACAGCAATAATGTTCGGCAAAGTTAGATTAACAAATAATTCAACATGACCGAAATGGTCAGTTGACCCCTTTAGGAGTTATTGCCCTTTATAGTCAATTTTCAACCATTTTTCACAAATCTAAGTAATCTTTTACAAAAATCTTCTCCTCTGAAACTACTTGGCCAAATTAATCCAAACTTGGCCACAATAATCTTTGGGGTATCTTGTTTAAAAAATGTGTGGCGTGACCCGGTCAACCAACCAAGATGGCCGCCACGGCTAAAAATAGAACATAGGGGTAAAATGCAGTTTTTGGCTTATAACTCAAAAACCAAAGCATTTAGAGGAAATCTGACATTGGGTAAATATGTTTATCAGGTCAAGATCTATCTGCCCTGAAATTTTCAGATGAATCGGTCAACCCGTTGTTGGGTTGCTGCCCCTGAATTGGTCATTTTGAGGAAATTTTGCTGTTTTTGGTTATTATCTTGAATATTATTATAGATAGAGATAAACTGTTAACAGCAATAATGTTCATCAAAGTAATATTTACAAATAAGTCAACATGACCGTAATGGTCAGTTGACCCCTTTAGGAGTTATTGCCCTTTATAGTCAATTTTTAACCATTTTTTGTAAATCTTAGTTATCTTTTACAAAAATCTTCTCCTCTGAAACTACTGGGCCAAATTAATTCAAACTTAACCACAATTATCTTTGAGGTACCTTGTTTGAAAAATGTGTCCGATGACCTGGCCATCCAACCAAGATGGCCACCACGGCTAAAAATAGAACAGGGGTAAAATGTAGTTTTTTGCTTATAACTCTGAAACCAAATCATTTAGAGGAAATCTGACAAGGAGTTAAATTGTTAATCAAGTCAATATATATCTGCCCTGAAATATTCAAATGAATTGGACAACCGGTTGTTGGGTTGCTGCCCTCCAATTGGTAATTTTTAAAGAAATTTTGCTGTTTTTGGTTATTATCTTGAATACTATTATAGATAGCGATAAACTGTAAACAGCGATAATGTTCATCAAAGTAAGATCTACAAATAAGTCCACATGACCTAAATTGCCCTTTATAGTCAATTTTTAACAATTTTCATTAATTTGGTAAATTTATGTAAATTTTTACCAAATATTTTTCTCTGTTACTAATGGGCAAAGTTCATTATAGATATAATTGTAAGAAGCAAGAATGTTCAGTAAAGTAAGAACTTCAAACACATCACCATCACCAAAATACAATTTTGTCATGAATCCATTTGTGTCCTTTGTTTAATATGCACATAGACCAAGGTGAGCGACACAGGCTCTTTAGAGCCTCTAGTTAGGTTATCAGTCGTAATTAAAGTGGCACATTTAATTCGTTGTTTCATTGCTTGAAGTATCATTTCTTACATCTGCATGGTCAAATGTGTATTTTTTAAAAATAAATTTTAGATTTAGATTTCAGTCACGGTTATTTTTTCCCCCTTCATATTGAATATCTATACTTATCAGTCGCATTTTAATGACGAAAAGGATTCAGAGGTTATTAAAAAAAGTAAATAATGTTGCAATATTTAAACAAAGAAAATAACTTTAAATTTGCAATATTAATGAAAATAAATACGGACATAACTTTCATAATTAATTTTAACGTTATTTTCAATAACCGATTTTTTTTTTTAAATCCTCGTTTTTACACCTATTCGAGGCACGTATTTATGATTATATTTCCATGTCCTTGGTCTATCCTAGACGTAAAATTTCAAAAAGTGCTAATACTTTTTTTAAAGATATTATTTTTAATTGTTCTCGTTCAAAATATTTTATTTTTTCATATTCAATATCTATTTAATTTTATTTTTAATAACCATTTTTTTTATTTATTAAAGTTGCAATATTTAACCAAAAAAAAATAACTGTAATTTAATCATATGCAAGAAAGACTTCCTTTTATTGCGAACCCTATCTTAGTTTTCCATAGATTCACCTGCAAGTTACCTGTCGATTTAAACTTTTGGCAGTTCTATTGTCCCATCTAACAAATACAACAGGTATTGTTCTCTGTGTAGTTTATTCACTGGGACCTTTAAATTTCTTCTAGGAGAAATATATCACTCATTGATTAATTTACCTGACCAAAAAATTATCTTCTTTTTTATTGAAATACTTCTAATAACTCACATAAACTGTATGCAATATTGTATTTATTCAATATTATCATTAATATATTTTCAATCTGTTCAATATAAAATCTGGTTTAATACTAAAAAGTTTATTTCAGACACATTTTTTAGTATTTTCCAATGAATTTACATGTTTTTGTTGTTGTTCATTTATAGACTTATGTTTATGAAGACCTTAATTTAAAGATAATAATATTCAAATCTTTATTTATCAAACACACAAAAATATTGAATATTTGATCAGAAATCAACTTTTAATTTTTGAATCAGTATTACAAATGTAATATTGAACACATTAAAAACGAGTTACTCCAGGTATCGAATAAATACAACACCACATGCAGTTTTGTGAGTCCTTACTTAGTATTGGTATAACTATTTTTTCTTCATTGACAGTTCAATTTTTTACTCAGGTAAATTAATCAATGAGTGATATATTTCTCTTGGAAGAAATTTAAAGGTCCCATCAAATGGAACAATTTGTTCCCAAGTTGAGATTTTTAATAATAGAGTTATACCTACCAGTGAAAATTGACATTTATTAAATTAGAATATAATTCGTGTTAACTAGTTCTCATCGCAAACATCTAGGTGATCTAGAAATAAAAACATCCCTAGGATGTCCGATCACCTTACCTGTGTAATACACCCCACTACAGGTAAATATACAGGTATTCTCATCAGTTTTGATTTTTGTCATGTTCCTTCAATCTACACTTACATGTATCTCGAAATTCATCTGGGGGATGGTGGTGGCCCCTTCACTGGTAGGTATAACTCTATTATTAAAAATCTCAACTTGGGAACAAATTGTTCCATTTTTAATAATATTCATTATACCTACCAGTGAAAATTGACATTTATTAAATTAGAATACTCACTGATTCCAAAGCAGTGTTGAATTCATTCAACGGTGGTGGATGAATTTCCTTTTCTTCAAGAAAAAATCCACAAACAAATATCTTTCCAACAGGATAAAATACTACCACCATAACAAAAAACCCACTATTTACATCTATATACAGCTACATGTTATACTGCAAATACAAATAAAATATCATACAAATAAATGAATTTGTATGCTTATATCCTATTCTAAAACTTTAGTGGCATCAAAATCTCGCAAATAAAACTTTGCGAATGTTGATTCAACTGCCCAGTCGGCAGAATCTAGAATTGATTTCAAAGAAGCTCCCTTGTACAAAGCCCAACTTGGAGCTATAGCACGTGTGGAATGTGCATTTACTTTCATATTGTCATCATTATATGCTATTCTAATAGCCTGTACAATCCAACTTGAAATAGTTGCTGTTGATACCGGTTTGTGCGGTTCATTTATTCCCAGAAAAAGCTTAATTCTTTCTGATTCACTCAACTTTCCTCGAAAATTCTTAGTTTTATCCAAATAAACTGAAAGAGCTCTTTTTGGATCTATTAAAGTTTTCTCTGGAAAACTGGGAACAAATAATTTTTCTCCAAAATGTTTTTGTCTATCTTGCTTGGCTAAGCCATGTCTTACAAAAGTAATACCCTTACTTTGAACTCTCATTGACTTGTCATCAATACGGAGACTTTGCAAATCACTACATCTTCTGAATGTAGTTATGGCAACTAAAAACACTGTTTTTAAAGTTACATGCTTTAAATCAACTTCTTGCATAGGCTCAAAAGGTTTCTTCTCAAGAGCCAGTAACAATAATTCTAAGTTCCATTCAGGCAGAATTTTAACCTTAGGAGGTCTAGAATTAAAAACACCTTTGATAATTCTAACTATGTTAGGATGTTGGCCGACAGGAAAATTTTGCACTGGAGGTAACACTGCAGATAACATAGATCGATAACCTGCTATTGTCCTATATTGCAAACCAGAATGAAATAAATAAGCCAAAAAATCGGCAATCTGATTTAAATTTGCTGAATATGGATCAATTTGTCTCTCACCACACCAGCTATTAAACTTTTCGAATTTTGAGGAATAGTCCTTTTTTGTACCATCGCGCCATGAAGCTGAGAGCAATGTTCTTGCTGATTCAGAAAATCCCTCTGTTTTAAAACGTCTGTCGAAAGAAGCCATGCTGTCAGATTTAATATTTCTGGATTTGGATGAAACATTTTCATTTTGAACTGAGACAACAAATTGTCCATTACTGGTAGTCTTATTGGGCATGCTATCAGTAACTGTAAAATCTCTGTGTACCAGTGTCTCCTTGGCCACTGGGGTGCAATCAAGATAATCTGACAGTGGAACAGCCTCATATATTGCAATATCCTTGGAATCAGACAAATTGGGGGAAACACATACGCGTACATGTTCTCCCAAGGAATTGTCAGAGCATCCAAGGCCAGAGCATTGGGATGAGGAATCCAAGTGCAAAAGATTTCTGTCTGGCGATTTTCCCATGACGCAAACAAATCTATCAAAGGAGTTCCCCATATCTGAAAAATCTGCTGCACTATTGACTTGTTCAGAGACCATTCTGTGGGACAAACCTTTTCCCGACTCAAATGATCTGCCAAAACATTCTTCTTGTCCATTATATGGGCTGCTTTCAATACTATGTTGTTTTGAATTGCTATCTGCCATAGCTCCCAAGTCAAGTAACATAAATTTGGTGACTTCGTCCCCCCTTGACGATTTATGTATTGCACTACGCTTGTGTTGTCGCTCCTTATCAGAACACATTTTCCCTTCAAAATTTTCAGAAAATGCTGAACTGTCAAAGTTACAGCTTTCATTTCCAAACAATTTATGTGCCAAAGTTTCTGTTCTGAGTTCCAAACTCCCTGAAAAATCTGTTTTCCCATATGACCCCCATAACCTTTCATTGAAGCATCTGTCGTTATGGTCACATTGATTTTCGGCAATTGCAAATATCGGCCTTTCAGAGTGTTGGCTGAATTTTTCCACTATAAAAGATGGGATTTCAGATGTTGTGTCAATGGAACATGTGCCAACATATTTTTGCTGACTGGTCTCCAAAAACTTAACAAATGAAGTTGGATGGGTCTCATAAACAGACGAGCATTGGGAATCAATTCGATGCATGATGCCATCATCCCCAAAATTTTCAAAAAATCTAGAGCCAAATTCTGACCTGAAATCATTTTTTCTAGTAAAATCTGTAATTTTTCTATCCTTTCCATTGTTGGATAAACTAGGCCCTTGTCTAAATGAAAAACTCCCCCTAAGTAAGTTATCACTTGACTTGGAACTAGGCTCGATTTGTCTATGTTTATCATAAAGCCTAGTGAAACCAACAGATTGAGACATTTCAGACGATCCTGAACTAATTGCTGTTGGTTTTGATTGACTATCAACCAATCGTCTAAATATACTGACATTCTGATATTTTGAGTTCTCAGATATGCAGCTACTACTGACACCAGTTTTGTAAAAATTCGAGGAGCACATGTTGGGCCAAAGCACATTGCTTTCCATTGATAACATTGATTTGCTATGCAAAACCTCATGTACGGACGATGTTTCTGAAAAATTGGTACATGGAAATATGCATCGCTCAGATCTATTGAAATTGCCCAATCTTTTGGTTTCACTAGATTTATGACTTTGCTCATTGTGTCCATCTTGAAATGGACTTTCTTTAGATGTGCATTTAATGGTTTTAAATTTGTCACAGGTCTCATTTTCCCGTTTTTCTTTGGCACCAGAAATAGTGTACTGTAAAAACCTGTGAGAGATTCCGGAAAAAATACTTTTTCTATAGCATCTTTTTCTAATAAAGAATTTATTTCTGCCAAAAATATATCTGCGTTTTTGTGAGATAGTATTGTTTTCTTGATGCCTGTCCATGCAGGTCTTTGAAGAAATTCCAGTTTGTAACCTTCCTCTATTATAGAAAGTACCCACTGATCTGTTGTTATCATTTTCCAATTTTGAAGAAAATATTTTAGACGCCCCCCTACCGGAATCTCTGTACACATCATTAAACATGAGCCTACCTTTGAGTCAACTGTTGTTCTTTCTGGGGATCCGAAAAGACCCCCAGCTACTCTGACCAGCCTTGTTGGTCTTGTCCTTATTTGACTCTTTTGCAGGACCCTTATAGCCTTGATTGTCTCTTTGTGGCTGTCTCCCACTATTTGATGTCTTAGGCACATTGAACCTATTGTTATTTGAGCCTCTAGTCTTATTGGCATTTACAATATTATGCTCAACATTGAACTTGGGAGTTTTATTTTGCCAATCTCTGTCAAAATCTGCCCTTCTCTTCCTACCCTGACCTAGTTCAGGTAATAAATCATTCAATTGATCTTTTTGTTCCTTGCGCTTTTCAAGGCATGTCTTAAGACCATTCCCAAAAACACCTTCTCCTGATAGAGGCAAATATTGAGTTTTGTCTTTTATATCAGACAAATTCACAAGACCTGATTCATGTGATGCAGCCTTACGTCTGACTAAATGAAAGAATGCACCAGTCCTACCCGACTGGTCCAAAGACTTAGTTGACATTGAGAACAAATCTTTCACAATTTGACAACATGATTCTTTCTCCTCATGCTCTAAAGACGGAGAATTTTCAAGCTTCCCAAGCAGAGTACCCATTGTCTGTTGCATATACATGCCTGAAATCACATTCATTCGAGACGCCATTTGCCCTTGATATGAAAGTTTTTCAATTTGTTTTAAAGGCTGTGTATATAATTGCCTATGGCCAGTATCCCATGACTTTACTGCCTTTGGCCCATGATTCTTTCTCATCATTGGCTCTAGCAAGTCGTCCAGACTAGGAACTTGCAAGAACTCTACAGCACTATCATGCACAGGAAAACAACTCCTGTATTCCTCTCTATAAGCGGAAAGTTTCTCTGGGTGCTGACACCGCCAGGAGTTTTCCAAAATAGTGACTTGTGCCTGATCCATAATCAACCCAACACTACCTTTATCATTGTTTGAGGCAATATCCTCACTAAACAATTCTGACAAAACATTATGTCTAGTTATATTGTCTGAGCTTAACTCAACATCTTTGTTTACATCATTTGAAACAGTTTTTAATTGTACATGTTTCATAAACCTTTCACCTTTTCTAGCAACACTACCTGTTGACTGCTCAAATCTAATTTCGCTCTCATTATCTGACTCATTGTCAGAGCGAATATCACCAAGTATATCCCTTTCTATCGGATTTACATGAATAGAAATTTCCGACCTTGCGTCGAAATCTATATTTCTAGAAATTCTAGGAGAACCCAAATCCTCGTCTAGATTTGAAACTAGTGGGATAATGGGTCTAAGGGTGTCAGATCTGAGCAAACCTTGTGTTTCTCTATTCTGACCCCTTGAATCTGGATTAGTTTCAGATCTGGGCATACCTTGCGTATCCCTATTCTGAACTATACTCTCGTTATTTGCCCCTCTAACATTGGCTAACGACTGCATCATGCTAAATAATGTATCAAATTTACTATCAAAATTGTCTTGCAAACCTTGGATTTTCTTGTCATATTCCTGCTGCAATGCAGTTGACTTTGACGGCTTTTTCTTAGCCTTACCAGTGGTTTTGGTTCTGGACATATCTTTACTTGCCGGTAAAAAAGATGGCGTATCTTTGTTTACCTCCTCCGAATTCTCGTGCACCTCGAGATCGGATTCCATGCTCAAAAATATATTTAAATTTTCAATTTAAACGATATATTATTAAAACTTTGTTATCTAAAGAAGTCTTCAATAGAAAAAAACTAAATTTCTAATTTTGTTGAAAACTTTGCAGCGACGAGAACATCTGTTCGCTAGCTCGCAAAAATTAAAACTGATGAGAATACCTGTATATTTACCTGTAGTGGGGTGTATTACACAGGTAAGGTGATCGGACATCCTAGGGATGTTTTTATTTCTAGATCACCTAGATGTTTGCGATGAGAACTAGTTAACACGAATTATATTCTAATTTAATAAATGTCAATTTTCACTGGTAGGTATAATGAATATTATTAAAAATAAACTACACAGAGAACAATACCTGTTGTATTTGTTCAATGGGACAATAGAACTTACAAAAGTTTAAATGGACAGGTAACTTGCAGGTGAATCTATGGAAAACTATGATAGGGTTCGCTATAATTTCAGTATAAAAAAATAAATAGCTTGCTTTTTACAACATGTACATCTTCACTAAACGTAAAATCTAAAATAAAATGCTACTAAAACTCTTTCTAAAGATTTTATTTTTAATTATTCTCGTTCAGAATATAACATGAAATCTTATCTCATATCTAAACACAGCTGGTTACATCGTTTGACTAATTAAAATACTACGCATGTAGGTTAATATTAGCAGCTTGTAATCGTGTGCAAGAAAATATTATATCATAATAAATTTCAGATCATACGTAAAATATCTCTATAGCAACTTAAGATGCTAATGCATATTCAACAGATTTGTAAGCTATTGCGCATGCATTTGAAAGGTGGTCATAGCTATTGCGCATGTATTTGAAAGGTGGTCATAGAAAGACCAGAAGTGTTCCGACTAACATCTGGTGTTCCGAAAGACTACATCACTCGTCCAATATATACTGCGTAAACCCTCAGGGGTTTACGCAATTAACATTTAGAATTGTAACCAATGATTTGCAGATACTTAAGCTACTGAGCAGACTAAATATTGACTCACTTAACTTCCTTTTTAGAATTTTCATTTCTTGGTGTCCATGGTCTGTTAAGGTCTTAACTGTTAAAAAAATATTCTCCTCCAATAGTTCTTTTTACCTTTAAAGTTGAAGTGTTACCATTTTTTTTATTTCTGGCTAAAAACTTAAATAGAGAGAATATATGACACAGAAAATTATCAGCTATACAAGATCAACAGAAATGTGATCTTATTCAGAATTTTTAAAATCTTTTATGTTGAAAATGCAAAGATCCAGGTGAGCAACACAGGCTCTTTAAAGCTTTTTGTTAAAAACAGAAAGGCTGCTACTGTATCAACTGATGCTTAACTTTTTTAACAATTTAAAAAAGATGGATTCAATATAACATACAAGAAAGGGTAGTAATGTTGAAACAATGGTTTATTTATATTGATATTGACATGCATATTATCTTTCAGTTTCCAAAATAGGTCCAGAACCATCGTTTATGAGGCATTTAAACAATGTGCTTGGTGGACAGCAGCAGCAGCAAAGAAAATCCACCATTCCAGCCATTCCAGGCCGCCAACCTCAAAATTTCATAGAAGATGACGATGATCTGTATGAACAACTACCTGAAACAGATGGATGAATAAACATTTGCATGCTAAAACTCTTTTGATTTGTAAAAAATGTGATAAATTTTTGCATATTGCTGTAATGTTAGCAAGGATTTGTATACATACAAATCATGATGTTAGTTAATGAACTTTTTGTTTTTACCAAAATCGTCAATGAGCAGGGTTTTGTCTTATAATGTTTTGTCTAATAAGATTGACTTGTGAAGTCAACCCAACCAATCCAGTGATCGTAGTGATCGTAGTAGTTTATTTCAGCTAGAAGTGGCTGTGGATTCATTATTAATCATTGGATATGAATTTCTGTGGATTTCGTGGGAATATGTGAAATAAAATGTTCAACGAATTACAAATTTTCTATTGCCTTGTAACTAGATATTAGCAAACCACGAAATCAATACCCACAAAAATGCAATTTTTCGTCAATCCATGAAAACTGATACCCACGAAAATAAATGAATCCCCAGTGTTTAAATTTTTGGATTGATATGATATTGAAACAATAGAGTTTTAGCTCACCTAGGCACAACAATATTTGTTTCTGACATTTATAAGTTTGTTAAACCTAACCTTTTTAAAATTGTATGAAATAGTGGCAATAGCTTTTTGTATGAATAAGCAATAATGTGTGAAGTAAAATTTTAGAAGTACTACACAACAATATATATAATACCACAAATTGGCCAGTTACTTGCTTTTTTTTCAAAGCTGTAGGTAGATTATAATTTTGCCAGGTCAGTTTTTATTATGATATTTTGCTCATTGTTTACAGCCAGTTAAAATGTACATTTTCACCCTCTATTGTTCTGAACATGCATGAAATATTTGCCACTGGAAGTTAAGCATCCCACAATCATACTAACAATCTTACCTTTACATTCAATATTTTAACAGTTAGTTATATATTATATGTTATAGGATGCTGTAGATAATTTAAATTCATTTAGCGTGATCTGTTAATACAGCTAGGTCTCCAATTCTAATATGATATTTGTAATCATTTGATACCATGACAATTCTTAATTCACTGTTTCAGAATCTAATGTATTCTGGGTAATGTTTTTAAAAAGCATACACCACAAGGTACTGAACAATGGAAATTCAACTGATGACGTATCATTAGTTTCATATTGGTGTACTACTTTGTGTATGCACAATGAAATTACCCATAGTCCTTTAGTTACTATAGAGGCAATTTGAGCAAATTGATTTTATTCATGATGTATGATAAGTTGTAAGATTTTTACATTATTTTTATTATTTAGTTGGTTTGATATACATCATACATAAGTGTTTAATTGTATTTTGTTATCAAGAAATGTGATATAAATAAGACATGCATCTGTTGTCAAATTATTTTTTTACTGTTCTCCATTCAGCTGTGATAATTCAGATATCAACATTATAGCCAGGATATTTTTATCATATATATGTATACATAGATGATATATATTGTACAGGGTTAAAATTTTATAAATACATGGTATTTTTTAAGCTATTATTATCATTTGACATTTTAGTTGAAAGACGCATTACAACATTTTGAAACATTGAACAAATTGCTTGAACTTTCATACAACTGACCTCAACATTAAATTTTATATCATTTTTACCTCACAGTGTAAAGTAATTGCAAAAGAATCCTTTTTAATGAGAATGGCAGCATCCATGCAAATTAGAACAATTTAAAACAAATTTGATGCTTTTCTAAATACTGTCCAGCTGAGGATTGATGGTTCTCTCTGGGTTTCCATCACTAGTAAACACTGGCCACCAGAAACATCCCATAGCACTGAAACTGACCTAAAAATACAGGTTATATCTCATGTATATATACAATATTAGATCAATGTCGGGGAAAATATAAACTTTTTTGTATGAGGCTGAGAAACTGGGGAAGAGCGAGGTTCTACCGAGTAAAAAAAAGTTTATATTTTTCTGACATTGACCTAATATTGTTTTTATGCTGCAACTTAAATTAATAAATTGATAGCTTTTCAAATCGTAACACAAATGTAAAACTTATTTTCATCCCTAAATGGACCCCTGATTGTGGAGAAAGTGTTCCATGATGAAATTGACATCGTACAAAATATAGCTTTGTTACTATATTTAGGAAATAAACATAACTATTTGCAGTATAAACTGACATAGAATCATGTAGACTTACATGTGTCTTGAGGAAGTTAGTATCCAGACTGAATAATCAGTTGTAAACCTCTTTTCATGCTTTGTTGATTTTTGTTAAAGTTTATAACAAAGATTGTAAAATTTAAAATTTCCCATTTCTTAATAGTAAAGTTTTATTCCTATTACCAATAGTCTTAATGTCAAGTCAGAAATATTTCATACATGTTCAAGACGAGTATGGTCTATTCTACAATATTAATCATGATTGAAAGGCTGTAATTGTCCTCAAGATGTATGAAATATTTGCCACTGGATGTTAAGCATCTATCAATCAATCAATCATTAAGCTATATAAACCAATGACTTTATTTGTAGTATCTTAATAAAGTTTTTGTAAACTGTTATATATAGTTAAGAGTTGCATTCACAGTAGTTTTGACCACCATACTTTTTATTTAATAAATGACACAATGAGACTAACTTTGTAATTATGTAATTTTATTTCTGTTATATAGAAAAATACTTTCTTCATAAACAAAATTTTTGTAATTATTTTTTAACATTAAACTGGTTTCAAATAATTGGAACCTTCATTAAAGGCATTATTTTGAAGACTATTGTGATACTATTATACTCCTTTATTTTATGAATTTGGGTAATTTGGCTGAAAAAATATCTGTTTATATTCTCCATAGTTTTTATTTCATATTTAATTACTGAACACACACACACAGTGTAGATACTATTCTGTACGCTATCCGGAAGTCACGATTTTCGAAGCGATGATTTCCAACTGGCTAACAGGACGGTTTTGCCTACGGTAACTTTTCTCATCATTTGTTTACTCCTATATCTACAAAGTGCTTTGAACATCTTCAAGGTATATATAGCATCATAAATATGAGTAGCTGTAACAAAATCATGCATTAGAATATAAAATATATGTGTGCATCACATCAACTTGGTAGAAAAAAGTGAAATCGATGGACAATTTTGCTCTCGTAGTACAAAGCAAATAATCTTTTATTGCAAATATTTGCATCAGTTTACAGTTAAATATATACTGTTTCAATATTCTTTTCGTATTTAAGTAGAATATTCGCATTTCCCATAAAAAAATATGTTTTCCTTGAGGATCCCAAAATAAATTACTGTACGATCAGTCTAGAACTGACTGTATTCTAGAAGCGATTTCAGATTTTTTGACTGTATGACCAGTCGTGATTTTGAAGAAAAAACAACAGCAATTTGAAGGTATATATGTGTATATGTGATATTATGAACTATCCAGGGAACTATAACGTGTAATTACTTTCATCAGATAATACAAATATATTTCGGATGAATTTTTTAGACGGCAAAATAGTTGTATTTTTGTTCCATCAGTCTTATTTAAAATCAAATGCCTAAAAAGTAATACATGATTCGCTTGTGGACTTAAAGTGTATCGTTACAGTTATCTGTTTATATATATATTAGCTATTACATTTTTAAAGATTATTTACACCGTCCTCCGTTGACCAATTGATGATAACATAAATCAAGCTTGTCTTTTAAAATAACAAAAAATGGATAAAGACAGCTTTGCGTAGGGGGATAATTCATGTGATATAATTTTGGTAAGTTTACAGAAATAGAAGGTCCATAATGCATTAATCGAGTAAAAATGGAGCAATTTCAGAAAACTTTAATGATTGGTTTAGGAGGTGTTGGAAATACCTGATGGGTGCCCCCCATATAATGTAATGTTGAAGTCCGTATCTTATATAAAGAAACCCCATAAAAGATTTTTACTAAAATTCGAAATAGACGGTACACAATACAGTCATTGTCATTTATGATAAGGAATCCGAATACGATTAATTCTGGATTGGACCCCTCTCCATTTAAAAATGGCCGGAACCCCCAATGTATATTAAGTGGTTTATGAGGAGATGCGCTTACAAAACCGGCGAAAGATATTGTACCGGTCCAACGGAAGTACGGAAAGACGGACTTCTTTATCACTATAACCCCCCGCTTGACAAAGTGGTGTACAATTGAGTGTCAAAAAGGCAGTTGTTTGAATTGTTTTACATTTTCTTATTGGGGCCTTTTATAGCTCACTATGCGGTATGGGCTTTGCTCATTGTTGAAGGCCGTATGGTGACCTATAGTTGTTATTGTCTGTGTCATTTTGGTCTTTTGTGGATAGTTGTCTCATTGGCAATCATACCACATCTTTTTTATATAGCTCTACATCTTAAACAAAATGAAGGAACTGTGATCAATTATAGGCTACAGTACGGCCTCGAATGTGTGTAAATACAACATGCATTTTTATATAACAACTAAATCTGTGTGTTTGTACAATTTTAAGTATAACGGAGGACTTTTCTGAAACTTATTTACTAGTATACATCAAACCTTCCTCTTATTTTAGCATCATTTAAACACCCTTATACTTAATTTAGTAACTCGAGTACACCCTATCAAGCTAAAACATGTTTCATAAGTTTTCAGGATGTGAATGTATTGAAATATATTTGTGTTATTTAGAAAAATGCCACCTTCTAATGTATCGTAAATAACTTTGAAATCACTACTAGAATACAGTGACATAAAGACTGATCATACAGTTTTAAAATAAACAAGCGAGACTGATCGTACAGTGAGAAATTCAAACAAGTGTAATTTTCTTATTTCTGGCTTCAAAGATCTGGTTGAAACTTTTACCACCACTTGAAATATACTTCATTGAGTTAATTAAGTCTGGTTTTTACGTTAATTTGTACACTAAGAGGGCAAAAGATTGTTTTTAGATTCGCCGACTGATTTTTCTTAGTGATGCACTTGAAAATCTCTTGATTAAGGCAAACACATGAATATTGAATGTGCGGAATTTAATTCTAAACCATTTGTCGGCTGAATTAATCATTAAGCAATGTACAGATGATCAACTTACCGTTTAATTCAGTATACCCATCAAATTTAAAATGTGATCCAAAATGTTCTCGCTTCGAAAATCGCGACTTCCGGATAGCGTACAGAATAGTATCTACACTGTGACATATAAATTACCAGAATTGATATTACACTAAATATCTTTTTGAAACCTTTATATAAATTTATTAGATAATTTTTCATTACATTTATTAGATATTTTTTCATTGATATCTTTTCATTACATTTATTAGATTTCTTTCATTACATTCATTAGATACGTTTCATCACATTTTGATATTTTTTCAATACATTTATTAGATATTTTTTCATTACATTTATTAAATATGTTGTATTACATTTACTTGATTTCTTTTCATTACATTTATGAGATATTTGTTCATACATACATGAGATATTTTTACATTACATTTATTATTAATATTTTTTCATTAACCTTGCAAAGGTATTGTCCACCTCATTGTCTATACTCATTATAATCATGTTTTTTTTAAGATTCCATTTTTAACTACATACCATATATCATATATATGTATATGTTATAATGATATTCTGATATATATATATATAAATGTTTATTTTGATATATATTAGTTAGAAAATAAATTTCTAGATTTTCAACCTTTTTGTTGCTTTATGCCCCTAGATATTTTTAGCTACAGTTATTAATTATTATCTTACCTCCTATACATTTCTAGGAATATGATTGGTTAATAGTGTCCTCGTGGAGACCGTGTATATTCAATATTAGGTTAGTAGGGAGGTGGGGCTTAATTCAATACACGGTTAGTAGTGGATTTACGACTTTGGCACTGTTTGATTACTTAAAAGTATTGAAAGTTCTGTTTAATATTGTTATATCAAGGTTGTTGATACTAAATAGTCATAAAATGTTTGCATTATTTTTTTAGTGCAGACCAATTGAAAAAGGTTCCAACTTGAACACTTTAATATAGAAATAAGAAGATGTGTTATGATAGCAAATGAGACAATTCTAGTCTAAATTCAACAAATAAAGATAGTCGGTAAGATAAATTCGCTAGTGATCTGACCTTTCACTTTAATCACTTAGTGACTATAATTTAGGCATTGTCACTTACAACAGTTGGTGGGTGAATGGTTGAAAAGTTTTATACTATACTGCACAAAATATTTGGGAAATAAAAATTTAATCAGTTGAAATATCTTATAAATGGAATGAAACTGGTATTAAGCATACCATTGACCTGCAGAATATAAATAATTTCTAAACTCTTCTGAAGATGCTTGGAAGTTTAATAGTGCCAGGATACAGGTGTACCTTCTATCTGGAAAATGACGTCATAAGGGAGTTTTCAATTGCTGATCTTTTCGCCTGAAAGACATACCGGGGTAATTCTGTCCAATGTCAAAATTTAAAAAAATAATTGTTTTTTCTTTTTCTATTACTGACCATTTTTACACCCAGGACTCATCAGCAGACAGCACAGATGGGTTTTTTTTTTATTAAAAAGTTAAAACAAAACCACCTAGCATCATATTGATAGTAGCACAAGTAGCATTATTTGGTAAATTTGTGTTTTTTTTATTTTTGCTTCTTGACAAAAAATGTTTGGTTAAAGTGTAAATAAAATAAAATGGAAGGTACAACTCCTGGCAGTTTTAATCATCTTACAGCAGATCGTGTTCAAATATGAGGTGTATGTCAAATCTTTATTTCACAAAGAATGCACTTGCATAACAATGAACTGAGCTCAAAATAAAGCACATTAATAGTATACTTAGACAACAAAAAAACTCAATCCAGTCATTCCAGTGATATACTTTGTTATAGAGGACTGTCGTGAACATCCACTCTTCATAACCACCTCTATGATCTAACAAACATGTCAAACTTCATGAATCAGAACTGATTTTTTATATTATGTGTATGTATCCCAGTTAAAACACAAAGTTGTGGTGAAACATTCAGTTTCTTGTATACTATTTCTCAAAGAAGAACTCTGCAAACTGACTAGGCTGTATTGTCCAAAAAAAAGAAAAAAGAAGATTTAATTCATTTTAATTGGTTCCTTACATGGTCTAATCAAAATAAACACCTCGATTTTGGCAAAAATAGTTAACAGCAAATTCAAAAATGTTGATATTAACAGTTAACACAGTGGGTTGAAAACAGTTAACAGTTTAATTTTATCTCAGATAACAGTTAACAACACCTTGAAAAAGGCCAAAACAGGTGGTTGAATAAAAAAATAATTGCTGATGAAAGATGGAACATGGAAATTAGACTTTTTCAGATATTGTCTCATATCTAGAAATAAGATAAAGTAAAGATTTAACGAAACTAAGGGGCACAACTCTTTATTGGTTAAAGTCAAAACCACCAATATGAACCTTGAACTGCATTTGATGATCCATGATATTGTGTACAATTTCAAAGCATTTGTTCAAATGGTTCTACAATTATTATCCAGAAATTAAACAAATACCATTTTTTAAGGGTAAACTATGGGCATAACTAGTAAATGGTAAATGTGAAAAACATCAAATCCACTCTGTTTTTGTTAGATGTGTTTCTATTTGTATCAATCTAATGAGTTATACAAACCTTTTTCAACTGCTTTTTATTGTCCAAGGTTAGGGAGGGATTTGATCCCCCTAACATGTTTATTTACCCTGCCACATTCTGTATCGTTGTATGCGCCTGTCTCAAGTCAGCAGCCTGTAATTCAGTGGTTGTTTGTTGATGTGTTACATATTTGTTTTCCGTTCATTTTATTGTAAATAGATTAGGTCGTTAGTTTTCTTGTCTGAATTGTTTTACATTTGTCATTCTGTGGACTTTTATGTCTATGCGGTATGGGCTTTGCTCATTATTGAAGGCTGTACGGTGACCTATAGCCCAACTTGGCAAGTCAAAGTGGACAGCAGTTCTTAAGCAGTTTACTAGCATTCACAGTTCTTACTTGATAGCTGTTCATTAGCATTCATAGTTTACAAAATTCAAGGCAATGATTTATTTGCATATAGGCATTCAAATAGCATTCCATAGCTGTTTCTTGGCAGTTTATTTAGACTTCAGTTAGTAAGCAATTATTGTTGACGAAAAATTTAAATGAGATACCCAAAAACTGATGTCATCTTTGAATATTCATGAGAACTGCTGCTCTCACAAACATTGCTATATTTTTCAGAAGTATGGATGGATGTACAAGTGCATCCGCCATCATTATATACCGCTCTTTATAGCAGGGGTATTAACATAGGTTTTGTCAAATTAATTTTATTGATGAGTCTATTCACACCCAAAAAATATTAACAAGTCTAAATTGAAAACAAATTTCAAACATGATTGCGTTGGATAAAAACTGCAATTTTTATACAACTGTGTGCATGCAAAACAAATTTCTTGGCAGAGGGGTCTAAATATAGCACAAACAGCATTTTCAAAAAGACCAAAGGGTGAAAAAGTATATTTTAACAAAATGCATTTGACTAGCAGGTTGAACAAGGCATGTTCTTAAACCTTGCTGACTGCCATTTGCAATTGCCAAATAAGCAGCTCACTAGATGTAATAAAATGGATGTGAATTATCAATTTAATCAAACAGAAAACAGAAAACAACAAGAATGTGTCCATAGTACACGGATGCCCCACTCGCATTATCATTTTCTATGTTCAGTAGACCGTGAAATTGGGGTCAAAACTCTAATTTGGCAATTAAATTAGAAAGATCATATCATAGGGAACATGTGTACTAAGTTTGAAGTTGATTGGACTTCAACTTCATCAAAAACTACCTTGACCAAAAACTTTAACCTGAAAGAACGGACGGAAGGACGGACGGACGTAGGGACGCACAGACCAGAAAACATAATGCACCTCTACTATCGTAGGTGGGGCATAATAAAATTGCGGAAAAGATGGTACTGTGGATTCATTTATTTTCGTGGGCACCAATTTTCGTGGATGAAGGAAGACTTGAATATTCGTGGACATTTAATTTCGTGGTTTTGCACAAGTATTTATACAAGCCTTTAAGACATTTGTCATTCGTTGAACATTTAATTTCGTGGTTCACCTAAATCAATGAAACCCACGAAAATTGGTATCCAACGAATAATAATGAGTCCACAGTATACATATACTCGCTCACATCTGGCGTATTAAATTATAAGCCTGGTACCTTTAATAACTATATATATAACCTTAACTTCTTACCCTCAAATATATAGGCTGTCTATGCAGTATGGGCTTTGCTCATTGTTGAAGGCCGTATGGTGACCTATACTTAATTTCTGTGTCATTTTGGTCTCTTGTGGAGAGTTGTCTCATTGGCAATCATACATCTTCTTTTTTATATTAACAAACAAATGTTTGAATTGTTTTACATTTGTCATTTCATGGCCTTTTATAGCTGACTATTCAGCATGGGTTTAGCTCATTGTTGAGGCTGTACCGTGACCTATGGTTGTTTATTTTAGTGTCATTTGGTCTCTTGTGGAGAGTTGAGCCTAAATAGCAATTATACCACATCTTATTTTTACCAATAACTCAGACAGCTTGAATGACATAGGATCTTAAATTAATCTTTTTTCCACAAAAAAAAACATTTAACCTTTAAATCCTTAAAGAAAAACACAACACAAACTTATGTTTCTTGACTAGCTCGAGTACAGCATATTGTGAGCTGCCATTTAATAAGACAAATTATCAATATAAACATACATTATACAATATGAATTCAATAACTTGTACCAGTACTAGAGAAATAATCTCATGTCAACCTTTTGCATTTGAATAACTATATGTATACCCTATATGCTCATATCTATTTATTATAAGGCATGAATGAATACAATATATAGTGTTGCCAATAGCCCAGCAAGCATAGCGGACAACAGAATTTATTAAATAATTACATACATGTGTCTTAATATATTTATATAAACATATGAAAAAAGCAATAACCACAATTACTACTAATAACAAAAACCTTGAAATATACTATTAGGTACAACTTAGCTAGAAAAAGTAAACCTTGTACGAACAAGAGATATAATATGGTTGACATGAATGTAAACTGAATAACTGAACAAATGAATAACTCGATCATGAACGACCTCGCCGGCCAGGAACAACCAAACAAACCCAATAATGGGAAACTGGAAACCTGGGTCCGACCCAAGGGTCCGGAAACAGTCATATATGCTCCGACCCAATGCGACAAGTCGTCTCACGAGACATACTCGGACGTGTATTGTTTTGAAAAATATATAAATGCATGTATCAAAGTATATTCATAATATGAATGGAACTTGAATGTTGCCCTGTCTGCAGCGGGCTAGAAAGTGATAATCTCGGGGAAAACATTTCCCGTTATAATGTTAGTCATGTGTCTTATACCTACTGACGTGAACTTAAAAAAATACTACGCTAGTACCTTATATACAATAATTTCTCCCTTTACTACGGAACGTGAGAAATTATACATATTTTAGTATGTTCTGTGGCTGACCAGGAAACCCTATTTTAGGAAACCTGTGTCCTTTTGCCAATGCTAGTGAAACTCTATTGTTTGACCTCACTAGGTAAATGAGAAAAAGAAAAAATAGTTTTGTTTGTAAATATGTAAGTAAAAAAGAAATCTTGTCATTAGTACTACAGCTATAAAATATTTGGTACAAAAAAGTCGAAATACGATTATGTTTGTATATATAATAGCCATTCCACCTACATAAAATTAATCTAATATCAAAATACAAAATTATGCAAATCTTTGTTCTTTAAACATCCCTAAAAATACAATGTTCAAAGTTCAAACTAGAACTTAAATACATAAAGATGTCACTTAAAATACAACCCAAATATTTTGGTGCTAAAATTCCTACGCCTAGGAAATTATTATCCATACAATATACATGAATACAACTCATAAGCATAAAAATATACACATAAAGAAAATCATTATAATGATAATTAATGAAATACTTGTTAACTGAATTTAAAACGAGATAAAATCAATGTAGTGGAAAAATGTTGGAAACCTGTTTTGAAACTATTTGCTTGGAAGAACTGTCTCAGGAGGTATACTTTGGACAGTATAAAAAAGGAGAACTATTCAAAACAAAATACACAATCACATGTAAATATATAAGTTAGATTATATTAAAAGAAACTCGACACTCTGGGTACAAAGTGAAGGTTTCAAACTATTTCCAACCGTAAGTCTATGAAACACAAGCAAAATTTAATTATAATGCATCATGCTACAAAATACCTAAATAACAGCTAATCTGCTTCCACTATATTAAAAATAAATGGGGTTAATGCCTTCATAGGGACACAGATGATGACCCTGCTAGCATATGACGTTATAAAGGGACATAACTCAAGAACTGTAAAAGTGAAGCTGCCAAAATTTGAACTTGAGCTGAGTTTAGCGATAATAGTCATTATTTATATAAATTTCATTAAATTTAGTTGAGACAAACTTAAATTAAGAGAACAGAAACGAAACCATTCAGGAATTTTTCCATATGTAAAGGGGCATAACCCTAGAATGGTAATCAAAGTGATTGCAAGCACAGTGAATGGTAAATATTGCTTTGATTTACCTATCTTTTTGGGGGGAGGTTTTGCATTTACAAGAATTGTACACACAAAGAAAGTGAAAACTGTAGGGCTCCCACATTCTCACCAGGGAGTCCTTATGATGTCCGTTTTGAGATATTGAATTTGTGATGATTTGTTTCTATCAAAGTAAAAGAGTATTTTATATCCAAACAATAACTGAAATAGCAAAAATTTTGAATTGTTTGTAAACACACCACTTTTGGAGAAAACTAATGTATCTTTTCGTTTGGTGTTCCTTAGTGTGAAGAAAAGAAGTTCAAGCCTTAAAAGCAACTTTCTGGAAATCCATTTCTTTATGCATGACCCAAAGACTGAAAATAAAAATCCTCTTTTTGTCAAGTAAACAAAACCCATTCCTAGTGTGAAGCTATATACATTGGAAAACTTTGAATTCATTTAAAAATTATTAATCCTTTCACTGCAGGTACACTTTTTTTTCTTTTTCTTTTCAAGATTTTCTAATCTAAAGCTTACTAGGGAACGTAAATAAAAATAATGAATTTATCATGTCAAATCTGCAATTTGAATTTAAACTGAAAATTGTCAACTTTTTTCTTCATTTGTTTAAAACAATTTTTTTTAAAGTTTATAATTCAAAATTGTTAAAAGAAATATTAAGGCTTTCCATTTTCATTTAAACTACTTCATAGCAAAATAATTTCTAGTAAAATCTATTTGGTGCCATTAGTAATTATTCTATTTCAAGGATATCATGATTTTTCAAGACCACAAATATTAATTAACAAACTGATATGATTGCAAAGCCTGTTATTATAAATAACTGATTATTCTGTCCCGTCCTCTGACAACTTAATCTGAAAAAAAATAATTTATTGTATTTTACATTTAAATAAAATTTATTGAAAATAAAAAACAAAGTTTGCTTACAAGTTATTTATTCACTTAGTCAATTCAAATATGTAAAAATACAGGTACCTTAATTTGCTACTTTTATAGATGAGTGGTCAAATTTCAGAATTCATTTTCATGTTGAATCAGTAAATAAATGGGTCTTTTCCTGATATGTAACTATTTGACATGGCTAAAAGTAACATTTGATATTAGCGACATCATTACCTCCCCTGTTACTGTATCATATGCCCTTGATAGCAAACTTATATCAGCCTCTATAGATCTTGAGGAACCTTAGCTATCAAAAAGTTAAAGTAAGTAAAGTTATCGTTTAAAGGAGCAAAAACTAAAATTATTTTACTCTTATAACAATACTTAGCGTGTGTTGTAGTAATTTATTAGAATGATCTACTAAATGTTGGAGTGATAATTTGCACATCACAATGTCAACAAGGGGAGTAATTATAAATAGAAAATGAGAGTTGGTATGAAAGTAAACATTAAAAAGAATGTTAAATAAAATTGGTTGAATAATTTTTAATCAAATTTTGCAGAGGTACTGCTTCCAATTGGCTTCCCTCAGAGTTACATGCCTCTAATTGGGACCGCTCTGCCAGGGGTACTGCTTCTAATTAGCTTTTGCAGACAGAGGTATATATGTACTGCTTCCAACTAGCTTCGCAACAAGACAGAGGGTGTGCTCCCAATTAGCTTCACTAAGAGGTACGTGCTTCCAATTGGCTTCGCTCAGACAACCATACTACTTCCAGTGTTGTAATGGTACGGATTTGCAAGTCTATACTACTTCTATTGTTGAAATGGTACATAATTGCAATGAATTGTCGTCCAAATTTGCAAAAACATATTTTATTTAACATTCTTAATCCAGTTTACTGTCATACCTACTTTCACTCTCTATTTGTAATTTCTTCTTATGGTGACAAATTGTGAAGAACACATTATCACTTGGGAATTTTGTACTCTTCTGTTACGTTTTAATCCTGATGAGGGTGCGGTAGGAACCAAAACGTGTCTATCTTATTAAATAAGACAACCTTTGCATTAGTTGATTACTGTATACCCCTGCCTCTTATATTGAGTTTTTTCGATAAAAGAAACAATTGTTCATCATTTTATAAGGACTTTCTTTACAGTTTTCCCTTTTGCAGAGGACATGGGGTATTGACCAGCATATTAACTGTTCTGCTAAGTTTAAAACAAGGTGTTTGATGAATCAAGTTTGATTTAGGCCTTTTGAAAAACTTGAAGCTGATTATTTGATTATAAATAAAAAAATAGGGGTCAATTTTTTTTAAGACATTCAAATGAATAAAACCAGAGAATTCTGAAAATCTGACAAATATCCCAAAACATGACAAGCGAACTTCCTTAATTTCACACATAAAAAAATGTGCTTTCAGATTTCAGCTTACTAATTCAAATTGTATTGAAATCCCTCCTTTACAACGAAATATTTCCAGTAAAATTCCTACACTGGCACAAGTTCTTTTTAACAAGTAATAAGGGGAGATAATCACAAATTCTGATAACCAAATTGATATTATCCCATTTCACCTTATATTAATAGGGGCTTGTTATTTTATGCATTACATAAAATGTAGTGGGTTGGGGGTGTGGGTGCTTCTAAAAAATGGTAATTTTGTCCATCAAATTAAAATTTGTAAAGCAATTTTGCCATAAATAATTCTTTCAGGATGGAAAAGTTGCAATAGCATACCACACAGTAAGGAAATGGTCAAAGGCCATGCATGACTAGAAATAAGTTGAGGTCAATTTAGGCTGTAAAACATATTTACATATAAAATTGCATATAGAAGCTATAGGAAAGAGAAATTTGTTTCTTTTTGGTTATTTCTATGCTTAATTGACATGATACAAAAAGTTTAAGTGCAATAAGACTCTTGCATTGAACTTTTGCAGACAGGGTACTTTAATGAGGGTGGTAAAGGGTTATTTTCGTGCAATGTGATCGCTGTTTTTTATATCACGTTCAACGTGTTTTTACTTTTTTATCTGACGTTCAGTTGTGCAAGACGGGTGCCTCGTTCAACATGTTCTGCTTATTTAATTTTACATGCATCGTGTTTTTTAAAGTCTTATTTTGCGTGCTCGGTATTTTTGTAATAAAATTCAAACACTTGGCAGGGATCGTCCAGAAATACTTTTTTAAAAGCCGTAAATCAATTATATCATAAATGTGTATACTAAATCGGGAATATCAAGTAAAACAAAAAGTTAATATATATAAGAAGACAGTGACTCAGTCACAAAAGGTTCAAATAAACTTTAAAAACTTTAAAAAAAAGAATGTTAAATAAAATTAGTTGAATAATTTTTAATCAAATTTTGCAGAGGTACTGCTTCCAATTGGCTTCCCTCAGAGTTACATGCCTCTAATTGGGACCGCTCTGCCAGGGGTACTACTTCTAATTAGCTTTTGCAGACAGTGGTATATATGTACTGCTTCCAACTAGCTTCGCAACAAGACAGAGGGTGTGCTCCCAATTAGCTTCACTAAGAGGTACATGCTTCCAATTGGCTTCGCTCAGACAACCATACTACTTCCAGTGTTGTAATGGTACGGATATGCAAGTCTATACTACTTCTATTGTTGAAATGGTACATAATTGCAATTAATTGTCGTCCAAATTTGCAAAAACATATTTTATTTAACATTCTTGATCCAGTTTACTTTCAAACCTACTTTCATTCTCTATTTATAATTTCTTCTTATGGTGACAAATTGTGAAGTGCACATTATCATTTGGGAATTTTGTACTCTTCTGTAGTTTTAATACTGATGAGGGTGCCGTGGGAACCAAAACTTGTCTATCTTATATGCAATCAATTTCAAAAGAAATTTGAAACTATGAATTTACTTATTGAGGTTATGCAAGAACCAAATGCATAAAAAATATTCCTCAAAAGATCAAGTTAACATCAACATCAGGAAACCTCATTCATTCTTCAATTAACAATAACTTTCGAAATTTACACTTTTTTGATTTAGGTCTATTTAAAGACTTCAAGATGATGATTTGATATGTCTCATTTATATATGTTTGTCACCGATGTATGAGCAAATAAAAATTATATGAAATATGAAAAAGCTGAAATTAAGATTTTATCATAGCTGTTATGTGTTTTATGTGAACAGTGTACAGAAAATTTAATTTGACGTTACTAAGAAAATTTATAGCCTCTTAGTTTTTACCTAATTTTAAAATTTTATGGAGATTTTGCCAACATAATGCAATAAGAAATATACAAATGTCACTTGAAATTAGAAATAATCCCCCCTTTTTTATGCCTTAATGCATGCAAAGAGAAATGCCTAAAGACAAGGTCCTTGACAGAATACTGGTTCTTACAGTGAATCCTACCCCTTGAACATAAGAATAAAATAAACAGTAAAAATTTGATATAGACTACCGGTATATATTCATGATGATCAGCAATTTTCTTCTGATACAGTTTACTACCTAGTAGCTTATTAATTTACCTTTCCTAATTCTAATATATCTCGAAAAATATAGTGATGTGCCAGAAATTGTTATTTCGATTACTTCATAATTATTTACATAGGCGACAATGATAGCCTTTTTGGGTTCTGCATTTTCAATATATAGATTTCTTGAAATATCTGTCAAATTCTGAATTTTTAACACTTTATAATAATTTAGCTCATCACCGAGGGTTTCCTCCAGTGTTCTCGCTATTTCTAATTTACAGGGCAGAAGAAAATAACTTTACTTCTACTTATTATCTTGGATTTAAAAATTACTTGCTTTTAACATATAAGGATGACATGGTGTAAAGTTTACTCGTGAAAACTGATAAATTTATTCACATGGCATAATTATGCTTTTTAAAGATCAATCTTATCTTTTTGTGGATATTTTTTAGTGGAATTTATGCTTAGGCACCTTCAAGATCCAGAAGTATTTCCACTTAATATATATAAAAAGACGATGTGCTATGATGATCTATGATTTTGAGACATCAGTCCACAAGAGACCAAATGACACAGAAATTAACAACTATAGGTCAATGTTCAGCCTTTAACAATGAGCAAATAAAAAGTCTAAGTGTACATGGTGTAAAACAATTCGCTTTTGTTTTGTGAAAATTGTTCTCAATTAAAAAGTTAACAGATATATCTAAGCTGCGTACTATAATTCTAGTACAAACATGTAAACAAGATGCAAAAAATCATAAATCTGTGTTTGCATTTGCCAAAATTAGTTCACGTGAATTCCAGTCACTATAGTGCACTACTTATGGGACAAATTATATCAAAATTATAGAAAAGTCTATCGGCTCTAACTCAAAATATGGACAATAATAAGTTAAGGTGGTTTGTAATTCAATAATATACAAAATTTTACATTACATTTAGCTAGGTACACACTGCCTACCAGATCAACTCAATCAAGCCCGATCAAGACAAATAACATGATCAGGAGACTGGTCTGACTCCATCGACAAGGATGTTTGGGATAGTCTACCCTACTCATCATCGATCTGACCATCTACCAGAGAGTTTTTGACATGTCAAAAACAATTGAGTAAGGACCGAGAAGCAAGTCACTCAAGAAGAGATCCAGAATTCGTTGAGTAGTGGTCGAATTGATAGGGAAAGGATTGTGTAGAGATCGAGATTGGTCGGAATACAACAAGATTTCTGATCAGTACTCGATTAGTCGTACTCAGGCTTTCGGTTCTTTAATATTTTAAATATAAAAGAATTAGTACAGCAGCCGGATATTTCTGGCTGCCGGGTTCCTATTTAGAATAATTCTAACTCTGTTTTCCAATAATGTTTTATTATATTTGTGTTGACCGTTTTTGTTTCCGACTACAACGTATTTATCTAAAAAAAAATATAAAGATATATTCCATTTAAACAGATATGGACATGTCAGCAAACTTTAAGGATGACGAGCCGAATCGGCAGGCTGTTGTCAGATTTTGTAGGGGCATTATAAGAGTAGCTCAGTTCGAGTTGGCACTTCAAAATCGGGAGCAGTTAGAGGAAGCTATACTGGTTGCAGAATCCAGAAAAGCAGAACTGGCAAAGGAATTAGGTAATGATTTAATTGAAAGTCACTTATTTGTGCATGCCATTCAGTCCTGCATCTTTCTCTGTTGTTAGTGAAAACTTAAAATTTTCTCTTACGTCTCGTTAGTCATGTTAGACACAATATAGACCATTTAACACAGCTTTTGTAGTGTATGTCCCTGGTACACGGCTTGTCTTACATATCGATAACCAAAAATGTAAATTTATCTTTATACCTCATGTGGGACAAATTTTCGAATTCAATAATGCTTTCTCCTTAGCAAGCTAATGTTTTAAAAGAAATGAAAATGGTGGATAGATGTTTGAAACCAGGCAATTTTGCGTTTTCATTTTGTATTTTCCGCATTCCGCTTACAGTAATTGTTTGTTTGTTGTTTTTTTGTTGATATTTAAATATGACAGTAGTGTTGTAGCTTCAGTAGTAGTTGTAGTAGTAATAGTATGTTTGGGATCTTTTTCCGAACATATATTTTAATATACTCTTTCAGACTACATTTAATAAACATTTATAGTGAGTTTTATTTTTAAGGTTCGATGATTCCAAAGAGGAGTGGGAAAATAATTGCAGTGAACCCCTTCATTACGAGGAATTTCATCAATTTCAAATATCGGGTACGTAACACTAAACCTTAATACACTCTAATCAACAATAACACCGAACAAGAGTTTACAGCAAAGTGCCTTTGATGGAGATAAAGGTTTTTATCTTTGGTTAGCTTGCTTGCTAGCTGAACTGGGATAAGATATACTACCCTCCGTTAAGAGTAGACTAGTTCAACAAATAACAAATCTATCTGTCTGACAACAACTATCGGATATTTAACACTGATCGAGATATAGGATTCTAGAAAACACTTTTTGTATAACTCTCATATTGTACACCTATACTGACACCAACAAATGAATAGCAGGTTAAAGATCTTAGAGATATTCAGAAATTTAGGTGGTGACAACACCGGCGAAACTTTAAATCGCATTTGTTCGAATAATACACAAGAAACGTTGGTCTTTTTCTCCCAAAGAATCTAACTTTTTGAACATTCTAGTAAATGAAATCAATAATAGTGAGAAAAAAAATTGACATTTCAGACGTAAGAAGACAAATAAAGGTACGCTGTACAATACAACATGTGATTATAACATTCTTTTATTTCAGGAAACAATTCAGCCAAGTCTATCACAAAAACAAAATGGAGAGATTGAAAAAGGAGAGAGAATTAAAACCAAAAAAGAAACGAAATTGGTGAAGAAAAGGGTAAAGGAAGAAGAAATAGTCTTTAAGAAATACCTAAAGGTAGCCAATAGGAGGATGAAAAAATACAAAAAGGAAAGCAAGAGACAGCTGGAAAAAGAAGAGAAGGAAAACAAAAAGAAACTGAAAAAGGAACAAAAAGAACGAGCAAGACTTGAAAAGAAAGAAATGAAAGACAGAAAGACATTACAGAAAGGTATTTTCTTCAACCTACTAATTCTCATAATTCGATTGTTTTCTGATATGGTTATTCAAAATGTTAAATTGTTTTTAGATATATTTTTCTATCTGGTCTTATCAAGTTCTATCTATATAGTAATAATTTGAGAATAAAATATCTGTTTTAATTACTGTATAGGTATGAAAATTTTACACACTCCCTTAGATGTATGTCTTTTTTTTAAATCTATATCAATCTTATTCAGAAATGAAGAAGAAAGAAGGATCAAAAGAGAAAAACCACACTCACGTGATACACATGCCGGTAGTTATAGACCACATGGACATTGCCATGAAGAAGAGTGATGTTGATTGTAAAGATGATGGAAAAAGAAATCTAAATAACGAAGAAAAGAACACAATTGGCAAAAGATTTCAGGATTTCTTCAGATCTTTGATATGTGCAAAGAAATGATGTAGACATTTTAGAATTTTGTTATTTTAAATTTTATTAATTTTAGTTATATGTTAGTTTTATCTCAATACATTATTCAGTTCATTTTTCTCTCTCCATATATAAACCTGTTTTATGTTGCATTAACATTTTTCATTGATTTGTACTTTCTTTTTCTTTTTTTTTACTTCAGTTGCAAATAACAAGTATCTGTCTTTGATCTCAATATTGATTTTTTCATTTATGAAGTTATTAAAATTATTTTATTAATATAATTGTTGTTACTTATTACTTACCACGTAGTGTCCTTATATACATTAAGCAAATTTCACAACACAATACAGCACTGGTAAATCTAATCATGTGCAAACAAAATCAAATCATTCCGAAAGAGAACCGATCACATAGAGTAACAGTTTTTTTATGCAAGATATCAACACTTTCCTAAATTATTCCTTTCTCTAGATCTGTTAAAATAAAACCACTAGCTGTCCTAATTTGAAACTTGATGGTCTCTTCCAATTCCAATATTACAGTTAACAAGGAACAAACTGTCAAATCGAGTCTATCAATGGCCATAAATTTTGAATGGAACAAAAAAAAAAAAATTTCGTCGATTCCCCTCATTTTGTTATCAGTTACAGAATATAAAATTTTCAAGAGCAATGGTGTAACAATTTAAAAGAAATTTTCACGTAAGCGACATACACTTTTGTTTGTAAAGTGCCATTCTAAAAACTATCTGGAACTTTAATTCCTGGACGACAAAATTCGTCAATATCAAACTTGACCTTCAATTTTTTCATTAGTGTTAGAAAGGAGAAAGGTTCAAGATATTCAAACTCGTAAGTCGAATACTGACAACGCCATGGATAAGAAAAAAAACCCACAAAACACAAACAAAAGTACACCAAAAGACAACATAGAAAAATAAAGACTGAACCACATGAACCCCACTAAAACCTAAAAGGGTATCTGATCTCAGTAACTCCTGAAGGACAATCAGATCCTGCACTTCACGGGTTGCAATCAGTGGCGGATCCAGAGGGGGGCGTAGAGGGCGTACGCCCCCCCCTTTTGCTCGGGCTTTTTTTGTTTTTATTGGTAAAATGATTAATCAGACTAGACTTCGTGAACTTTGCCATTTCCCGTGTACTGTAGTATTTAATTTTTATGCGATTATTCTTTACTTATAAAGATATTTTTCGCTGGAATTTACTGATTGTCAAAGTCATGTCATTCTCTATGGTGGAGTTAAACAGTGCGTCGAAAAAAACGTCGCTTAGTCATTTTGAAATTCAAACTACAGTAACACATTGCTTAGGTTGAGGATGACTATCGTGATACCTTCAAAGCGACACAGGATTGATCAAGAACGTATTAACTTCTATTTCATTATTCCACCAAACACTTTAGTTCCACGGCAATATTATTTACCTACGAAAACATGTTTAACCCCAAACGCCCCAGCCAATTTTAAAATAACATAGCTGAGTAATGATCCCCAGTCAGTATAAGCTCTAGATATATCTAAAGTCTAAGGTACGAACCATTTGATTTGAGGAGACAGTCTGAGATGTTTGAGAGAAAAAGAAATAACTCTGATTTTTGCCTTAAACAAAAATTATGGCTGTATCTGGATTGACAACAATAATCATGTCCACTGTTTTTGCTGTTAGAAACAAAAATTTCCAACAGAACTATTTAGCATTAAATGAACATGATGAATAAAAAAGGGCAGGGGTTTGCATGTCTGAACGGAATGTCTGTTTCGCCGAACTGATATATCAAATACTTTTTTCAAGACCAGACTGCAACCTGCCTGATGGGTGTGGCCTTTATGTCTCCATTTGTCGACCGTCATTCATAAATTCGTTGTTATTTCAGACTCATTCTTAGCCTTTGGTTGATTTGGAACCCCTTACTTCCCTTAATTTTGTTGGGTGAAACATATCAATTAAACATTTGGATAAGAAATTGCTTGTTTGTCTTTTTTAACTTGTGCCGGCCGTATTGTAAATTTCATTGAATACCCCGGCGTATATCTTGTTTACAACAAGAAATCTGTGAAGTTATGATAACTTAACTTACAACAAAACAGCGAGAATTTTCCATGTGCATTTTCTATTGACAAGTCCCACATCGAATTTAACAGTTCATAGCTTTGGATCCATACTATCATTTTATGATAGACAATTAATAGAGAGAATACAGCATCGAAAATATCCAACCCTTACACTTTACAGCAACTTCAAAATATACATGCTCCACGCCAGTAACCGTTTAAAAAGTGCATATTACACTTATTTTATGTTTTTAGCCCCAAAAAGGTCCCAAAATTTTTTGAAAACTTCGCCCCCCTTTCCAAAATCCTGGATCCGCCCCTGGCAACCGTCGTGTTAATACAGGTATTCCATAATGATGAAGCAACTGGTGATGCCGCCTGTAAAATGCCAGAAGTGATTAATTCCACTTCACCACTTAGAACTCTGGTTTCAATAGCAACACAAAATTAAAAAAGCATTAGTTAAGTGGTTTATGAGAATATGACGTACCCAGAAACTGACGAGAACAATGAAGAAACCCCGCATGTGGCGTTCTACATGGTGTTTAGGGACAATTTTAGTAAATTTGATGCTTCTTATCAGAACGATTGAATTTTTAAACATCGGAAGTAAATTTTGAAATTGATTGCAGTGTTAAAAAGTAATTATGTTTAAATATTTCAACGATATTGTTGCAAATAAACTTTTATCTACCTAGTAAATAATTGAAAGTAATAAAGTTCCCGAACAAAATCAAACTTTACCAATGATAATCAACTGTGTCTTTTAAGAAACAAAGTTTTAACCAACTGCACTGAAAAGTGAAGTCAGATTTTGTTATTTTATTATTTTCAGGTTAAACTTGTTGTTCCATTGCATATTAATAACATGCTTATGTGGTTAACCACACCATTAACAATTTATATATATCGTTAAAAAAATGAAGTTTATTAGGACAGATAGTCACTCGTATAATTATGTAATTTATTGTCCAGTAGTCATCACTTCTATGTTGACATGCATTAATATTGATGTAATAATACATATAACACTTTTACTGTTTACAAGATTTTGAAATTATTTGACAAAAAAATTATGGATTTCTACCCAATGAATATATTTCTTTATCTGTATTAGGAAAAATATGTTTCTTCTTTATTTGGGCTTTAAACTCTATCATACGAGTGTCGCTGAGTTTTTTTTAAAAACAAAACGCGCATCGGGCATACCAAATAATAAGCCTGGTAGCTTTTATGAGTTTTTGTTGATGTTGAAAATAGTAAGAAATGGTAAAAAAACTAAATCAAATAAAATCCGCAAATAGTTATGAAAGTACCAGGCTTATAATTTGATACGCCAGACGCCCGCTTCGTCTCCACAAGACTCATCATTGGACCTCATATCAAAATAGTTAAAAAGTAAAAGAGTATTAAAGACCCAAAATTCAAAAATAGTTGTGCCAAATACGGTTTAGGTAACCTATGCCTAGGAGAAGAACATCCTTAGTATTTCGAAAAATTCATACTTTTCAAACAGTAAATTTATAAAAATGACCATATAACTGATATTCATGTCAACAGCAATGTGCTGACTACTAGTCTTGTGATACCATCGGGGACAAAACGTCCACCAGTAATGTCATCGACTCAGTGAGCCTCATATCAAAATAGTTAGATTACCAAATAGATATAAAGTTGAAGAGCATTGAGGACCGAAATAAAGCACAAATTACGTCTAATATAAAAACAACCAAAAGAAAAAGAAAATACAATACAGTCGCACAAGCAAACACAAAAAAAAACAATATTTTTTATAAAGATTTAGAAAACCTAGAAAGCATTGACATTTTATTAAAAAACAAAGGAAAGCAAAATCGAAAGCAACTCTTACATTTTCATTACTACCATACATAAAACAAGATCAAAGTGAATGAAGAGTTGTACAACGACAATTTTACTAAGCAAGAAGTTCAAAGGCACCAAAATAGACTATAAAAACAGTTCAAAGAATATGTTACAACACATTTGCAAAAACAAAACGACAAAAAAAAAAAAAAAAAAAAAAAAACAGTCAAGAAAATACGTTATACGCTTCAAGTAAAAAAAGGAGAATTGAACAGTTTTCCTTCTCCAGTTGTGGCAACCATTTATACATACGTTTTAACAATTTGGATATTTAATAAACGCGAAAAGGAGGCAAAGTGTAACAACTATAAATTATATATATATATTTCACCGCTAAATTAAATATCAGTTAACAAATCATCATGCATTCTATTCATATTTAAGAACCTTCAGCTTTATATCTAACTTGTCAGCAGCTACCCTATATTATATATGGAAGTCATCATTAGAATCACAAACCCTGGTATTCTTTATGAGCATTAAAATGAACGCCATTCAATTATTATGTTTGCGGTTTTCTAGAATACTTTCCAACAAATTATTTGTGAAATGGTATGTATTTAGTAATGAACTGCTCATTAACGAAAAGAAGTATCGCACTGGAAATATTTGGCTTTGCAAAAAAGGACCATGACATTTTACCTATGATGTCTATTTGTTTTGCTCACACATTGTTATCAATATAATGGAAATCTATTCGACTGTCACACAAGTTACAGGTTTAGCTAGCTATGAAATCAGGTTTAATCAACCAGTTTCTACATGAAAAATGCACGTACCAAGATAGTAGTATGATGGTTGTTTTATATTTGTTTGATGTTTTTGAGCTTTTGATTTTGCCAAGTTATAAAGAACTTTAGCGTTTTTGGATATCCTTGAGAGTTTTTTTTTATTATCTATTTTTTCAAACAGTTGTTCTTAACGTCCCACTCCGAACTGGACGGGTTGCATATTTGATACATTATTTATTTTTTTAGCGTTTTTTCATTGCGAACACTCTTGACAAAGTCAATGTTTGTTGTAATGAAATACAATGAATTCCGAGAAAAAACCCACTAAACCACGTTAAAAGGTCAAATTTAAACAAGTAATCTTACAAGTTTCAGTAAAGTAAAAGCAATTTTCTAACAAGTAGACAGCAAACTTGGGGGGAAAATATGGAATTATTGTAAAACTCGAATTTACAGGCGAAATCATTTACAAACGTTGACACAAATTCAAATGTTAAGAAAGTTTGTAATGCGTAAACCTGATAATCTGACGCATATTATCGGACTTATTTTTGTCTGTGAGCGAGACTGTCCTAATACATTCGTTAACACCATCATATAATGTATATTTAATTTGCAATGGCTTATTTCCTTTTCTGACAAAAAGACAAATTAATTCTAAAAAAGCAAACCAAAACCTCGCAATGTCTGTGGCATTAATGATTCTAGCACGGTTTTGGGAATGTAAAGATCAACACATCTATTTTGGAATGGGTTGTGACATAAATTGAAGAGAACTTGTTTTGATTGTTCTTTTGTAGTTCTTTCTTATAGCATTTTCATCAAAAATGCGAGAAATATCATTCGTTATGCCTAGACAATAAGTATAACTTGCAACAAACACTGTCATTAATTTGCAAATTGAGTATAATTTTCATAACTTTGTGATTTCCTTGATAGAAAGAGGGACAAAAGATACCACAGGGATAGTCAAACTCATAGATCGAAAATAAACTGACAACGCCGTGGTTAAAAATAGAAAGACAAACAGACAAATAATAGTACAAAAGACACTAAATAAAAAACTAAAGACTAAGCAACACGAAAACCACCAAAAATTGGGGGTGATAGCAGGTTCTTCGGAAGGGAAAGCGGATCCTACTCTACATGTGGCACCGGTTGTGTTGCTCATGTTATTACAAACCCGGTAAAAAGTATTATTCGGTATGTCACAGTCGTAGTGAAAAAGGAAGTGGATAGCAGTTACGACATAAGGAACATATCCGATATCATCTGTGAAACGGTTATTTTTTTATTATGGCCAACCAACTCGTGAAAGTTGCTACTTTTGTTATATATAGACGCTATATGATCGAGTGTTTTCAATGGTAAAAATGATGTCATCCTTCGAGCGAATTATGAATACCTTCCTGTCTTTGTTGTGTGATTTGGAATTTTCACAGCTGACAACTGATATTTTTCCATTGTCATGTTTTCGTCGATTTTTGGTTTGCAGTTTGATCAGAAGCAACACCCACAAAAAAAAAATAATCGGAACACAGCTTTACATTTAACTTGTCAGCAAGTCTGTAAAGTTTTAGAAATTTAAATGTGACGTCACTTGGGCGTTGCATTGACTATGGCTAACAGGGCTGTGTTTTTGTAATGTATTCGTTTTTATTCTATAGCTAGTCACCACTTCAGTTTAATCATGTATATCTATAATATAGTCATTTTATAAAATTTACTATTTGCAGGACTATGTATTATTCTTGATAATAATGATGTTTTTGTCGGAGGCGGATAACACTGGCCTCATAACTTTTTGGAACTTTTGGTCATCGGCAATCTTCAACTTTGTAGGTTTTTATTGCTTTCAAACTTTTTACATCTGAGCATAGTTTTGTGTGGACGTAGCGCGCGTCTGGCGTATAAAAATATTTTTTAAACCTGTTACCTTTTGATGGCTATTATTCTTTTGTTCCTCTGTCCTATATTTTCTCCCATTTATCTGTTTACTTATTGTAACCCTGTCGTGTTATGTTATCATTTTAATGTTATAATTAACACTGCCATTAAAGCCGGAGGTTTGGCTTGCCACAAAACCAGGTTCAACCCACCATTGTTTTCATAAAATGCCCTGTACCAAGTCAGGAAAATGGTCATTGTTACATTATAGTTCGTTTTCTGTGTTTGTTACATTTCGGTGTTGTGTCTCTGATGTGTCGTAGTTCTCTTAAATTTGTTACGTTTCCCTCAGTTTTAGTTTGTAAACCGAATTTGTTTTTTTTTCTCTATCGATTTATGAATTTTGAACAGCGGTATACTGCTGTTGCCTTTATATGCTGACAAGAAATTAAACTTACCACTGATTTGTGAATATCATTAGCAACACGACAAGTGTCACTTTTGAAGATATAGCTAACCTTTCCGGAGCTGCCAGATATCTACCTCATGTTTGTCTCCTGTTTGTATGTATGGTCTCGGTGTATCACCATAACAGGAGTAAGCACTCGTGTTGACAGCAAGTTCATATGACCATTTCAAGTAATTCACTGATTATGAAATAGTGATTTTTTTGGATAAAAACAACTTTTTATCCAAGGTTTTTCTAGGGACAACTAGACTACTCATGGAGTCCCATACGGTTTTGCTCCCCATGCATATCGGAATAAATTTATATTTGACATAACGGTTCTAGAACTTCGGTTTTCGATACTTTTCAGCTTCGCATTTATTCAACCTTCAAATTGTTTATAATAAAACGCTGCTAATTTGCCTACTAAATTTGAACTGCAAGAATGCCATTTCAATTTATGAGTCTGTTATCAGAAGATAGATGAGGTACATGACACACTTTTAGTTTCAAAGCATTAAGAAAATCTGAATGTTTTGGAACAAAGCAGTGTTATGACGATTTCGTTTTAGATTCCTTAATTTATATATCATTACTTGTTGATGTTAACAAATTATCTGAGATGCATTTGGTGCATGCTAAATACAAAATTACCATAATTAGTAATTTAGTATTTGTAACATCTGTTATAACATGGGTTCGTGTAAACACGTGCTATCGCAATGAACTACTGCCTTATTGTAAGTACGTTTTTTTACCTGACGTTCTACTATAAAAGCAAGTTTGTTTGTCAAAAGATATGTGACTGCTCCTTCTGATTCTTGACAAAGTGAACTGTAAGTTTGTTTATTTTTGATGATTTCATAACTTTAGTAACTTTCATCTTTATTGTTTAGTGGATCTTTAGCATGATCAACTTAGATGGTCAAGATAAGGCAAGAGGTCTCGAGCTCTTCGATACTAATATTCGTTGTCCTCTTCCAATTTCTTTAAAAAAATCTTTTTTTGGCTTATAATTTTGGACGCCAAAAGCGCGGTTTTTTTCCCTGCTAAAGACTCATTAGTGACGCTCGATCTAACAACATTTAAAGGGCCAAATAATGAACAAAGTCGAAAAGCATTGACGTTCAATAATTCAAAAGATACTGCATGGATGTGTAGTATCAAATATTTATGTTTATTACTTGCATTTGGACATTTAAAAAAATGATTAATTTCCTTCATCTATTTCGTCCGCATGGAACAATGCAAAAGCTAAAAAAAAAGGGGGGGATGACTTTGTTTGCATGGAATTATTTTATACCCCATGAATAGATTACATTAGGCTTTCGTAATTTTTACCCTTAGTTCTCTCAAACTTCTTATATTATTTATATTGTCAAACTCAGACGATTTGATTTATTTATTCATTCATTTGTTTTATCTAATCATGTTAAAAATCGAATAGGAAGAAATAAATCGAGGTAATATGCGACAATTTGGGTAATCACGAGAACACCAAAATGTGCACCATCGGGTGCGTCGACAGGTAAGTGTATCCTATTATGGATGCATCACCCGCTATTTTAATTCTCACTTAGTGAACATTTTAGAAAAAGTTATTCGTGCGCATGAAATTTTTAAATATTTTCATTTCAATGTTCGCATTGTCATTGTACAAATTTTGCATGAGTACAAATTTGTGTACTAAATTGGTAATCATCGTCATACAAATTGTAAAATGTTTATACAATATCAAATATGTAAATGACTCAAAAGAGTTTTTGTAAAAGGCGATATGGTCGCAGTACTATAATTTTCTTTATTTTCTTTATTTTAGAAAACATTTCAGTAAACAAGCATTATGAAGGTTTCTGTTTGTATTGTTCTATGTCTGTTGTTGGCTTTTGCGGGAAGTAAGTATTATTAAACACAACATAAAGTCTAGCGGTGAAGGAAGTCTACACTGAGCGAAAAAAAACCACAATAAATTTATATAAATTGTACTCCTTATCCATTTGATAAGTCTCAGTATCTTATCGATCAATTTCTCTTCAGGTCTTGTATCAAGAAAGAGAGGTGGAATATGTCAAACGGATACTGAAATTCACATGTTGTTAAAAAATAAGCTGACAACATCCTTGTGAAAAACAAAAACGATCAAAAGACGAACAACAGTATACGAACAACAACGTAGAAAACTAAGGCTCTGATTGCCTTTAAGTACACTAGAACATCATTATCTTTAAGCTGTGACGCATAAATATTAATGCTTTATTTCATTTATATATTCAAAATGTAATGAACGGCTCGGCTCACGCTTACGTCATACAAGTCTTTATATGGGGTTTAGTTCAAATATTAACATAATTATGCAAGTCTTTGTAATTAGTCGCATTAACGTTGATTTCGATATGTAATTTGATATTTATCTTACATTAAGCTAGCACAGCCAAAGAAGAAACATTTGGAAAACGTCTTCTAAGGTATATATCTAATAATGAATATAAATAGATTATAACAAACACTTAATTAACTGATAGACTTAAGGGAGTAGTATATTTTCTATTGTATTATTTATAGATTTTATTATACTTATATATAAAAAGAAAAAAAACACTTTCTCAATATCATGCATCTAGAGCGCTATTAGGATTTGCTTTCATCAGGAACACTCAAACACGAATATACCATCACCATCGTATGTGACGTCATTTTCATAATTTACTGCGTTGAGGCCTGGACTGAGTCGGGTGTGTCTATTCTGTGTTGGTCATTCATTATGTATACGTGTTTGTTTTATGTAATGAGTTAATACTTCAGTTTCATTATGTATATCTGTTATATTCATTTGATAAAAATTAACTGTTTGCAATAGCATTAATTGTTCTAAATAATAAGGATGTTCTTATCCCAAGCATAAACACTTAGCCGTATTTGACACAACCGTTTTCAACTGTTGATCGTCAGTGCTGTACAACTTTGTACTTTTTTTCGCTTTCGATCTTTTATATCTGGGCGTCCCTGGTGACTCTTGTGTGGACGAGGCGCGTTATTTGCGTATTAAATTTTAAACCTGATGCTTTTTGTTATTCATTAATCATGTGTTTCTTTGTCTAATACGTTTTCCTATTTATATGTATTGTAGTCCTGTAATATTATGTTGTCATTTCTATGTTATATTTAACATTGCCATTAAAGTGCGAGGTTTGGCATGCCACAAAACAAGGTTCAACCCACCATTTTTTCCTTTAAAAATGTCCTGTACCAAGTCAGGAATATGGCCATTGTTATATTATAGTTCGTTTCTGTGTGTATTAAAATTTAACGTTGCGTCGTTTGTTTTCTCTTATTTTTGAGTGTAAATTGACATTGCGATAAGACGTGTCACGGTACTTGTCTATCCCAAATTCATGTATTTGGTTTTGATGTTATATTTGTTATTCTCGTGGGATTTTGTCTGATGCTTGGTCCGTTTCTGTGTGTGTTAGTTACATTGTAGTGTTGTGTCGTTGTTCTCCTCTTATATTTATGCGTTTCCCTCAATTTGAGTTTGTTACCCCGATTTTGTTTTTTGTCCATGGATTTATGAGTTTGAACAGCGATATACTACTGTTGCCTTTATTTATACAACTGTAAACAGCCTAATGATGTTTAAGACCTAGGTAGATAAAGAGTTTTATCCTGCAATTGGGTGTCTTACTGTACAGATACAGCCCTACAGATATCGCTATGCTGTAACTGTATACTATACAGATATCGCTTTAAAGCTCCACTCAGTGTTGGGCTACGTTTTTGTATTGCTGTTGACGAGTGTTGTATGAACCTGCGTTACCTCAAAATGTATATTGCAGTCGCATTCAAATGACGTATTGTTGGACATTATGCGAATTAACGATTACTTTTATACGTTCTGTTTGTTTTCAACATTTCTTTTGAGCAATAAGAATTAAAGTAATTTTCTGATAATAGACATGAACAGCAGTATTTTCTACGACGAAAATCATTTATTTCAAAACTTGAATGTGTACATTTGTAACAAAATCAACCATGTCAATTTCGGCATGCATGTTAAGTGAATGTCATGTTCAGTCGATATTATTATGAAGCGTAGGACAACTCGTCCACTTCTTTTTTTAACTTGGACAATGTTTTGTTATTTGTTTTTTTCTGTCTCCAGCTGAATTTGTGATTTTATTGTTAATAAGCGGGCCTCAAGGGATTTTAAATCGAACATAAATGCAAACAGGTGAGTTTTTGTGTCTTTCAAAGCACAAACAATATACATAATTAATTGCAGGATAAATACAATAACTGTTTAGTGTCTTTAAATATCAGCTGTATTTGAACTCGGCTCGAAACAAAAGAAATAGCTCGTTAAAGCTCACATTGCACCTGTTTCTTAGCCTCGTACAAATACAGCTGATATTCAAAGACAATAAACATGTATTGTCTATATATTGGCGCTCTATCAGAATAGATTAGATTTTTTTATTGTATTGCATGACCTTGTTCCAATATTATACCCAACAGAATATAAAAAAATATACTTTTTTTTTATGAAACTACATGTAAATGTTTTAACAGTACTCTGCAGAATTGAATTTGGCAACACATTAGTCTGATGTCTTATCTAATATAGAATAATATTGACGTCTAGCTCATCACATAAATGCAGGCAAAACAATTTATATGTTAACAACCAAATTGATTATGAAAATGCACATATAGAATGTAAAACAACTTTACAAGTATTGATAAAGTTTTTGTCTAAGCGGGATAATTACTGAAATGTCTAATACGAGCAATGTTAATTCAAATTCGACTTTCTTGCAACACGTAAACATCTATTTAGTTGGGATGGAAATATGTGAAATGGTTAGATATAAACTGTATGTACATGATAAACACCCTTAAATATCAAAATTTCTTTTAGATTTTTTGGTGATGTTTCAAAAACAAAATCTGTATTATTTTCTTATCAGTAATCGACAGATCCCTTTGACACAATAAACATTCAATGTGATTTTTTCCTTTAAAAGTATTATCTCTATTTTATAGCCGTATGAGACGAGCCGGTTACTGTAGTGCAGTAGGAGTGAGTTGCGGATCTGACTTGGCTTGTTGTTCTAAAAATTGTGCGTACGGAAAGTGCTATTAATGGATGGTTTAGCAGCTTTGGAGGAAACGGAGTGAACAGTCATCATCTGGATTATTATGTAGTGGATTAAATAAAAATTGCCATCAAAATTTCAATTAAACAAGATGTTAATTGAAGTATGTGTCACATCATTTCTTTAGATGTTTTCATTAACTTCATAAAAACTCCTTCACCACAGAGGCAAAACTACATAGATATATATTCTACCTCAGAAATAGGTTACCTTAGCTGTATTTGGCAAAACGTCAGGAATATTTGTCCTCAAAACTCTTCAACTTCGTACTTTATTTAGCCTTTTTAACTTTTTTTGTTAGCGTCACTGATTAGACTTTTGTAGACGAAACGCGCGTCTGTCGCAAATATAAAATTTCAATCCTGGTATCTATGATGAGTTTATTTGTACCGCCTATTGTTTTTTCAATTTGAGATACAATTTGTATTTGCAAAATGTTATTAATACTTTTTTTTATCTTATTAATTTCCTAACGTATAACTTCACAGAAGTTATTAACCTCCATTTTTAAATTCGACAAGTGCTTCTTCTTCTTTTATTTTCTACATGGGGATGAATTTTATTCACTTAGTTTTTTAATAACCTTATCGATTTCGGTCTTCTCTATAGAAGTCAACAGTAGCATATCGCTGTTCAGTAGCAATACATCGATTAAGCGAAAACAAATCCGGGTCACAAACCAAAACCGATGGAAACACATCAACTATAAGTTGAAAGTAACGGAACACTGAAATGCTAAAAAACGAACGACAAACATACATATTCAATATATACGAAATAATTCAATAGAATCCACTTATTGTGTACTTTAAGACCCCCTTCCAGCATGGTAGCTCGTGATTTCATACTGACTCGGTCAAATACAAGATTCTGTTTTACAAATTTAAGTTTAGTTACTTAGGAAAAATAATGGCACTGAATTTACTTTTGATTGTAAATGGATAGATTATATAATCTAGACGTTCAGTACAGGTTTGTTAGTTGTCATGTTTCTATGACGTCATACATTGTAATATCTTGAAATAAAAGTTTTGGCTTTTATAGGTAATTTTTTCACATACTTTAGTCACAATTGAATAGTAATAGGCCAAGTTCCTACTCCAAAAATATAATTTTTACATTAACATCTCCAAATAAGATTTCTCATGGCAAGAAACAGCCTGGACTTATAAAAAAAAAATCAAGAACTGAGGCTATTTTGGAATGTTTTTGTTTATGAATTAAAGCACAAAATTCTAAAAAAAAAAAAAAACTGAAATCTGACATGTACTGTATATCAGGGTGTCTGTTGGAAGCTTTTTGGTAGATATATTATACTTTTTTATTTTACTTTCAAGGAAACAAAAAGTGGCCTAAGAAACTTTATATTTCATTTTCCAATGAATTAAATTGGGACAACACAGTGTATATGTTCTTTATGTCGAAATTCAATCCCGTACTTTTTTAAGAATGTGACCTACCGAATTAGGCTTGTTTCCGGTTTTGTACTTACATGATCAACACGACGAGTGCTGCATGTGGAGCAGGTGCTTAACTTTTTGGAGCACAAGAGATCACCCCTCAAATCTTTGTCGTGGTTCATGTGGCTTAGTCTTTAGTTCGTTATGTTGTGTTTTGTGTACGTTTGTTTGTTTGTCTGTTTGTATTTTTCTTTTTTAGCCCTGGCGTTGTATAGTTATCAAAAGTACCAGGATTATAATTTAGTACGCCAGACGCGCGTTTCGTCTACATATACTACATTCGTTGTATTCTCTGGTATCGGTCGCCCCTATTTAACAGTCGGTCTATAACACTATAATAACTGCATGGAAGTTCTACATAACTATATATCAATTGGACCACTAAGTATGATATATTTCAAATGGAAAGTCCCTCATCAAATGAATTAACTTAAGATTCATGCTCGAATAAATACCAAAGAGATATAAATGAATTATTATTTTAATTGGCAAAATAAAGGCCACGGCTCACAAATTAATCAAACATTAATTTAGCATCAATAAAGATGAAACATTAGCATGATCATGAGTCACAAATGATCAAAATTAACACATTAGCGTGGATCACTGTTGATCAGTTATAATATTAGAATGGATCACGATTGATCAATTAAAAACTTTAGCATGGATCACGATTGATCAATTATAACATTAGCATGGATCAAAAATGATCAATTAGAACCATCTGTACAAAAAGAGCACTTTATCATTACTGTCCAATACTGACATTGACTTTAAAAATACTGGCCCTGGGAACAGAAGCTCAGTAACGGATATTAGAGTCCATTATGTGAACATGGTGCAAGATTGTTGGCGTTGTGTCACTTTCCCGCCATTTATCTTCAGATAGTCCTTCAAGAAATTAGTTGAAAATTAATAGAATGAAAAGTTCATCAATCCAACGCTTCTGTGTCAAAATATTTCAACATTTGTCCATTAGTTAAGGTGTACAAAGTTCAATTATAGAATCACGATCAAAATTTGAACGGAATATAGCGAATAAAATCTCTTCTTGAGTCATCTTGGAATTTCTACACTTGGTGAGCCATGACGAATCATCATACAACATTGGGTGAAAGGAAATAAAATATGTCCATGAAACCTGAAAAATAAATCAAAACAGCAGCAGTATATCGCCAAAATACACGTTTTGAAATCAAGAGGTGGGAGGGTGGGTTTTTCTTACATTACATAGAAATATATTAATACAAAACCCAGAATTTACTCTGACGAAAAATGTCTGCCTTTTCTTCTTCAATCTCTGAACGCCAAGCAGGCGATATATTGACGTCACAGAAGATATTGGTCCGCTAGGCCACATTACCCTTTTTGAGAAGCGTAGTTTGATTTTCAGAAAATTGCAAACCTACATTATAAAGAAACTGTATAAAGAAAGGTAACTCGAATAACTGAAACGGCAGCTTCACAGAGTTAAGGCAATCTATCCCATATTAGGATAGATTGAATAATCAAAAGCCCAAACGCATCAAATGAATGGATAACAACTCCTATATTCCTGACTTGTTACTGACATTGTCTTGTGTAGATAAATATTAATTAAAATGGTTTGATAACTAGGTAAACCTCTCACTTGTATGACAGTCGCACAGAGTCCATTATATTCACAACAATGTGTGAGAAAAAACAAACAGACATAATAAAAAAATTGTACAACAATGAACATGATGTTATATTCTTAATCATAATAAGTACAAGCAAGTATGCCAATAACGAAAAAAATGACATATATACACTCCTAAGACAAAGTACATATGCTAAAATTAAAGACAAGAATACAAAAAGTGACCATGGTTATAAGTTATGTATTTAATAGGGTTATTTGTACTATAAAATAGTTGTTTTTATTTTTCTAACGGATCATTCTAAACAAATATGCATTTTTTGCACGAAATAACTGAATAAACCATGGTCGTATTTCTAAATACCTATTAACTGTGATGTTGTGCGTGCTAACCCCGCTCGTGACAAGTTACATTTGACTCCTTATAGACAAGAATTGCCAGTTTTCTTGCCGAAGTTCTATAGTTTTGTCCCCCTAATACTCTGAGTACCTCCATCAACAAAATTTGTCGCAATGATAAAGCCAGGAGTGCTGGATGAGGCATACAAAACACGAAGAGTGACTTTGTCAATCAAGCAACCAGTTTGCTTTAGTTAAAAAATTGACTCAAATTTAATGTTTTTTTTGCAGGGTGTTTGTGTTTTCATATCTGTAAAAATGAAGTTTATCGCTGCAATAAGAACTAAGAGGAAATAAAATAATCAATTAAATAGGAAACAAATGTGTGCAGTTTAAAGTTTCTTCCGAAAAAAAGACGAGACTAAAAAAAAGCACAACGACTGAAATAGAAATATACCGAAAAACTGAAATAGATATAGGACAACTCTCCATCCAAGTAACAATTTGTAAAAGCAAAACATTATAGGTCAAGGTACGGCCTTCAACACGGAGCCTTGGCTCATACAGAACATCAAGCTGTAAAGGGCACCAAAAATTACTAGTGTAAAACCATTCAAACGGGAAAACCAACGGTCTAATCTATATAAAAAAGAGAAACGAGAAACACGTATGAACTACATAAACAGACTGTACATCAGATTCCTTACTTAGGACAGGTGCAAAAATTTGCAGCGGGATTAAACGTTTTAATGGTACCAAACCTTCTCCCTTTTCTGAAACAATAGTATAACATCACAACATAGAAAGACACACTATGAAAGTCTGATTTTACATACAGTATTTGTATTTGTTATGTTTTTATAAATTAAACTCTTTCAATGCTTAAGGTAACACGATACCGAATGACGTTACGCCATGAGTTATCGTTCCTGACGTTATCGAATAACGTTCACACATATAAGCCAATGCAGCGGGTTTTGTGTGGCATTTTTAACGGTAACTTTCCCTAGATGCAGAGTGCCGAGAGTTTTGATGCAATACGTAGCGGTTATTTGACATAGATTGTTTTATCGTTTTCCGGCAATCATTCTGCTCATTGTTAATCTTTAAAAAGTATTACTTTACTTTTTAAATATTCTGTTTCTTTGATATTTAAGCATCTGAACGCTTTATCTATATTTAAGAATTGAATGCTGTCACACTGCTTGTTTGCTAATCAGAAAAATCACTCAAAACTGCAGCTGATCAGAACAAATAACAACTTTAAAATATCGAAATAAAAACAAATAAAAACAAAGCTACGTGAATAGTAAATAACACAACAGTAAGGTAATTGTTTCATCTGTTGCAAATTAATCACATTTCAAATGTGGTTACCCTCATGATAATTTTAATTTTAATTTTACCCTCGTGATAAACAACATGACCTTGGGACAATTATGATCATAGGACGTTATTTGTTGCTGTTAATATTTCGTTACACATTTTTTGGTTTATTAAAACTTGGTTCTTTTGGTCCAAATTTTGTAAAGATGGAAAAAAAGAGCGTAAGATACCAGAGGGGCAGTCAAATTCATAGATCGAAAATAAACCGACAACAGCATGGCTAAACAAGAAAATAACAAACAGACAAATAATAGTATACAAGACACAATATAGAAAACTAAAGACTAAGCAACATGAACCCCACCAAAAACTCAGGAAGAGTAAGCGAATCATGTCAAATGTTTTGATACTCATGATACTAGTACTATTGCAAGATAAAAGATCTAGATTTACATCTAAAACTGATCGAGTTTTAAAGCAGTTTAGATGAATAAGTCGAAGCTTGTTAGTATGAAACAATCACAGTGTTCTCACAGTTCTGAATATCATTGTGCTCCATACTGTAGACCATTCTAATTACCATATTGAATACGATACTGTTATCAATACCGAACCACACGATACCATTATGTATATACCACATTGTAAACCATAATACTTACAAAACTGACCAACTTATTGATTTACCAGTATATGCGTTTGAGGATTTCTGTTAAACTCAAAAACACAAATTAATTATAGGATTAATGTTGTGCAGATACCTGTATACAGCTTGACGTTGATTATTCTTATGTTTTCAGAATTATATGTCGCAAAGCTGACTTCTGTACATGATGGGAAAGCCCATGTTGCACGTGTAGCTGTTGCAATTTTTTTTGAAACCCTATAAGTTTACAAATATTCCTTCCTTAGTTTTATGAGACGCATATAACAGATGTATGGGAGGGAAACTACTTCCGTTTTGATTGAGAGGCTATCTAAATATTTTTCATGGGAAAAGTAACTGATTCTTTAGTAATTTTTAGATGGATGTTTATTCACACAACTATTTAACAGTATTATCTTTGTTAGGATCTTCAATATTAGAGATTGGAATAGCAAATTAAATTCGAGAGAGGCATTTTTAATTATGTTGTGCTTTGTTCTGTTATATATTTTAACAAAAAAAATCGAAAAAAAGCACTTGTTAGTTTTGAGGGTCGAACAATTAGTAACTGTAACAAATATTGGTAATTGTTGCCCAAGATATCCAATTTTAAATCATTTATCAATGTTTAGAAAAATTATGCGAGATGAATTTGGTATAAGCTAAATGTCAAATGAAAATATTTCTCATTTGTAAATTCTATAAATTATTATAACTTGAGTTCCGTGTATACACGAGCACTTCACGATTTAAATTAACTTGTTTCTACGTTATTTCATACTATAAAAGCGTGTCTATCGAAAAGTATTTGACTGTTCCCTGTGTGTTACCTAGCTTAGTAAATTGTAAGTTTATTTATATCCTATTATTTCGTTACTCTTGTTACTTGTATTTCTTTTAATTGGTTGGTTGATGTTTACCATTATCGAAGAATCAATAGGGGTTTGCCATATTTTTTCTAATCTTAGTTATTGTTTTCATCATTCCTTCTAAAATTTTGTGTAGTGTGTAAAATGTTCATATTTGTTTTTGCCGATTAGAAGTTTTGTTGAAATGTTTGAAAGAAATTTTAATCATTCATTGTTTTGTCAAAATGTTGACTTTAATTTTGAAATTTCAATCTTGATATTTCCAACTGAAATCATGAATTATCAGTTTTATTCTTGGAATTATCAACATCTACTTGGAAATTTTAACTTTAAACTTAGAAATTTCATCTCAAATCTAGGAATTATAAAATTTTATCTCGGAAATTCATTACAATAATAAATTCAATTTTAGTGCAACTTAGTAAACAATATACTCACTTTTGAACATTAAAAGACGAAATACTCTGTTTGTAATTTTTTACTTTCTGTTTTTGTTTTCACTTTTAGAGCAGTTTTCAGTCAACAAGCTTTATGAAGATTTACGTTTGAATATTTTTTGGTGTATTGCTGCATTCATAGGAGGCAAGTATTTTACAAAACAATACGGATTTTTTGTGTTATTAAAATTTGCTGTTACAAAATGTTATAAATTATTATAAATTAAGGAATGTATCTCCCTCGTGCAAAGCTCTGATTCCTTTCACGGATTCGGCTATACTGTTTGGACCTTTGGGATTATAGCTCTTCATCTTTTATATAAACTTTGAATTTCAAATATTTTGGCCACGAGCTGCGCATCTGGTGCAGGAAAATTGGTACCGTTAATGTTATTATCGGGAAAGGAATTTTACAATGAGTTTAAAAATAACATCTATGTTATTTTTTTCTAGCCTTATCCAATTGATTGATCTCAATATCACACTGAAATATTTAACCGTGTATGATTTTGTTTTACCTATTTTTTAACGAAAATTTTGTGACTTAATTCCATTGGAAATGTATGACATTGAGATTGTGCGCATTTATAGTTATTGTTGTATTCTATTTATAAATTGTTGTAGTCCTGTCATGTAATGATGTCATTTAAATGTTATATTTAACATTGCCATAAAAGCGGGAGGTTTGTATAGCCACTAAAACAAGGTTCAACCCACCATTTTGTCTAAAAATTTCCTGTACCAAGTCAGGAAAATGGCCATTGTTATATTATAGTTCGTTTATGTGTGTGTTACATTTTAGTGTTGTGTTTCTGTTGTGTCGTGGTTCTCCTCTTATATTTGATGTGTTTCCCTCAGTTTCAGTTTGTAACCCGGATTTGTTTTTTTCTCTCAATCGATTTATGAATTTCGAACAGCAGTATACTACTGTTGCCTTTATTTCACTATTATGAACTATTAATGTTTTCATTAAAATTCACTCCTAAATCACTAGTCAATGAACTATCTAGTTCAAATATAAAAGTGTTTATGTCGGACTTTAGTACAATAGGTCGCGTTATTTCCCTACTATTTCGTAATATGATTATATGGTGTACACTTTTTTCAGCTAAGACAGCCAATGCACAACGTCTAGGGTATGTATTTTATGATAAAAATAAAATTCACTTTTGAAAGAACTGGTATTACTCTTTTAAAAAAGTGTTCCCCTTTTATTGAAAGTATTGATGTACTGTATGGTCAGTTTACATGCTATTACTCAAGAATGTTTATTGTCGTCTGCTTCACAATCAGTCATTTTTCTATTTATTTACACACCGATAAAGAGTAAAATAGACCAGATAACTTCATTTTAATATTGTATGACCACGGCACAGCATAATGACTAATAACATATATCAGTTCATTTCATTCTTTTCTCTTGTAACATGATAGTATAAAGTAAAAAGATAATTAATTATTGTATGCACATGAAAATACAAACACTTGTTTATATTTTGATAAATGTATTTGAGATAACGAAGAAAAATGAGTCCAAGGCCTTTGAATCGCGCAACTGATCGGTTTTTGGTTTTACTTTAAGGCCAATTTAATTTTCTTTTGTAAACGTTTTATTTTTTGAACATATGCACGTACTTGAAGTTTTTTTTCAAAACAAAAACCATCAGTTATTATTATATGAATTCAAAAATTTTAAAGATTGTTTACTTTTCGTGATTTCTACAAATTAGGGAACTAATTCAGTCCGGATCAGAAGATACCGTTGACGAAATTAACTTAGAGTTTTGAACTTTGAAACACATTTTAGAAATGTTTCATTGAAAAGGTTTTTATAAGCATTTTCTGATAAAATAGAAAATTAACTGCTAATCGTCAGTTGATGGGTTGATTCAATGGTATGGGGAGAAGAAAAATTATGTACGCCATATACTATTAATCATGTTAATGTCATGTCTCAAAAAGTTTGAAATGGCAGATAACATTTTCGATGTAAATGTACGTGGTGAATTTATTTTTTTCGATTGACCGACATTTATTTCGTTTCATTTAGATTAAAAAAAAAATGAAATCTAAAACGTAGCACTGGGTGTTGATATTATATCCAACGTTATAACATTCAACCACATGTCTTGATTTAAAGATACAAAATACAAGATACATCACTGGTATATCTTGTAGTGCCATTATAACGTTATGTGGCTGTTAACTATATCAATGGTTATGTATCTCATTAATTTCTTTTCGTCTTTATAGCCATCCATCTTCAGTAGCTCCCTGTGTAGGAGGAATTGGTTCCAGATGTTCTAGCGACTATATGACTGTGTTGTTCAGGAGTTTGTTCGAAAGGAGTGCCTTCCTTGTTTTCGAATGAAAGTGGTAAAATATGTGCTTGAAGATGATTTAATTGTAATAAAAGTAAGTGGCTGAATTTTTAAATTACACTTTCGTCCGATTTAATGCAAGAATGGCCTTTCTTTAAAAAGTAAAATAACAAAAATACCGAGCTCTAAGGAATATAAAACGGAAAGTTCGTAATTAAATGGTAAAATCAAAAGCTATAACACATCAAACGAATGGATAAAAATTGTTATATTCCTGACTTGGAACAGGCATTTCATGTGTGTAGAAAATGGTTGATTAAATCTCGGTTTATAGCTAGCTAAACTTCTCACTTGTATGACATCCCATTAAATTACAATATATTGAAAACGATGTGTGAACAAAACAAACAGACATAATAGGTAAAAATGTCAAAAATAGTGGTACAGCAGTCAACATTATGTTATAACTTTAATCACTACAAAAACAACCAATTTGTTAACAAAGAAACACAAAAAATGCATATAAACAAAGCACATTAGCAAACATGAAAGACAATAATACAAAAAATTACCATAGAACAATGACACAATGACGGGAGCTAAGTGCAGAGCTAAGTCATATGTTACACAGAAAAACAAAAAGGCATATAGACAAAGCACATTAGAAAAAAATGAAAGACAAGAATGCAAAAATTAACCATAGCACAATGACGGAATGTATAAGTAGAGAGCCACGTAAAATGGATATTACCAAACAAAGACTAAACAGTAAAAGTTATATTTATAAAGACAAATAAAATAATATTATAACATGTTATTAAGATGACAAACAACGCCAGCAACCAGAATATTTCAAGACCATCGTGTATTATTTTTATGAAGTTGGTACGTAATATGTATCAACAAGGTTTTGGCACCCGATGAACTGTTTTCAGGACGAGACGTTCTTAAACATATCCCCGATTCATCAACTTTCAACTCATACACTGATGACGTTTTACAAAGTCTGAGTAGGAGCTGCATGCTCTTGAATACCGAATAAGTTGGGAAATATATATCCCATATGCAGGTGAAGTATATTTTGTAATGGTTTGGTATATTAGGTAAGATCGTTTATCCAGTTACAGTTCGGAAGAAGTCTTATTTTATGTTTTGTTATATACTTTAATAAACATTGAAAAGAATACGATATTTGGTAGGTTATCTTTGGGTCAGGTCAGATGTGAAGGGGTGTTCCAAAGAAAATTGTCAATACAAGTAATGAGACACTTTGGTAGAACACTCCTCTTTCAAAAATGGTACGGTTACCATTGCTGTATATAAGGAGGAACGATTCCTTTCATTTTGTCGTTCGTCTGAAATTTAAGAAGACGATGGCCAAGATACGTAAGGCACGTGATTATTACAGAACGTATGTTTGAGATCGTTGTTTCTTATTTACATGTATTTAAAAAGTAAAACCACAAAAATATCGAACTCAAAGGAAAATACAAAACGGAAAGTCCCTAATCGAATGGCAAAATCAAAAGCTCAAACACATCAAACAAATGGATAGCAACTGGCCTATTCCTGACTTGGTACAGGTATTTTGGCATAATTGTACCAAGAGGACACGTTGTCTTCTGACCCAAGACAAATTAGTACTTCATATTTATAGATTACAGATAGTTCATTAGAGAACGCAAAGAACTGTTGTATATATTTTAACTCATTGATGTCAATTTATGAATAAAGTTTATTTGTAAAATAGAACATTTTGGACCCGGTATCAAACTGGTAACGAAATAATTCTTGAAAAGGGAAATAGACACGCCTACCTAGTGTACACGTTACAGTATATTAATACTAATGTATATTGCTACCGACAGAAGGTGAACTTCGATTATAGAGCTTACCTAAATAGTTGACATATAAAACTCGTAAAAAGGGTAAACACATACTAAAAACGGATATAAATAAATGAGTGAATACATACATTACTGCATGAAGCATTATATATATGCTACATGGCAACGTGAAAAATGATAAACATCAGAGACCAATACATAGAAAAGCATAACAGGAAAACATATAACATTAAGTAACAGTATTTGCTTAGATTTGCTTTACATGTAAAACAGACGTTAATAAATACTATAAGCTCTTAGCTAGTTTTGTATGGATATGAGGTGTAAAGGAATGTCCACTATATTTATCACTATTATAGCTCCGAGGTGATACAATATTACAGAGCTTTTTTTCTATCATGATTCCTGGATAGAAGTTTATTGCTTAAAGGAAAAAAGAAACGTTTTGAAACCAAGAGTTACAAGTTGTGCATGAAGTTGAAATCTTCTCTTCAAAAACAACACGAACGCCATCTTTAAAAGTTGGTAATCTGTTTCACAGATGACGACGGCTATACCACGTCTAAACAAGTGACAACTCTACGATAAATCTTTTTAAATGACCACCTTTGGAAGTCATACACGACTGAAAATACATATTTACTCTAACATCAGCACAACAATGTTAAATCAACAAATTTGCAGAGGCTAATATTTTTTTCTTCCATCACCGGGATTTGTACTCATACTATTGTGAAATCGAGGCAACTTATAACCATCCTGACGCTTTGCCGCAAAGACCACGTAGACAAAGGCAAAATAGAAACATTTCCAATGAAGGACAAAGGAATGCTAATACTTATCAGCGTTCTAGAGATAGAACACCTAATCCCGGAAATAACAATCATTTTTTAGGGGAAGGTCAGATGTGGAAAAAACGAAAGAAAAAGGTAAACTTTCAAACTTCTCAAAGACAAAACCGAAGGTAATTAATCTGTCTAGTAGAGATTTATCTGACCAGGAAATAAAACTTTTGGAACATGGTTTAAAATTTACCCCAACACCAATATCTGACAATGTTGATCTTATAACAGATACCGACGAATTCTGCAGAAAACTCAGACTTCGTGAATTCTTTGGAAACACTAATTATGAAGATGGATCCCTGGTACGGAACAAAAAGGGTACTAATCCTCAACCGAATAGGGACAAACATTTAGAAGAATATATTAATTGTTTAAAACAAACCGCCAACACAAATATTGTCGATTCACACGTAAAATCAAATCTGCCGAAGTCTCAACAAAAGACTATAAAGAAACTTCAAAATGATGAATCAATTATAATAAAAGAGGCGGATAAAGGCGGGGGTATAGTGATTATGGACAAAGATCACTACAAAGACATGGTTCTTAATCAACTTGAAGACGGGCTATTCTACCAAAAACTAAATGGAAATAGAGACAAAAGCACAATGTCGAAAATAAGAAAACTAATAAAGGAATATTCTGACAACCTTACCGATAAGGAAAAAGATTATCTTAAAAATTTTGAGGTTAAAACTAGCAATTTTTACGGCCTTCCGAAAATCCACAAATCCAAGGAAATTCAAGACCATGTAGAAAACTGTGATTCTATGTATATTAAAATCAACAGGCCTACTGATCTTAAAATAAGACCGATTATTGCAGGACCTTCATGTAGTACCCAAAGGCTAAGCAACCTCCTTGATATCCTACTTAAACCACTTTGTATAAAAGTGCCGAGTTTTGTCAGAGATGACATGGATTTTCTAAACTATATTCCAGACCGGGTACCTCTTGATACAATACTAGTGAGTTTTGACGTAATAAGCCTTTACACGAACATCCCGCACGAATTAGGATTAAAAGCTGTACAATACTGGTTGGAAAAGTATCTAGATGAAATTCCGGAACGTTTTTCTAATGACTTCATCATCAAAGGATTAAAACTTATCCTTGAGAACAACTATTTCCAGTTTAACGACACTTATTACCTTCAAATCAAGGGAACCGCGATGGGTACAAAGGTGGCACCAACATATGCCACTCTGGTTATGGGTTACATAGAAAAACAACTATACGAAAAGATACCTTCCGAATTCGATGAAAACTTCAGAGTTTACATTGAAGAAAATTGGAAGCGATATCTTGATGATTGTTTTATTTTCTGGACAAAAAGTGAAGTTGAACTAAATAAATTTCATTCAATGCTGAATGCCTTAAATGAATCAATACAATTCACTTACGATTCCAGCTCTTCAAAACTCCCATTCCTAGACATCAATATTATCAAGGAAGAAGAACAAATAATAACGGACTTATACTGTAAACCCACTGATACCCATCAGTATTTGGATTTTAGGTCATGTCACCCGTCACATACCAAACGAAATATTCCTTTTAATTTAGCCCGACGTATATGCACAATAGTAATAAATTTGGAGTTACGTGATAAGAGACTACAGGAATTGAAAAATTATCTAAAAAGACAAAACTACCCAGTCAGATTAATTGAAAATGGAATTAAAAATGCATTGAAAATTCCAATCGCTGAACTAAGAAAAACAGTATCAAGGGAAGACAAAAAAGATAAACAGAAACAATGTTCGATTTATGATGTGATTTTTTGTGTTTTTTACTTTTAAATTATATTTTCTGTACCAAGGACTTTTTATTTATCAAAAAATATATATATATATATATATATATATAACTCGTCTAAACATCAACCCAACAATGTTAGATCTGTAAATTTGCTTTCGCAAATTTTTGGTTCTTCCCTCGCCGGGATTCGAACCCATGCTACTGTGATATCGTGACACCAAATCGCCTGCACTGCAGCCGTCCCGCTAGACCACACGACCACCTGGGCTCTCAAAAAAAGAGCTTTCGCTGGCCATGTGTTACCTTTCCACGTCAGTTTTAATCTAGCGGCGTACTACAGTACATGATATATAAGGCATGAAGATGTTATTGTTACAGATCAGCTAAATTATCTATAGTAAAGGATCCTACAAATTAATGTAAGATACAGTCACAGAAAATAATTATATTCATAAGTACGTCTGAGTCAATGACAACCCTACAACAGATGTATCCATCGGATCGCCATCAATGATGGTGATACATGGCTGTGTACATAATGTATATACAACTCGTCTAAACATCAACCCAACAATGTTAGATCTGTAAATTTGCTTTCGCAAATTTTTGGTTCTTCCCTCGCCGGGATTCGAACCCATGCTACTGTGATATCGTGACACCAAATCGCCTGCACTGCAGCCGTCCCGCTAGACATATATATATTTAAAATTGTTCTATTTGGTACTTTTTGCAATTGGGCATGTCATTCAGCATTGTCCCTTTGTGCCTCCCATAGTTGGATCTTCTATTGTACCACTCATTTGGAATTTATTTTACATCATTTTAAACTAGCTATTTTAAGTGTATAAAGGATAAATATAAATCACTGTATGAGACATCTTGTATAAAGAAAAATGTTTTTGGGATAACGCCTTTACTCATTCATAATTATCAAAGACCAAATTTCAAAATTTGACCATGTAGTCAGTGTTTCCCGATTTATAGTAAAAGTATATAATCTTAGAAGAGGAATACTGACACCTGACATACCAAGTCTTGTGAATATCGGACTATTGTTATTTGATAGAAATTTTATGTTTTTTAAATTAGGAATTCAAGTGAACTAAAATTGGCCTTATCTTACACCCTGCTTGCAGTAAAACAAGCGGTCTGATACTTTTACGAGGGGTCTTTTACATGACGCTATATCGATTAGACCAGTTCTCATCTTGAAAAAATATTGTGTTTCTATTTTAATGGCTGAAATAGATATTTCAGTTACAAAACTTAAGAACTTTTGAGATAACGGGAAAAACGACTGATATCGATTCTATTATTCTAGAATTATTTTCGTATTTAGCGTTGTGAATTTGTTTTCAATTATTTACACATGTGTTGAAATATAATATAAATAAATGTGTATCCTTTTTTCAGTTATAGAAAACTGTTACTTTAAAGAATTAAACTTTTGTAATACTACTATAGTTTCAGTTGTTCTGTTATATCTAGCCCAAATGTGTAGTTTTATCGACTGATTTAAATTGTTCCATTTTAAACATATATTTTGAAGAAATGAAGCTAGGAAAATATAAAGTAGATTGAGGTACACTGCTTACACTTTTAAAATGTAAATCGATGTTGTTATAGCTTATCCATATAAAATGAAAACAAAACTGATGGTATATGTTGAAACAGAAAAATACCCTATCTTAATTAGCTGTCCATCGTTTAACAAATTCACGCTTAATTGAAATGGCACAATCGAAAGAAAGATATCATCAGTAACCTAATCTAAATATCTTATACCATAAAAACGTATCACTGAAAGAGTTGAGACATAGATATATCCTATCGTTCATTCAATTCGTGTTGGTCACCGCAAAATGTATGTCCTTTCCTCATAACTTGTTGATGCAGTGTTTGAGTAAATTTGTTCCGGTACAATATCTGTAGATTCCTATAATAATAAAAATCAACTATGTCTTTTAGGAAACTATGTTTAATCCAACTGAACTGAACATTTAAATGAGATGGTACTATTTTCAGATTGTTTACTTGTTTAGCAACTTGCATATTAATAATATGTCAAATATGGTTAACCACATTATAAATAACATGACCATGAGATGGAAAAGTTCAACAGATATTTTTGTTTAGTAAATGACATTTCGTTAAAGATTTAGATTCAATCCCTGTATATTTTATAAGATTTAAAGTATATGAAGATAGATAGTCACTATTTTGTTCTCGATAAGGAAAAAGACAAAATTGAAAAAAAATCTTCATTTCTACATTTGAAAATGCCTGTACCAATGCAAGTCAGGAATATGACAGTAGTCCATTCGTTTGATGTGTTTTGCTATTTGATTTTGCCATTTGATTAGGGAATTTTCTTCGGAGTTCAGTATTTTTGTGATTTTACTTTATTTTTCTTCATAAGGTATTATCAATCGAAATCAGAACAATTGAACGGATTGCAGCAAAAGTTTCACTAAGACTAACAGGGTGGTGTTTTAGATCACATTTTTTCTCTTGATATGGGGTCGCTGCCAGTGAGATATCACACAAAAAAGTAAAGAGACATTAATAGTAAAAGTTTTATAGACTTCATCAGGATTGGGCTAACTGTCATATAATTCTAAACAATAACTATGACCTATATGTTTATTTAACGTAGTTACATTCGAGTTCTCCTTTCTGCGTTAATTGCATTTACTACTAACTCGAATAATTCAGCGCCCTCTATCCACTACTTTTCTCGAGGATGAGTGATTGAAGTGATCGTAATATAACGACTGGATTATTCGGGTTACATTTACTACATATAACATAGATGTTGTATGATTGCCAATGATACAACTACAAGAGACCAAATGACACAGAAGTTAACAACTATAGGTCACCGTTCGGCCTTCAACAATGTTTATCAATGCGACTACCAGATGTTTTTCGTTCGCAAAAGGTTTATATAAATGGGTGCCATTAGTACGGAAGGATCTCCATAATCATGGCTACCGGAATATCTTAGTAAAATTCCCCTCTAGTTATATGTGTGGGGTTAATTTTGCTTTAACGTTCGTTTTCTGTGTGTTGTTATGAGCATTGCCATTTGCATATTTGTCTTTTTTGCTACAAGAAGTGTTTGATTTCCCTCGGCTTTAATGTTTTTCATTGCCTATTTGTTGATTATTTCATAGGCCGTATTTTATATGTTGCTTAATTACATAAGGACAATGTGCAGCACTTCGTTCGTTATTAATATGCTTTTATGTGTGAAAGATTTTTCTGTGTCTTTTCTTTTTCCATTTTTTAATTTGGGATGTGTTGCTTTTATTTCTTTCAACTCTTTTATTTTTTTGGGCTCTTTTTAATTCTGTTGTACTTTTTGGGTTCTTTTCTTTTCGTTGATATTCTCTGTTGGGTTTGTTTGATTTGTTTTCTTTATTTCGAAAGTAGTTGAATAGGGTGCAGCTGCCGCATAACCAGTGAATAGAATATTATAGACTTCGAGAGTATTTCAAAGTAAATAACATCAATTTTTGTTGTATTGTTATTGAAATTGAATCGTTAATTCGTTATGCGGTTGAAGGTTTATAAACGGGCTACATATCGATACGTTTTTTCCTTAAGCTGGGGTCACACATTCACGATTTTTACTGCCGTCCTTGACAGGACCATTCCCGATTAAAATTTATCAAAAGTCTGATCAAGATCCTATGAATCGTGGATGCAAATTCAAACTTTAAAATTTTAATCACGACAACAATCAGATATTGTTCAGGAAGCGTCGATATTCTACCGTTTCCAAGCGAATTTATCCCGATAATCCCGTTCTAAATCCGCTTCTAATCCGATTTTTATCTTTCGCCAGGTAAAATTCGACCGAGTCTGTCACGACTGCGTCCCGATTCTACCGAATGTAATCCGACAGAGATCAGATAGTGACAAGACAGTGAACCGACGCTGACGGATGTTGTCCAATCAAACAAACTTCTCCAGATCATTCCCGTTCCACAGGACACCGTCCCGAATACACAAACATTGTTAGGAATTCGATCCGATACAGCAGAATCTGTCACGACATAGGCACGATTGTAATACGACCAGACAAAATCGGCTGAGTTTCCCCGAATGTTACGGGACGCACCTAACTGTCGGGGTGCTTTGCCGAACTATTCGGACCCTTCCCGACCAGTAGGAATCTGTTACGAACTAAAACGACTGCGTTCAGACAATAATAGGACATTCCAGATAACTGAGGATACTAATCCGACTTTTTCATTTTTCGTGTCGTATCGTTGTCTAATCTCAAACGGGAGTAATAATCGGCAATGTGTGAACCCCGCATTACCTACAAATTATTTGTAACATGATAAGTAATTGCATCATAGAGTTGTATTTTTATGACATTCTTTTTATACGATGATTGATTGCTTGTTGTTTGCGAATTTTAATACCTGTTCCAGATAAGAACTTAATAAAACAATACATCAAATAGATAAGCAGTGCAAACTTGGTTGATACGGTTGGTGGGCGGGAGATTGATCCTCTCTGATAACGTTAAAGTTGGTATTGCAACAGGTGAATTTGTTGCCCTTCAAAGAGTTGTTGCAAGTGTATTCAACGTCCCAATTTCATACGGACGAGTTTGGTATTTATAGCACACCCATACAAACGAGAATGCTCATCTCGGTACTCTTTTTTTTTACTTCGTTGTTGACGAAGTCAATTGATATTTTATTAAAATACAACCAATTCCAGCAAAATATTGCTATTAAAACGACTTGAATGCTCACATTTAAACAGGGATCTAGTTTGAGTGAAGTAAAACTAATTTTCTAATCGATTATCAACCAACGTTTTGCCATATCATTGCTAGACTCGAAATCGGTGGATCAAAAACTGAATAGATTGATGTAAGTTCAAATATTATTTGTCAATGTGAAAAATCCTTTCTTTATGTTTTTTATGACTTCAAACGAACGCAGCACATCGTATCGATCAACACATTCCTTTTAAATTATGTATTGCCGATTTGATCGTTTTCCCCATTACTTTGCCGCAGCAGTTTTTGTGTAAGGAGTACACACCTGTTAATGTAGTCCACATAGTGTGAACGTGCACGAGTGTATATACTTAAACGATATATTTAAACGATTAACGATGGAGCAGATATGTAACTGCTTAGAAATGGGAAGTTGACAATTGTTAAAGGTTGAAATCATCAAGTGTGTCATAGATTCTTGTTTTAAGTCAACCTTTATCGATATTGAGGGAAAGATCAAGATATTTAGCACTTTCCGTACCACCTTAATTGATTCAAGTTCATGAGCAAAAATGAAATATAAGTACTCACTTCTTATGTTTCTTGAACGGTTTTGTATGAATTGGGCTACATATGAATACATACAAAAGTCGGCTAGTATAGTGGTACACAATAAGAATACATTGGAATATCCCCTATCAGCAGAAATATCAGTATATCATCCTTAACAATTATGTTGTAGATATAACTGTCCATCATTTTGATGATTTCAACTTCGGTTGAATATACCTCATCGTAATATTTCTGAAGGGTACCTTGTTCTGTAGAAAGAATAAAAGATGTTTAGTCGTACATTTTTACTACCCAGCTGTATATCTTTCTTTATGAAGATGACTTTGATATCTAGTATGAAGACAGGAGATTTGTCGTCCTTTTTTTTTGTATACCAAAAAAAGGGAAGGGTGGATTTGTGGATATAAAATCTCCTCTTTCGTGAATAATTTAGGGGTATAAGTTAGATATCAGGTTTTGATGTGATTCCTACGTTCTTTTATAGCCAATTCCAATTAATGAGTTTTGCACTGGACACATGCAATATTGTTTCATCCTTTGTCTGCTGGAACAAAAACATTTATTTTAGGAGAAAGGGATAAAGCATAAAACATCTCGGACTTCTTGTAAAGGTAAGAAACACATGTACTCCGATTTAACGTCGTTGATTTCCAATGCGGTTCTGGATGCTTGACCGAGCAACTTTAGACATACTTTCCAGTGTTTTACCAATTTGTTGGCATGGTCATCAACTGCATTCAACAGTTACCTTAAGTTCTTCTAGATGGAACGGGGAAGTCTTTACGGCATTTTGTTTTCAGTGTTATTAATGATGCCATGGTCTCCAGCTATAATATAATTAGTGGGACTATATTTTAATGGGTGTTGCCTTTTAGCGGCATTACCCTGCTCTTTTTCAAAATCTACAAGTCTGTCTTTTACGTGCAAGAGATATGGCTCTCTCTTAACACGGGTCAGCCATTTATCGTCCCCTTCCGACGGACTATCATCGTTTCCTCAAGACCATACTCGCATATGGTGTCAAGGGAGAGCCGAAAATTCAGTCCCTGAAATTTTCATCCCGGAACGGGTATCGAACCATGAGTTGATGTCATAAATCTTTGCTCAGTGCTCGGAGCACAAAAATCATGCTCGAAACATGAAATCCAACATGTTGATTGGTTGATTTAGGAGTATGAGTATAAAAAACTAACTCGAAAGTTTTATGACTTCAAGGCCAGGAACCTTTGTGTTAGTAGTCCGATGTACTAACCACTACACCAAGGCTCTCTTGAGTTTTTTTTTATTGCCTTTCAACTTCGTAGTTGGTGAGTCTTGAGTACGTTTGGCTTAGAAGATTACCATCCTGATAGTAAATTGCTGAAATTCGATGATGTACTTGACAAAAATATCACCTTTTTGGACCAATATTAAGCACGTTGACGACGATGAAAATCTTGGTTTGGGATTTCCCAATGCAACTCATTAGATGTTAATGTTAACAAATTAACTGCTATGCATTTAGTGCAAATTAAATGTCAAAATTATCATAATTACCATTTGAGCCTTTTAACATTATGTTTTTATTTATTCGTGTAAGTACGTGTAACCACAAACAAATAAACAATTTTTTATAAGTAAAATTCATTGACATGTTTTCGCCACTTTTTCCTATAAAAGCAAGTGTGTTGTCCAAATGTTTGTCTTCTTCTATTTCCTAGCATAGTAAACTGTAAGTATACTAACTTATTTTATAGCCGACTATACGGTGTGTTTTTTCTCATTGTTGAATGCAGTTGCCTTTAATTGCTTACATCCACTTTATTTGGATTTTGGTGGGTATTTGTCTAATTGACACCTTACCGCATCTGCTTATTGTTGTATTATTCTCGAATCAAAGAAAGATAAGCCTTTTTCATTAATGTTTCCAATCGCGATATTTTTTTACCGTTTCTTCGACGATTTTGCTTATTGTATAATTGAAATGTTAATACATGTTTTTTATGTAAAGTTTTATTTGAGTACTTCATTTTTTCGATTGGCTCTGTCTGTGTTCTCCAGAAACATACACATAAAACTAAAAATATATGTACAATGTAGGAATATATAAAATCTATTAATACGAGTTTTAGAAACAGGCTCGCCGAGCTTTTCTCTTGTTTCAAGAGAGAACAAAATAATTGTTTCGTAATCGATAATTTCAACATTTTCGTTCGATTTACACGGAAGTTGAATACTGCAAGAATGTATTTGTATAAATAAAAAACAAAAAGTAATTTAACCCAATTTATACAAAGTTGGTTAACTGCATGAGAAACAGGTTACTCTAATAAGGATATCACCGTCATGCCAAATCTAAGACCTTATTGAAATTGCTGAAAGTTGTTGATTTTTCTTGTGAGGTTGGTAATTGCAAAAATAAATGTTATCTTCAAATGTATCAGGAGATTAGACTTTTTCTATTTTCACTTCTAGTTTCTCGTGTAAAATTGAATATATCACATGTAAAAGAAATCATGATCATTCAAATCATAAATGCATTTTTAGTTTTACAATAACCACATAAATAATTACAAACTAAAAACAGTTTGGTCTGTTAGATAGTTGTCTCATTGGCATTCATACCACATCTCCTCATTTGGTAACAGTATCAGCAGACGTTATGCTCACATTTTATTAATTCTTTCTTTCTTCTTCATTTCTAGATATCTTTCAGTCAACAAGAGTCATGAAGATTTCTGTTTGTATTCTACTCTGTCTGATGTTAGCCTTCGTTGGAAGTAAGTTATTTTATATAGTTATCAAAGGTACCAGGATTATAATTTAGTACGCCAGACGCGCGTTTCGTCTACATAAGACTCATCAGTGACGCTCATATCAAAATATTTATAAAGCCAAACAATAACAAAGTTGAAGAGCATTGAGGATCCAAAATTCCAAAACGTTGTGCCAAATACGGCTAAGGTAATCTATGCCTGGGATAAGAAAATCCTTAGTTTTTCGAAATAGTGTGTTTTTCTTGTGATGTTAAACTATTGTTTCAGAAACGGGAGAAGGTTTATTACCATTAAAACTTTTAATCCCGCTGCAAATGTTTACACCTGTCAGGAATCTGATGTACAGTAGTTGTCGTTTATGTATAATTCATACGTGTTTCTCTTTTCTCGTTTTTTATCAGGATTAGACCGTTGGTTTTCCTGTTTGAATGGTTTTACATTACTAATTTTTGGGGCCCTTTATAGCTTGCTGTTCTGTGTGCGTCAAGGGTCCGTGTTGAATGCCGTACCTTTACCTATAATGGTTTACTTTTATAAATTGTTATTTGGATTGAGAGTTGTATCATTGGCACTCATACCACATCTTCCTATATCTATATACAAAAATTCAAACTCTGAAACATTGGTTATTGTCCTCCTTGCTACAATACGTTCGCTTTAACTTTAGCAAACAAATGTTACCGCTGGTTTGGAGTTTGACTAATTTCATATAACCAGGGTTGGTTTCTTTATCTCAATCTCAAAATAAGACTTAACGAGTTTCGTTTCTAATTGTAAATGTTGTCAGTAGATCTGATTTTTTGAATATTTTTTTAATTTGACATTTTTCTACCGAGACGTTATTGACTTTCTTGAAACGATGTCTTTGCAATGAATAAAATGGCGAATTTAGTTTTTGTGCGTTAAAATGCATGCTTGATTTCGTTACTTTATTTTTCATTCTTTTATATGCCCGATTCTGTTCAATTTTTGTCTTGAAAATTTACTATATCAGCATATAAACCATAAAGTGTTTTTCAATTGTAATATAATTGTATAAAAATCGTTATAACAATAACTCGTATGAAAATGTATTTCAATATAGTCACAAGTCATTATTTAAAAAAATATCTATTTAATCTTTTCAGCTAGCATCGCAAATGAAGAAACGCTTGCAAATCGTCTTTTAAGGTATGATATTTGATGATTAAATGAAAAGTTCGCTATAAAATATAACAATAACTATTTGACAAAGAGGCCGTGTATATTTTTTTACATTCTTATTGCATATCATTTTACGTTTGAATTATAGTATTAAATGGTATTTCATTAACAACCTGGTAATTACTCTATTATTTGCAACCGTACCACATCTCCAAATTTTCATAGCAGTAAAAAAAAATCATTTGGAATTTTAAAAACAGAGAGTCAAAAGAGGACAGCAATTATATCATAAAAAAACCTGACGTCCGATATAGCTTCTAGTTTCATTGTGATGTTGGTCGCTTTGTCATTGACGCATTTCGCCACATTGCTTTTTAATTGTACCTACTTGTTTGAAAATATACAAAAATATTCTTATTTGTAGCCGCGAGAGACGCCGCGCTCCTCCTCCATTCTGCCTCAGTTATGGACAAAGATGTCGATCTGCCTCGAAATGTTGTTCTTATAGATGTGTTTACGGATATTGCAAATAGTGAAAGACTTGCTGGATTTGGACATGATGAAATGGATGATTATTTGAACAGCATGTTCTTGAATTATACCAAGAATATTTTTTAATTATTTAATAAAATTGATTATACAATGTTAATTTTTCATTGAAAGTTTTGTCAGGTTTGTTTTGAAAGAAACAATCATTTTGGATAAAAAAGGAAATGTTGTTTTAGTTTCTTAACACTAAGTTACAAGCAGACACTTTAAATTGCATTTTTGCATTCTCACATCTAAATTCATGCAATCTTGTAGGTTTTTATGAAAATTGATATCATCAGATGATATCGGCAATGTCTTGGTGATTTAGAAAAATAATTATATAATATCAGTTACTTTTACAGGAGTTATGTCTCTCTGAAATTTAATTGATATTGAACATTGTATTGTGAGCATTCTCACAACCTCATTTCTTGTTGAATTTTTTTTTATGAGGCTGATATCAGCCAGGTTTTGTAAGAGTGCCTACAAACTATTTTATAGGAGTCACGGCCCTTGGAAATATAAATACATGGAAAATAACATTTTTTATCGATCAAATGCCTACATTTCTTGTAAGATATTTAATCACAGTTTGATGTCCTTCATTGGTTATTTCCTTTGGGCAGATAAAATATGTGCAACGAGGGAGACTTTGGAACTCATTTACTAGTATATCAAGAGAACACCTTTTATCACCTTCGCGTTTTCAAGCGGCGTTTTTCATTTGCGCCGATTTTTTCTTTCATTTGCATGCGCCGATTTTTATTTTCATTTGCGCAGATTTTTTTACAGGTAAATCACAGGTGAAAAGATATAAGAAGATGCGGTATGAGTGCCAATGAAACAACTCTCTATCCCAGTCATTTTATAGTTGTTTATTCTTTAGTTTTCTATGTTGTGTTATGTGTACTATTGTTTGTCTGTTTCATTTTTAGCCATGGCGTTGTCAGTTTATTGTCGATTTATGAGTTTGACTGTCACTCTGGAATCTTTAGTCCCTCTTTCATCTACCATTTATCAACCTCTTCCGTAAGCCAGTTGTATAAATGTAATGAATTGTCAATCATAACATGTATATAACTGTTGTCCTCTGCTCACTACGGGGAGGTTGAAATAGGGTTTCGAGCAAGATAAATCAATATAAAAGCTATATACAAATGTATTAACATACTTTAAAATCAAGAAGTAAAAACCTAAGATAAAAGCACTCTGTTAATGCTAAATTAAGGATTCAAATCCATTAAAACGGAATACATTTAAATCATATTTTTTTTCTTGTCGAGTGTGTATAGGCAACACATCTATGATATATTCCTATAATTGTCGCTAACGGGGTCCATCTTTTCTTTGTCTGACTAACGTACTGATGCGAGCATTTCTATAGAGTTCGCATTTTAACATACGTTACGGCCTTGGTTTTCTTGATAAAATCTGTAAAAACATATAAGTTGGGGTGCAGCTGCTCAGAAATGAGGTGGATAGCGTTACAGTGTGCATATATATGTACTTAGTCTGTATGCTAAGAATGTAAGACATTTGTCATCAGAAGGAGCGTCAGACATATTGTCAAACGTGAAGCAGTCATTGATTTCATTTGGGGGAAGGAATGGTAACCCGAAAAAATGGGATAGCCATTTACCAATGAAGGCTTAATTTGTCTTTATACTCTGTGCTCAGCCCATGTAAACGTATTTACTTACCTGTAACTTACCTGTAAATCCAATTAGAAGAACAAATAAAATCGGCGCAAATGAAAAAATGAAATCGGCGCAAATGAAAGAATCAGTGAAAATTTTCAAAATCGGCGCAAATGTCATACGCCCTTTTCAAGTCTATGAAAAAGAACAATTTATAGTGACACTAAGACGTAACTTTCTGCATACACCCCGTCATAGAATGGGCTTTAAATTAAATGATACTCTACCACACTCCTTGAAAATATTATGTCAAAAAACTCATTTATCTAATTGATTTTGTTAGATATCAAATATTAAAAAAAAATAGTTTTCTCTGTTTGCATTATAACGTATACCTACCCATAATTTCCTTGATTCCATGTTGAATTCATGAGTTCAGTTGTATACATAGCAGAGGGGTCTTAATTTCAACTTGAAAAGCCGTATATTTACTTCTCAAAGTGTTTACTATTTTCCTGGGAACAGTATATCTAACATAATATATATGTTCCTGCTATTTTCTTATAAATTATTTACAATGTTTATAACTTAATATACAGTGAGATAACTTTTTACCTATTATACTGACAAATTGAAAACATATTGTATAACATATGTCTGAGCACGCAGTCTGACATCGATGTCATCGATAATAAATATTAAAATCAACATTGATCAATTTAAATTTTCCCGCGCAATTATCTTTATGGGTCATTTTCCAGCATCTGTTTTACTTCCGGTTGCAGTGATTGGGGAAAACAAAATGTCGCTCGACAAACAAACTCCGGGACAAATACTTACATTTATCTTTGTAGACGATCCTATATAGCGTTAAAATGGGAAAACTAAAATGTTTTGAAATCATACTTGCGGGAAACAAATCTGTTTTCCACCCAGGCGAAAAAGTATGTGGGAAAGTCGTCGTCGATCTGAAGGGCGACATGAAAATGAGATCTCTGCGCATTTTTATGCGAGGGGTAGCAAAGGTACACTGGACTGAATCAAGAAGTACAGGCAGTCGTCTTGGTTCTTACACTGAACATTACAATGCAGAAGTGGAATATTTCTTTAAAAGACAAGTTCTGTTTGGAGGAGGTAATTTTCTTGTCGGTAAACATTAACACAAATGAACAGCTGATTAAACTATTTTCATAGACAGGTCAGGTCGTTGGTACCCCTACTATGGGCACTACCAGTGTAGAAATAGCTACATTTGTATATAAATGAGGCCTGACCAATAACTTGTATAGGCTCACTGAAACATTGCCTTGTTTGTCAAGATTCTCTGCATGTACAGTAGTTAAAAGTCTGCAAGAAAAAGGGTGGTCGGTAAAAGTGGTAACCCGAACCCGGACCCGAACCGGAATTTGCCGGAAATTTGCCAAACCGGAATTCTATTTTACATATATTATGATCTTTGCGTTTCGATTTTTTCTACTAACGTTTATGCATTTGATGTATAATTTAATTCTATCTCATGTATGAAAAGATTTTTGTCCAAACATCACTAACAAACAAAAATTTAAGGTTTATTAATTTCCACCTTGGTAAAAGTGGTAACCCGAACTCGGCAAGCTATTTTTCTTTATATCTCTGTAATATATGAATTCTTGAATGGACACTCAGACTTCGTTTGAAGTAAATCATCTTTTATATAAAAAACACAAAGATTTTTCCAAGCTGTATAAAACGTAACGATTTATTTCATTTCTAAGCGAATAGGTGGAAAACCGAACCCGAAAGGGAGACCACTCGGTTTTTTTAATAGTATATAAAAAAAAATCTCCGAATTTGATTCATTGCTGTTGTGCCGAAGTTTGCGTTAATTTATTCTAATTGATTCGAATATTATTCACCTCTTTGGTCTCCGGAAGATTTTTGTAAATATGATAAATATTTGTTGTTAAGTTGCTGTCTCATCAAAATGTACTCCAAATCAGATTTTATTGAAATATCATGGTATATTAAAAAGAGAAACGCATTTCAACGAGGTGAAATCAAATAAAAATAAATTCATATTTATATATATTCTCTTAGTAAAATAAATATGGTACAAACACATTAACGCGAACATACGTCGCCTTACTTAGTGAACTTCAAAAACGTCAAATTAGCGATGCTGTGACATATTGGTAGACCACCATGCGACCGCTTCATTTTGATGATTTTTAGATTTCTCTGCTTTACTTTATTAACATCAACATGTTCCTTTTACAAAGGAATTTGATTTTATAGTGATGTTTTTCAAAATACTTATGTTGTTTTTACTTTTTTTTTGAAGATTTAATAGTAACAACTTGTCCTTTTAATAATTGTAAGAAAAAATGAAAACGCTTACATTGTGACATTTTGGTAGACAACCTTTCGACGCATTGATATTCGATACTAATCGATAAAAATGTTTGATGTATTGCTTGACCCGTATGGGTGTAATTTTGCAATAAAGATTTTTTTATAAGAATGTTATTGTCTTCTCATTGGCAATTCTACCATATCCTCTTACTTGTATATTTATAATCTTCTGCGGTTTTTTTTGTTTGTTTTTTTTTAAATCGCAACGCTTGTTTGTAATTATCAGCGTGTGATTTATGCTTTGTAATCTCTTTGTGTTTTTTCCAAGTGTAAACTTTTTGAATGATGATCTGTATTATTCTTCGGTATTTCGTGTCTTATTTAAAGTATAACTAAGTTTGAAACTGAAATACAAAGCTTCTTTTCGTAGGTCAACCGCTAAATGGAGAAATTATCATTTCAAAAAATCGCGAAGATATATATGGGCAACTGTATAGACAGATATCTGTAACTGTAATAGACGTTTAGAGAAGGATATCTGTTGAGTTGCGTTGTTTCTGCTTCATTCATTATCTTCGATTTAATATTTCGAACCATCATTTTTTTCGGAAATAAAACTGTCCTAAATTTGTCAGAACATATTAAATCATCGAGATAAAAATATATGCCCACAAAGTTATAACATCATTAGCAAAATTCCACTGTTTATGATCTTCACACTAAATCCTTCGGATGTTGGATGTGTTATAAATAATAACTTAGTCTTAGATGCATGATTATTTATTAGTCTTTAATAGCTTTTAGCTAGCTTTCAGTACTTTACTCCCTGATCTGTATTTACTATTTAGTGTCTGTTTGTTTTCGAGATGTACAAGGACCCTTCCACGTTCACTTTGTGTAAAATTTATTTCTATTTGTATCCACCTGATGAGTTGAGCCTTTCAAACTGATTTTTTAGCCTGCTCTTATGTTGTACAGTTAACATGTTTAACATCGCCATATTCTGTATATGCCTAGGCCTAACCAAAATTATGAGCCTGCAATCCAGTGGATGTCGTTTGTTGCTGTTACATATTTGCCTATCGTTATTTATTTTTTGTGTACCTAAATAAGGCCATCAGTTGACTTGTTGAATTGTGCTACATTTGTCTTTCAGGGCTTAATTAATAGCGGTATGGACATAGCTCACTGTTAAAGACCGTACAGTAACCTATAAGTGTTAGTTTCGGTGTCATTTGGTCTCTTCTGAAGCAGTGGCGTAGAAAAAATTTTGAAAATCTTTTTATGCAGAAAATTATATATTTTTTTCGGACATTTTCTATTTGCACGTGTACTCCCCCAGAATCCGACACTTGTTAGATTTTTTATGTAATTTCAAAATACCCACCAGGGGCGGATCCAGGAATTTATTAGGGGGTGGTCACCTTTTGAAATCTTAAATTAAAATTCAATTTTTTTATTGGTATCATGAAAATAGTTACAACTATAGAATATATATTTCCAACATAATTTTATTGTTTTCTCAAAACTACCATCATTCAATTCATAAACATGATAAATATTTGATTTAAAAGTTTCCACCAAATCTTATATTTGACATCTCAAAAACGGACCCATTACAGCGGTACATCTGTATATGCCGGAACTTCGGAACATAGTGATTAATCTTTCGCTTAACGCGTTGTAGGGGACATGGAAATATCGGGCGTCCGTCCCTCCGTCTGTTCGGTCTTGTTGACACTCGCATGTGTATAATTTTTGCCAGATTTTTAAGAAACTTAAATCATCAGCAATGACTTTGACACTATCAAAAATAAGTCCTGATCAAATATTTTTAACCGGTTATGCCCCTTTGAAATAAAAATTATAATAGAAATCCCATTGCATTTGCTCTGAAGCTTTTATTTCTCTTTAGATATTATTTTTAGTTATTGGCCTTGCTTCTTGGATAGATAAAAAAAAATGCAATATGGGGAGCATTGGCTCTTCTTTTATTGAAAAATTATTATTTGTATCTAGATGGAAACGCGGGGTATATATAAGCCCATGAATGATTACACTCTATTATAAATTCACGTTTTTATTACGTCGTCTTTCATGTCAGAGAAAACAATATCAGGATATAAATGGTGGTTTAGTTGTTAGTAACGTTGCTACGTCAGATGTAGAAGCCATCTCTCCGCTTGGCCAAATTTCAGATGAGACATCTCCGCTGGTCTGCCTGTCATCATCCTCTGTCTGGGCTTGCCGTAGCTGACGACATAGACTTTTCACCAAAAAAGTCAGAAAGTCAGATCACTTTTCTGCGATTGATACATCTTGTTTACATAAACTAATTGATCATACATAAAAGACCGCGCATACTGCTTTAGAAATGATTGGACGTTATCCTCATATTTCCATTCTTGTTACATTTGGATACATACGAGTTTAACTCCTACGAACACATTTTTTTTTAATCTTTTTTGTTGTTGATCAAAATGATGTGGATGCTTGAGCATCTGAGCATACATGCAAGCTACGCCACTGTGAAGAGTTGTCTCATTAACACTCGTACCACATTTTCTTTTTATTATATATATGTTCATGACGACAAAAAGTTCAACAAAAAAAATAATAGATACAGAAGGTACATGTACATGTAAGTTTTGCATCAGAGGCCGTCCTGGATGAAGGTCGTAGACATTTCGACTGCCACAGGAATAGCAGATTGGATAGAGACGGAAATTTATCTTTGCCACATGCCATCTGTTGACCCCTCAAATAATTGTTACAAGGGTTATTAACGTACAAAGAGCACGGAATTCTCTGTACACGGGGCATCTAATTTAACGTCCCAATTCTGAGTGGACGTGGATACGTACTCGTGCATCCCGCACAGCAAAACGGACGCTCCACTTTGACTATGGTTTTCGTGGAGGTATCTACCAATGAATACCATCTCTCCAATCCTCTGTTACTCTTGGGGGTCTTGAAATGTAGTGTTTTGTTACTTACTGTTTATCAACTGATGTACGTGATATTGTGCTTTTGTGTTTTATCATCGCTATCATGTGTTTGTTTTGCTAAAAAATTGTTGTTAATATAATGGAATTCTATATGACTCTCGTATACAAGTAAGAGGCTTAGCTAGTAATACAAGCAGGATAAATTTACCATTTTCCACATAGGAAATGCTTGTACCAAATCAAGAATATGACAGTTGTTATCAATTCGTTTGGTGTATTTGTTTGTGTTTGTGATTTATATATATTTTTTTCAATTGCTAAAGGACTGTCCGATTTAAATTTTACTTAAATATTTCATCTGTAATCTCCGAACTTTACCTCGCTATAAACATAAAAATTTGAGGAATCACACTTAAATATCAAAATAAACACACACAAACATATTGAATATTATACATTTATGACATAAACAAGCAGATAGTTACGGTTTCGGGGGGGGGGGGGGGGTCTTTTATTTATTTTGTTAATATGTTCAAGGATTTGTATAGTGTCACTATGGCAAAACAAAACAGAAAAGCTATACAGAAAAAAAGAAATAATAATTCAGAAAACACAATAATCAACATAGGCCGAAGTTATGGTCCGAATTCGGCATAGGCCGAGTTAACGAGTAGAATCATAATCGCCCCAAAATTCAAATCAAAATGGAGTTGCCTCCCTTTGGGGCAAACTCCGGACAGTGATCGTTTCCGTTCCGGAACTGTTTTGGGTTCGGGTGAACAATTTTGTTTAATTTCCAATTTCCACGATAAAAAGTTTTCGGCAAAGTTGTAAAAACAATTTGAAGTAAAATATGGAAGATTATTACATTCAGGACATAAAATAATAAAGCGAATTTAAAACACTTAGGTAGAGAAGGTTTGGTTAAAGAAAAACTTTCAGGTTCGGGTTACCACTTTTACCGAGGTGGAAATGAAGAAACCTTAATTTTATCTTTGTTAGTGATGTTTTGACAAAAATCTTTTCACACATGAGATAGAATTTAATTATACATCAAATGCATAAAAGTTAGTAGAAAAAATCGAAACGCAAAGAGCATAAAATTCGTAAAATAGATTTCCGGTTCGGCAAATTTCCGGCAAATTCCGGTTCGGGTCCGGGTTCGGGTTACCACTTTTACCGACTACCAAGAAAAAGACTTCTCTTCAAACCAACATCTATAAACTCAAAATATTACTGCAAAACATGTCAATTATGTTTTACCTCAACACCTAATGTTCTCTGTTGGCCAGTAATTTGGTTGGTTGTACAAAATTCCTAAAGGTGTTGGACAACTTCACATTTGTGCATTTTCCCGTACATTGCTAATGATGCTACATTTGTAATTTACTAGTTTTTGCGCCACGCGCTGATACAATGTACAGTGTTGAGTCTACACTGAGACAAAGGCTCCCCTGGCTACTATGACTCAAGTGGGAGTTCTTTATAATAAATATTAACATGATAAAAAAAAACTTGTCTAGTTATTTTTGTCTTTATTTCGTTCACCTACCAAGTCATGTACAGTTTTGTTAATATTTTTATAATCATGATATTTCTTTAAAAAAAAAAATTATGTATTTTCTGCTTTATCATGTTTACCTAGAGGAAATTCTCAAAATTCTACTTTTTGGCCCAAAATCATAATTTTTTATTAACCCAAAATTGCAAAAGTTTGGAAAATTTAGAGGCTGGACAAGTTGCTTACATTGGACGATGTCCATTCAAAGCGTTTTGTACTCAAAACAGCATTTCATGTCTAAAAAGGATACTAGTCTCAGTGTCTGGCTTTAATTCTTCCATATTCTTTCAAATAAATTATTCCATTATTTCAAATACTCGTAAATTCCTTAAATTTCATCTGATTTTGACATGGTTTTCAACAAATGGAAAGGTGTTGTTTACACTTTTATCAGGGTATTTATCAAAGAAAGATAACTTGTGTTTGCAATGTTTTCAGCTGACAATGTAAAAGAAGTATTCCGATCTCGTAAACCGGGACACATCGTCAACTGTCTAAAGCATGAATCGCTATAAAACCGGCATTCGTCAGCGACAGGGTTAAGTTATATGAAAAATCATTAATTGCATGCTTTAAAATAATTCCTTCCATTGATGATATTAATAGAAATATTGAAAAACAATGTTGTACAATTATTTATGATATATTGTCGCTTGTTACTGTCTTTATTTTAACCTTAAATATTGTTTTTATCCGCTTACTTTTCAATGTATGATGATGAATTCATTATGTATACTTTAAAGACCAAGAAATTCTTTTAAACATTGGGGATTGGGGTTTGAAATAGTACAAAATGACAATTTCTGTTTTCAGAGGATTCATGTGATGGTGATTGGTCTGTTGTACTGTGACAATATAGATTCAATAATTGTAATTCCTGCATGACAATGCTTTAATGAGTAATATTCTAAAAGTGGTTTCAAGGGTTATGTGTCTGAAAATTGAAGTTTTAAGTTCTAGTATGATATAATTTGTTTATCATGTACATTTTTTACATCAACATTCATAACATGAAAACAAAATATAATATTGAGTATTGTAAATTCAGAAATTATTGCATGCATTTATTCATGCAATTATGTGAGTTTAATTATTGGAATTTAAGAAAAATCTGAATACCAATATACATGTACATATAAATGTATATCAGCTATTACATTGTATTAGAATGCAAGTCCTTAATATTGCTTAATCACCCAGTTGCATTATTCTCATTATGAATACCGGTAATTAAAACATCGTCAATTTCTGCAGTATGTGTTATAATTTTAAATTATAAAGTATCTGTATAAAGTCATTGTCTTAATTGATTGTAGATTTAATTTTTACAAATTTTTTTTACATATGAAATGATATTTTGTAGAAGTATCAGAAGGAAGAGATACATTAACTGAAGGAAGACATGAGTTCAGTTTCTCCTTTGATTTACAAATGGGGTATGTTAAATCTAAATTTTGATTGTTAACTACATGCATTTATACCTGTTACACCCCTTAAGCTTGTACAAAGTCTGTATGCTAGTGTTGATATATAGGAGATTGCCATAATTGGTAAAAAAAAAAGATAGAAGATATGGTATGATTGCCAAATGGCGTAGAAATTAATTACAATAAATCGCTGTAAGCCTTTAACAATAAGCAAAACCCATACTTATTCTATACACTGTATATTTATTTCCTGCATACTTTAAGTTTTTGTTTTGTACTGATCAGATGCAGATCCAGGGTTTTGAAAAGTGGGAGCACAGGATAAATGAAACTGGATTTTAAATAACACAATATTTTTTAATTAATGAAAAAAACATGCATTTTGATTTTGCTGATATTATTTGAAGCTGGAATTGCATTTATTATAAATTTTTAAAGATTTACTCTACTTGAAGCTTTAATTGTATGTTTTTAATTAATTCTTAACTTACATGTAGAGTAGAAAATGTAGGTACAACTTTAACACATGTATGTTATACAGAAAATACTTTATATGGTTCTTTTTATTTACTGTGGATTGATTATTACTTGTGGGCAACCAAATTTAGTTAGATTTGTGTGTATGAACATGATGAAAGACAAGGAAATCAAATATCGACCTAAGTACTATTTTTCCTCCATCCATGAAAATTGGTGACAATGCATATGGAAATGAATAAATCAGCAGTTATCACATACATTTACACTTTGTACATGATTATGGTTATCTGATTAATAATAAATTTTAAAAGACTAAGTACAGTATGCATACTTTTACGTCTTTGGGATCATATCATTGTAATCTGTCGTTCATTCGAACACATCAATTCAATCACATCATTCAGTCACGTCTAAGTCATTACAGCTGAACGGACGTGCTGGACCAGCTCTCCTTTACCCGCTATCTTCGATGAGGGTTTACAGTTAGATATCAACGACTTACTACTTAAGATGACAGAAACCAATCCATGCCATACAGATAGACGTAGTAGTTGGCGTACCTGCGTTAACATGCACTCCAAAACCATTGTATCATGGGGAGTGTTATGCCGATTAACGTCAGAGGGCTGTATCCTAGGCTGTTGGGCGATAAGACCTACGTTTCACTGCCTCACGGCTTTGGTCCTGATAACGCTTCCTGTCATCTTTCGAACTACGTCCGAGATCATCTACCAGTACTCCATCATCGAGGCTAGCAAGCTGACCAAACTGGCCCTGAAAGCAGCCGTTAGTGAAGAATAAACAACAAAATAGTCAACAAACCAAAAACAACTCACCAAAACCAAGATGGCGGCCTACATATTGCAACCTCCACTACCTGTTCCTGACCCACGGCATCAAAATATGTTAAAGATCACCAAACGTCTTCGGGTACCGAGCCGACCGTGCGAGGGCTGTATAGCCAGTCAAGGTCGTTAAACACTTCCATATATACGTCTTTGGTTGAAATATTTATGTGATGCTGATTTTTTTTCAGAGGTATTGCAACATCATTTGAGGGAAAACATGGCAGTATACGATATTGGCTAAAGGCTGAGATGGACAAACCTTGGTCATTCAACCATAAAACTAAGAAAGCTTTTACAGTCATTAGTCCAATAGATATAAATAAAGCAGAATACCAGGTTTGTATATTGGTATACGATATATAGGATAAAAAGTGATGAAAGATAGTCATAGACTTGTATTCTTGTCGCTGATATTCTTGTACTAGTAATCTGTGGACCTTTTATGGCTGGTCAGACGATGTGGTTCTTAGATGGTGCCGTACACACAATTTTGAGAGAGTGTTTCCCACATTGTTTACCAAGGAAATTTTTATGCAATTAAGTCACTTGTGAGTAACTGATTAGCCTTTTAAAAAAAGAGGCCATAAAATAACACCTTGTTGGTATTGTACAAAATTGTACAGAATTTGCTTACATTATTTTGTATAAACACTTATGTCTGCATCTCCAATAACACAATTAAACATTCCAGCAAGTCTGATCTATTGAATCTTTTTTTAACTGTGTTGCCAAATTCAACAATGAATTGAAATTGAGAAATTTAGAACCTTATTAATTGGTGTCTTTACTTTTCCAGAAATCCAACTGTCCAGGGAAGTTATTCTGCAGAAATTTGTGCCTATTTCATTATACCCCCGCTTTGAAAAAAAGGGGGGTATACTGTTTTACTTCTGTCTGTCCTTTCGTCAGTCCATCAGTCTGTTAGTCCGTCCGTCTCATGAATATTGTTCGTCACATTTTTCTCAGGAACTACACTACCAGGATTTCTGAAATTTGGTTTCAGGCTTGATATAAGTCAGCTATACCGTGTGATGTGTTTTCAGATTCATCACTCAACAACTTCCTGTTTACCGAACACTTGTTTGATTTTACACGTTATAGCCAAGTTGAAAATTTTTCGTCACATTTTTAGCTCACCTGGCGTCCGTCGTCCGTCGTCGTCCGTCGTCGTCCGTCGTCCGTCGTCGTTAACTTTTACAAAAATCTTCTCCTCTGAAACTACTGGGCCAAATCAAACCAAACTTGGCCACAATCATCATTGGGGTATCTAGTTTAAAAAATGTGTGGCGTGACCCGGTCAACCAACCAAGATGGCCGCCACGGCTAAAAATAGAACATAGGGGTAAAATGCAGTTTTTGGCTTATAACTCAAAAACCAAAGCATTTTGAGGAAATCTGACATGGGGATAAAAATGTTTATCAGGTCAAGATCTATCTGCCCTGAAATTTTCAGATGAATCGGTCAATCGGTTGTTGGGTTGCTGCCCCTGAATTGGTAATTTTGAGGAAATTTTGCTGTTTTTGGTTATTATCTTGAATATTATTATAGATAGAGATAAATTGTAAACAGCAATAATGTTCAGCAAAGTAAGATCTACAAATTAGTCAACATGACCAAAATGGTCAGTTGACCCCTTTAGGAGTTATTGCCCTTTATAGTCAATCTTTAACCATTTTTCATAAATCTAAGTAATCTTTTACAAAATCTCCACTGAAACTACTAGGCCACAATCATCTTTGGGGTATCTAGTTTGAAAAATGTGTCCGATGACCTGGCCATTCAACCAAGATGGCCGCCACAGCTAAAAATAGAACATAGGGGTAAAATGCAGTTTTTGGCTTATAACTATGAATTCAAAGCATCTAGAGCAAATCTGACAAGAAGTTAAATTGTTAATCAAGTCAATATCTATCTGCCCTGATTTTTTCAGATGAATTGGACAACTGGTTGTTGGGTTGCTGCCCTCCAATTGGTAATTTTGAAAGAAATTTTGCCGTTTTTGGTTATCTTGAATACTATTATAGATAGCGATAAACTGTAAACAGCAATAATGTTCAGCAAAGTAAGATCTACAAATAAATCAACATGACCTAAATGGTCAATTGACCCCTTAAAGAGTTATTGCCCTTTATAGTCAATTTTTAACAATTTTCATTAATTTGGTAAATATATGTAAATTTTTACCAAATATAGTTCTCTGTTACTAATGGGCAAAGTTCATTATAGATATAATTGTAAGAAGCAAAATCGTTCAGTAAAGTAAGAACTTCAAACACATCACCATCACCAAAATACAATTTTGTCATGAATCCATTTGTATCCTTTGTTAATTATGCACATAGACCAAGGTGAGCGACACAGGCTCTTTAGAGCCTCTAGTTCTCAGGAACTACAATACAAGGATTTCTGAAATTTGGTTTAAGGGTTAATATAAGTCAGCTATACCGTGTGATGCGTTTTCAGATTCATCACTCGACAACTTCATGTTTACCGAACACTTGCATATTTTTACACAATTAATATTATCCACTTGCAGGGGGGTATCATCAGTGAGCAGCAGCTCGCAGTTTCACTTGTTTTGATTTTACAAACCCTTTGCAGAACTTCAGGCCTTCACAGACTATACCTATTCAGACATACTTGAAAAATTCAATTGACTGATGATTAAGACCACTTCAATTTACCTCCAAGTAGCCATATAGATTTCTCTACACTGTCCTCCCCAGAAATGTTTTAAGTCGCAAGAATTTGTAAGGGATAGCCATTTGTTTGGAGAGAATTATACCATCATATATAGAAACAATCCCTCAATATTCAGAAATACAAGCTTTATGGCAGGCTAGGTGTTTAATTATTTACACTTTATATAAATAATCATTTATAAAATATAATCAATTTACACACATATACATAACACATTGATACCACAGTCTATTTATAGAGTTAAAGAGTCCAAATTAAGTCATTTTAAGAGAATATTCTTCTAGTTCCTTTGAACTAGTGCTGAAAAGCTATACATGTATATATCGTCGCTGTTATACAAAAACCTCGTATCTAAGGTTTTGATTATTTTACACCAGGCAGTAAAAACTGAAATCTTTTTATCGATTATTTAGAATTAAATGTGTATGTTCCACTGTATGCGAAAATATCTGATCTTCTAACCAATAAATTACCAAGCTAGCAAAAATGTTTGCACCTATATTGTATTTTGAAAGCTTTTCACATTATTTCTAAGCTTTATTAGCTTTGAGAACCTAAAATTGATTCAGTAAACTGTAGCTGTTACGATGTCAGCTGCCGTGCCGTGTGTTTTTCTTTTGAGATACGATATTTTCGAACAACAAAATGTCTCACCAATCCGACTACACTTTTTCGTCCCATGTCAGAATTCAGGTTAATGATTGGTTAGAAGATCAGATATTTTCGCATACAGTGGAACATACATATTTAATTCTAAATAATCAATAAAAAGATTTCCACAAAAAATTGAGATACGAGGTTTTTGCATAACAGCGACGATATGTCCATGTCTGGTGCATCTGCTCCATCTTATGTCTAAAGATATTTTATAATTGAGCAGTTTGTAATTTTTGGAATGCAACTTGTAAAACAAAAGAATTCAAATGAACAGCTGACCAATTTCTTCAGTCTGCCCCATAAGAGGGCTTCTGTATATGTATTTGTCATTTTTTTAATAATTCAGAGTAAAATTAAAATAAATTATTATTTAGTGACATTAGTACCCAGATATTGACACCCAGCTGTTGATTGTCATAGGCTTAATTTTCCAGTTCAAATACCAATTTACAGACATAACTGATTATTTTTTTTTAAATATGAAAATTAAAGACTGATTTTGTTTGTTAAGATGAATCTGATCAAAATTCTATATTATAAATTTATCATAAATTTGAATTAACAACGTCCAGTTCATAAATATTTGTAGTCATGTATGATAAACAACGCAATTACATGGTTTGATAAGTCAAATTCAGGTACAGGATAGATCCTAGTCGATCAATAATTGTGTAATTTAGTGTTATATTGATTTTCTTCTCAGCAGTGATCTTAATGTTAACAAAAGTTATCAACAGTTCATATGAACATCTGAAATAACACACTGTATTATCTTTTAATGCACTCAGTGCCATTTTAAGCACTGCAGGGTCAAGAAAAGTATTAGAAGAACTGTAGTCTTGTCATATCTGCCTGGACAGAACATTGCTGTACATCAACATTGCAGAAAAATCACTTTATTTATAAAATTTTGCTCTAATCTTTCTGTGTGATTATTTTTCATCTAATAATCAATAAGTTTTTATACGACCGCAAAATTTGAAAAATTTTTCGTCGTATATTGCTATCACGTTGGCGTCGTCGTCGTCGTCCGAATACTTTTAGTTTTCGCACTCTAACTTTAGTAAAAGTGAATGGAAATCTATGAAATTTTAACACAAGGTTTATGACCACAAAAGGAAGGTTGGTATTGATTTTGGGAGTTTTGGTCCCAACATTTTAGGAATTAGGGGCCAAAAAGGGCCCAAATAAGCATTTTCTTGGTTTTCGCACTATAACTTTAGTTTAAGTTAATAGAAATCTATGAAATTTTGACACAAGGTTTATGACCACAAAAGAACGATTGGGATTGATTTTGGGAGTTTTGGTTTCAACAGTTTAGGAATTAGGGGCCAAAAAAGGGCCCAAATAAGCATTATTCTTGGTTTTCGCACAATAACTTTAGTTTAAGTAAATATAAATCAATGAAATTTAAACACAATGTTAATGACTACAAAAGGAAGGTTGGTATTGATTTTGGGAGTTTAGGTCCCAACAGTTTAGGAATTAGGGGCCAAAAAGGGACCCAAATAAGCATTTTTCTTGGTTTTCGCACCATAACGTTAGTATAAGTAAATAGAAATCTATGAAATTTAAACACAAGGTTTATGACCATAAAAGGAAGGTTGGTATTGATTTTGGGAGTTTTGGTCCCAACAGAATAAGGGGCCCAAAGGGTCCAAAATTAAACTTTGTTTGATTTCATCAAAATTGAATAATTGGGGTTCTTTGATATGCCGAATCTAACTGTCATGACTGTGTATGTAGATTCTTAACTTTTGGTCCCGTTTTCAAATTGGTCTACATTAAGGTCCAAAGGGTCCAAAATTAAACTTAGTTTGATTTGACAAAAAATGAATCAGTTAGGTTCTTTGATATGCTGAATCTAAAAATGTACTTAGATTCTTGATTATTGGCCCAGTTTTCAAGTTGGTCCAAATCGGGGTCCAAAATTAAACTTTGTTTGATTTCATCAAAAATTGAATAAATGGGGTTCTTTGATATACCAAATCTAACTGTGTATGTAGATTCTTCATTTTTGGTCCTGTTTTCAAATTGGTCTACACTAAAGTCCAAAGGGTCCAAAATTAAACTTAGTCTGATTTTAATAAAAATTGAAATCTTGGGGTTCTTTGATATGCTGAATCCAAAAATGTACTTAGATTTTTTATTATGGGCCCAGTTTTCAAGTTGGTCCAAATCAGGATCTAAAATTATTATATTAAGTATTGTGCAATAGCAAGTCTTTTCAATTGCACAGTATTGCGCAATGGCAAGAAATATCTAATTGCACAATATTGTGAAATAGCAAATTTTTTTTTAATTAGAGTTATCTTTCTTTGTCCAGAATAGTAAGCAAGAAATATCTAATTGCAAAATATTGTGCAATAGCAAGATTTTTTTTAATTGGAGTTATCTTTCTTTGTCCAGAATCAACTTAAATCTTTGTTATATACAACATGTACAATATACAATGTATATTCACTTTTTACTACCAACTGATAAATTAAAATAATCTTTACCATTCAGTGATAACAAGCAGTTTTTTTACATCTTAATATTTTATGATGTATTTAAATGAGTAGTTATTGTTGCAAACTCCATTAGAAATTTTAATTGAGATTAGTTTTGGAATAAGGGAAAGGGGGATGTGATTAAAAAAATTGGGTTCAATTTTTCTCATTTGAAATTTCATAAATAAAAAAGAAAATTTCTTCAAACATTTTTTTGAGAGGATTAATATTCAACAGCATAGTGAATTGCTCTAAGAGAAAACAAAAATTTTAAGTTCATTAGAACACCTTCATTCTGTGTCAGAAACCTATGCTGTGTCAACTATTTAATCACAATCCAAATTTAGAGCTGAATCCAGCTTGAATGTTGTGTCCATACTTGCCCCAACCGTTCAGGGTTCAACCTCTGCGGTCGTATAAAGCTACGCCCTGTGGAGCATCTGGTTCTTTTCTTTAAGATATTTTGCAGGTAACTTTATTTTGTAGTATCTTTTTAACAGTACTTTGTAATTGTATTTATTATGTATTTTCAGCTTTGTGTTGAGAGCAGTATAGAGAAAACGTTATGTTGCTGGATGTGTACCTCAGGACCAATTAGTATGACAGCAAGATCTGATCGCAGAGGGTATTGTCCTGGTAAGAATGACCAAGATGGGCAGTTTTATATTGTATTTTTTTTAGCTCACTTGACTGTTTAGCCCATGTCAACTACTTATCATATAATTTTGCCAGGAACCACATTACGTTAACACAAAGGTAATACAGCATTATTTATGTTTCATACAGTCATAATTAACAATATTTTAGTATTTGAATGTTCCACGATCACATGTTTCATTCATAGTAATCTTATACACAGCTTATACACTTGTACATATTTTGAATGCACCATTGAACTGTAAATTCAGAAATATATGCACAGTGATCAGGAAGGACATGCGCCCTGCGCCTATAGCACATATTGACAAGAAATGGCGCATACAGTGACAAATGTAAGCGCCCACGTGGCGCACAATATTTTTCACTTCGTTTCGAAATGTTAAGATATCGTCAAATGAATTTCTGGTCGTGTTCCATGCCGCCATGTGTGTGTTCACAACTGTGTAGTGTTCCTCCAATAAAAGGAGCACCTATATATTTTTGGGACGTCTCGAGTGTTTCTCTATGATAATAGAACCATGCATTATGCAATTTAATGTCTCGGGTGTTTTCTTATTGTAATAATAGAACCATGTGGTCTAACTGATAACCCTAAAAACGTAATTAACCATCATTCATGATATATTTTTTTATAAACAACTTTAAATTTGTGAAATTTGACTAGTACAGACGAGATTTAACTCTAATAATAATCTCATTTAGTTTAGCTTGCTATTATTTCAATTGAAGAAACACAAAGACTTTTTAGGAATATAGTTTTTGTCTCCATAAAAGACACTTAACTGTCCTTGTCATTTTTATGCAGTTAAGCTGCATTATGCGAGCACCCTAGATTTGTGTTCTACCCAATAAATCCTGAAATACTTGCCATTGTTATTATCTAGCTTGCTACTATGTTATATATAACTAATTGAACACTTTTTTAATACTTTTTATTCTGGATTACAAAAAAAATGACCAGAAAAACCTTAAATGATCGTCGATTTATCCAAAAGTTTTAAAGTTACACATAGGAAGTAGTGCTTATTAAGAATCCTTGTGTAGTTCATTATGACTTGTGCTTTTAGCTAAGATGTCAAAGAACAATTGTATGAAATATTTAATCGCCGAAAATCTCTTAAGACAAGTAGTTTAGATTTCCCAAATGACAAAAGTCGTAGGAATATTGTTTGTCATCAATACGTAGTACAACTACGTCAGTAGTCTATTATATAATAATTTCAACTGTTCATGCTGTTGGCGGCAATTTCAAATTAATAGAAAAAGAAATTTTCGTAGCTTTTCAATTTGGAGGCAGGTGTGCAAATTAGCGGTGGTCCGAGGTCCGCGACCTTCCACTTTTGCAAGCGGAATTTGGACTAGGATAGTTGGTTTCTAGCTACGCCCGACGTAGTCACCTTACATTTGAAAGAAAATAAGAAATTACTTTGCAAACCTTTTCACCATGTTCACCAAAGTCTCCAATTAAACGAGCTAAAAACTTATTTTTATCATTATTATTCATGACAGCGATGTTCATTTTGTTCAACCGCTAGCTTTATACAGAAAATCGCCGACAAATATTGTATAAATTCGAGTAAAATCGTATCTGATTGACAAAAACAACATTGTAAACACATAACAATGGCGGCCGTGAAGACAAAATTTTCCAAAATCGGATCCGATTCCGGAAGCGGATAAGGGTAATTCCAGGTTTGGCGATCATTTACAAAATAAATCCAAGCAGGTGAAAAAATACATCTATGCATGGTAAATGAATATAAACACTAGTATTGTAAACCAAAAGATATATGTAAAAGAAAGAAAAAGCAGAAAAATATTTTATTCTGAAACTCAGAATTACTTTTTGACAAATTTTAATTTAAAAATCCAATACAACATGACAGCTGGGAACAGTATATCTAACAATATACATGTTCATGGTCACAGTCTAAATTTTCCTTATAAATGATAAATGATGATAATGCATGTGAGATGCTTTTAAAGTAAAGTTTACTGCAATTTCGAGGGGTTATTTGTTCTTTCTCAATTTTGAAGGGTCAATTAAAGTAGCTGAAAGTTTCATTCTTTATTTTCACTAATAATGCAACTATATTATATATACCTTAATGTAAGTAAATCATATGATATATAGGTGGCATACTTTGGGCCACTCTACCCCCTCCTGTTTGGTAACTTGGAAACGGTCGAGCTCCCCACTCCTAAACCATATGAGGGGGCAGATCCAGGATTTTAGGTTAGGAGGGGCGCAAACTTAAATTTTCGCTGAGCAGAGCGAGGCTAAAAAAAAATTGAGGTAAAATTCTTGGAATATTCTTTATTAAGCTGAGAACAACCCATGCTTTGCAAATTTAAGGGGGGTGCAAGCCCGCAACCCTCCCCCGTCTGAATCTGCCCCTGCATATATTCAAGTATAGGACAATATAATAAATAAAAAATGAAATATAGGGGGAGTCCCTGGAGTTACCCCACCCCCTCCTGTTTGAGAACTTGGAAACGGTCGAGATCCACACCCCTTAACCATATATATTTGTTTGTGACAATATGAAAAATCAAATGAAATATAGGAAGAGTTGCTAGGGGTCACCCCACCCCTCCTGTTTTAGAATTTAAAAATGGTCGAGATCCCCATCCCTAAACCATATATATTCATGTATGGGACAATATAACAAATCAGATGAAAGATAGGGGAGTCCCTGAGGTCACTGTTCACCCTCCTGTTTGAGAACTTGGAAATGGTCAAGAGCCTTACCCCTAAACTATATATACTCATGTATGGGACAATATAACAAATCAAATGAAATATAGGGGAAGTCCCTGTGGTCATCCCAACCCTCCTGTTTGAGAACTTGGAAACGGTCGAGATCCCCACACCAAAACAATATATATTCATGTATGGATCAATATAACTAATTAAATGAAATATAGGGGGAGTCCCTTGGGTCACCCTACCCCTTCTGTTTGAGAACTTGGAAACCAATGAGATCCCCACCCCTAAACCATATATATTCATGTATGGGACAATATAACAAATAAAATGAAATGTAGAGGAAGTTCCTAGGGTCACCCTACCCCCAGTGGCGGATCCAGAAATTTTTATAAGTGGGGCCCACTAACTGACCTAAGAGGGGCCCGCTCCAGTCACGCTTCAGTGATTCCCTATATAAGCAACCAAATTTTGTCCAAAAAAGGGGGGGCCGGGCCCCGTGCCCCCCTAAATCCTCTGCCTACCCCTACCTGTTTGAGAACTTGAAAACCGTTGAGATCCCCCACCCCTAAATTATATATATTCATATGTATGGGACAAAATAACAAATCATTTACATTTACTATGGGCAGGTCAGTCAGACCTCACCTTTGATCCCTGTTGTAGTGAACATTTGTCTGATTCGTGTCTCCTAACTTTTGTACTATAGAACACAAACTCAGTTTTCTTTCCAGGGAAACCAGTCCATTCATACTATTACATGTTAATACTAAGTCAAATTGAACTTCTAGCAGTCAAATAAAAACAAGGTTAACTACCAAGTAGAACAACTGCAATCATTGGGAACTTGTACCACTGCAGACTCACCATAAAAAATATACATTGATACCGTATATATGCATTGCTTTTGAAACCTTGATAACATATAAATTATTTGCCTTAATAAATAAATCATTAGATAAACATGAATGTACTATATATATTAATGTTTACTGTTGAGGCAACATTGCCACAGTTTTCATAATTACGGTTGCCTTGGTTTTTGGTTAAATGCCTTCAGCGCTTACAGCGCTTTGATTTGGGCTTTGGCTCGTTTTGACATTTTGTAAACATGACTTCAGCGATTTGTTGTTTTGTTCTATGAATTAATGGTACTCTATACTGTTATTCTTGTCCACGTGATGAAGTTATAATAATACAAGAAGTGCAGAGAAAATGCCTGAAATGTCCTCTGATACGGAACGTCTGGAATAAGTATGGTATCGATGAAGACCCAAATTTAATGTACAAAAACAAAACATGAACATGAACAAGGCAACAGTACCAGTTTAAACATTGTAAATAAAGGTTAACTTATATATTGTTGGGGTTGGAAGAAGTTATTGTATATTCATTGAAATCAAAATTACAAAATCACAGGAACAATATCCATGACTTTATTTAAAATCATAAAGGTAAGTACCAACACCTTTTTGCCAAAATATACTGATACTTTTTCTTTTTACAGAAGTCAATTCAAATGGCCCACTCATTTGACAACATGGCCCATTATTTTTTAAAATGGCCCATTGAATTTATTTTTGAGGGGCCCTAGGCCCATAGTGTATAAAAACCTTCTAGATCACTGTATGCATGTGTTAATTATTGAGATAGTTGAACAATGAACATTTATGGAGTATTGACTTTTGGGATTTCAGAAAATGTTGCAAAGAAATAATGCTATCAAATTTTGGATGTAAGTTTGAATTTTTGCAAAATCTACCTATTGGGCAATTGCAATTTTTGGCTAATGATAAAAACTTTTCAAAAAAGTTTAAATAAAAGTATATTTGTACAACATTATCAGAATTGATGCAAGATAATCTTAAAAAGGTATTTTTTTGTCAAATATTGGATTTTTTGGACTGTGGATCTGAAATGAATTTGATTCACAGATGTTGGATCCTAATCTAATGAGCATGTTATCACATTACAGGAGAATCCATAGCCATCTCTGCTGAGTTTGAGAACCACTCATCACGGACAGTGATACCAATGGCTACCCTTTATCAAACTCAAGCTTTCTTTGCCAATGGTAAATCAAGGGTCAGAAGGACAAAGTTCACAGTATTGACAGGTTAGAAAGATAACATGAATATTGCACATGTTGCAAGTAAGAATGAGATGCATATGTTTATCAAAAATTTAAACATAAAATTTATAATGTATTTTTTTCAAATTTTTTAAGATAAATGATTAGACTTGTCAGTTGATAAATACTGCCAGTAGCTAGTTTTAGTTTAAACATATTTATTTATAATGGATTGGGAAACAAGTTTTGCAACTTATATTAATCCCTTTCCACTTTGCGGATGCGAGTGCTGCCTTGTAGCGGCATTAGCCTACTCTTTTTCGAAATCTACAAGGGTGTCTTTAACGTGCAAGAGATATGGCTCTCTCTTAACACGGGTCAGCCATTTATCGTCCCCTTCCGACGGACTATCATCGTTTCCTCAAGACCATACTCGCAGATGGTGTCAAGGGAGAGCCGAAAATTGAGTTCCTGAAATTTTCATCCCAAACGGGAATCGAACCAGGAACCTTTGTGTTAGTAGTCCGATGCACTAACTACACCACGGCTCTCAACAAGTAGCTGGCTAGCATCATTCAGAAGTTCTGGACTAGCAATGTGAAAATGTATTTAAATTTGCTTCTCTGTACTTAACTCAAATAATTCAGTTGTTATGCCCCACCTACGATAGTAGAGGGGCATTATGTTTTCTGGTCTGTGGCTCCATTCATTCGTCCGTCCGTTTGTCTGTGCGTCCGTTCAGGTTAAAGTTTTTGGTCAAGATAGTTTTTGATGAACCTGAAGTCCAATCAACTTGAAACTTAGTACATATGTTCCCTATAGTATAATCATTCTAATTTGAATGCCAAATTAGATTATTACCCGATTTCACGGTTCATGGAACATGGAAAAGGATAGTGCGAGTTGGGCATCCGTGTACTTTGGACACATTCTTGTTTTATTCTACTGCTTTATGATGGCTATATTAACGCTTCAAGGTCTTGTCAATAAAGAATGGTCAATTAATCATTCGGAATACTCTCAGGATTTACCTATCTTGTTAAAAGTAAGTTAAATATCTGAAAACTCATAGTTTAAATGTTAAAAATATTGCACATTTATACATCAGCAAAAATGTTTAAATCGAGGTTCTGCTTTTATTCCATGATTTCAAAATGCCTGGGCCATAAAAAAGAATAAGTTAGTTTGCCCTACACCTACCTACCCAGAAAATAGCTGCCTACTCAAAATCTATTATTGCCTTGATTTAAAAAAAAGTGTTTTTTTTATCAGATCGACATGACTAAAAAACATCTAACACTTCAATTTCTTTTTGTCGAAATCTTCCGAGCTTCCGAATGACTACTTAATAAAAGAAGAGAATCAAATAAAACTAAGGAAATGCATTTAAAATATAAATTAAATAAATTAAAAAAAAGTATTTTTTTTATGTTTTCAGGATTGCCAGTTGCTCCCCAATCACACGGAAGTTGGGATTCACAGCTGTTGAAGATCCCTGCTGTTTCACCTTCTATTATTAACTGTTGTGTTATGAAAGTGGACTATTATATTAAAGTAAGACCATTTAAATAGTATTATCATCAAAGTGAACTATTATATTAAAGTTAGAACTAAAAATTAGTGCTATATACAAAATGATGCATAGCAAATTGTCATATTATTACATAGATGTTGGGTATGTCAGAAATTCTTTAGTATCAATATGAACAGATTAGTGTACCTCTGTCCCTAATCAAACTAAAGCCTTTGGAAGATTCTTTTGTGTGTGGACATATGTTGGTCAAATACCTTTTCGTTTCAAGTTATCCTGATGTGAACCACTAACTTATCGTTATTACCTGTGATGCCAGAGGTGAGAGCAGGTCTTGGAGTTAGCTGATCAACACAATCCTGCATTTCATCCATTATATAAAAAAAGAAGATGTGGTACATGTATAATTGCCAATGGCACAACTCTCCGCAAGAGACTAAATCACACAGAAATTAACAACTATAGGGCACCTTTAAAGGGGCACTAGCTACCAGATATATATAAAATCTAAAGTTTGATTTTTTTTCTGTTCAATCAATAATGAAAGTGAAATAGTGAAATAACATTTCGATTTTTGCTGCCAAAAAGGTTCAATTTTGTCAAATTACGCTAAGTAACATTGATAATTAGTTATTCACTTGCAAGTGAATGAGTCGACCTCTTAAAATCCCTATTCATGTTAACTTCAATTTAACCCCTAGCTAGAGATTGACAACGCATGCATTGTACGTGTACTGGTTATTTAAAGAAAAAGAATGTCAATAATGAAAGTGAAACTACGATAAATCATTTGATTACTAATTTGATGCACATAAAATCATTCTTATATGGTTAAAAACAAGGAGAAACATCTGTTTTTAATCTATAAAATAAAATCAAACAGACCTATCAAAATCCAATTGCACGTGTTGGTTTAATCTATTCATATCTTTATTTATGTTTAGATCGCTTATATGGTCATCTGAGGTCAAATCGATAGTGAACTAGATGGTGTCTGGACTAAAATTCACACGAAACGAACATATATATTATCTACCCCATGCTCTGTAAACTGTTTATTTTAGACTTTTGATAGTTTGGATAAATAATTTACATTGTTATAAATCAAATATGAGAATTTGAGTAAAATCAGTGACCATGAATTTGACAGCTAGTGCCCCTTTAAACAATGCCTGTCAAACATATGAAGGGGTACATAGTTTGTGTCACCAATAACTTCAATAGTTTTCTTCAACTTCATTCAAACACAGGTTGACAATTAGCATCTATTTTGAACAGATTGGTTTTTTTTTCATCATTTGTGATGTTTCCATTATTTTTGTCATGGGATGCTACATGTTTCTAAGTAAAAGTTTCAGTTATCTGCATCTCTCTCAGTTTTCCATAAACAAATTTCAAACTTTGCTCATAAAATATAGAATCATTATGGAGAATGTGTCAAAGAGACAACCCGACCATAGAGCAGACAATAGCTAAATTACTTGTCACATTTGTCATTCCTTTTTTTTTGTACTTTAGCATGTTCAATTTATTTTCAGGTGGCATTACATATACCTGGTGCTTATAATCTGACATTGCATTTACCTATAGTGATAGGAACCGTGCCCTTTCGACAAGGACCCACTAGATACACAAGTACCAGGTTCTTCAATGAAACATTTACAGACTACCAAAACAGGACAACATTACCTGTACCTCCACCTTATAGAGAAACTATCACACCTCCCCCACCGTTTGATGGTAAGTAACTGTTAGAAAATCGTTGCATCTCATATGTGCAGAGTTATGGTCCTTGGACATAGAAAATTCACTGAAATAATCAGTTTTGCACATTTTTTTTGTATTGCTTGAAAATATTGACGTGATATTTGTTATAAAGTATACACCATGACAAGTTTTAGATCAAGTTAACATTTTGTTCCAGTACAAATAATTTTAACCAGTAGAGGACTATGTATTGCCATGAAATACTACAAGAATCTAAGATTTACATAAATTATTCACATGTAAGTTACTGTATTCTTGGGTAGATTTTCTGGAAACTTGTTGGAATTAGTGAAGTAAGATAACTTTGGATATTTAAAATTTGGATGTTTGGTCTTTTATGTAAATTGCACTAAAACTTATTTTTTTCAGATCCACCAACTTATCACGAGAGTGTAGGTGGCGCTGTTAGATTGGACGATGAAGATGACGATGATGATGAAAATACATGTAATATGGGAGACCTAACATATACACCTATGTATAACTATGTATATAATTATAGACCACCACCTACTTACACTGAGGTATGTAGATTTACTTAGATGAGGGGCATGAAAGTGGGGGGGGGGGGTTAATCTGCACAGAACAATGCAAAATAAAATTGCCCTTTCACGATAAACAAACAATTTAAAAATTCTTGCACGTTGATTTTTTTACTGATTTCACAAAACACAGTGAATAACGAACCTATTTCTTGGCTGCATATGAAATAAAAATGGCAAAACATGTTGCACGAAAATAACCCTTTACCACCTTCTTAGATACATACATAAAAAAGTTAGTGTCCATTTGTACATCTTTCATTGTAAGAGTTTTTAGCTGGCATTTATTGGAGTTATATAGAAAAGTTAAAAATTCAGCCCTCTGACATCAAATATATTTTGAGGGATATTTGCTGTTTGAAAATTGTAAGTCTGTTGACACGGTAACACCTACATGTCTCATATTGAAGTTAAATGGAAGTTTTGTCGTTGCAATTTCTCAAATTCAATTGAAAATTATGGCTGCTCTTTTATTTTTGTTAGAGATTGGAGTAACAGAGAACTATAGCTTGTTGTATTTATTAAATGGGATAGATGCAAAAATTTAAATGGCCAGGTAAAAACCAACTGGTTCTGGAGAAAGATTTTATTTCCTTTACAGTAATAAAAAAAGTATTATAATACAGAAATTGAAGTTCTGCCTACATTTCTAATAGAAGTTAACAGAAATTTGAAAATATTGACACACCAAATATTCTTTTAGAAGCAAGTCTGTTTTATAATGTAGGTGGTTTTGTAGAAACTCTAATATATCAGCTGAGGACATTGTGTACTCTGACTAAAATTAAGTTATCAGTTGATTTTAGTATAACACTTAGCATACACTGATATTGATAAGTCATTATAATTTTGGATTGTCATTTGATAGATCTAGTACATGTTTATTAGTCCCCTATTGACAAAGTGGAAGGGGATTTAAGGTTTGCCCTCCATCTGTCTGGCTGTCTGTCCCATCCTCAGTCTGGCATATCAGTTTTCCACACTTTTTATGACCCATTTATTGGCATTATGTTTTCTAGTCTGTCAGTTCTTTTGTTCATCCCTTCGTCAGTCTGTCCCAGGAGTTTTTGGTCGAGGTAGTTTTTGATGAAGTTGAAGTCAATCAACTTGAAACTTAGTACACATGTTCCTTTAGATATGATCTTTCTAATTTAAATGTAAAATTAGAGTTTGACCCCAATTTCACAATCCACTGAAGAATAAAATGATAGTGCAATTTAGGCACCATGTACTATGGACACATTCTTGTTTCTTCATGCTTGAAGATATTTATTTGATGTTTGGTGTATTGTTTTATCATAATTTGATATTTGGTGTATTGTTTTATAATGACAAATTCCCGTCTGATGATTTTGTGCAGAGTTATGGTCCTTTGATTTAAAAAAATCACTAAATTAATCAGTTTTCCGAAAAAAAATTCTTGAAGACATTGATTTGATAGTTTGTTCATAGTTTTATCATGACAATTTACAGTTCAAGGTTAAATTTTGTTCTGGTCTGATGATTTTTTGCAGACTTACATTCTTAAAAATATTAACTTGATAGTTGTTATATAGTTAGACCATGACAAGTTAATATGGATCAAGTTAGAATTTTTTTCCAATACAATGAATTTTAAGTTATGGATCAAGCTAGAATTTTTTTTCCAATACAATGAATTTTTAACTTGTAGGGGACTATGCAATCCTCTCAGAATGCTTGTTAATAGAAAGCTACAAAGTGTCCTTTTTTACTATTTTTCAGGAGGACCCTCATCCAATTAGTTTATGTGATGTACCAAGAAGGTTGCCTCGAAACATTGATCGGTGATGACAAATATTACAGTTATTTATCAGCAGTGCCTGTTTATATTTTATATCAAATGGCAGTTTTGTTATCAGCCAAAGAAAAGGGGGAATGTCAACCTTAAAGACTTCAGCTGGAAAGAAGTGGAAATATTTGTTCAGGTCTCAGGATGTTTGCCTAATTGTTGTCAGAATTTTACATTGTGGACAGAGCTCATATTGTTTTCTTGTAAAAGATATGTCACAAATAGAAATTACAATCGTAATGTAAACCATTGTTTATGTATGTGTGTTTCTTTTATGGAATGACTAAACCACTGTAAATTCACCATCAACTGATATTATGTAAAGGGTTGTTGTACTTACATATTGGTCAATTTTGTTTATAGAGTAAACTATTCTATCATTCAAGCTTAAAAGTACAATTAATATTCTAGGAGGGATACTATTCTAATTGACTTTCTTTTTAGTTTGCAACATTTTGTTGCAGAATAAGACATAACAATCTCACAATCTGATTTTTGAAGTTATCAACATTTTGGTTCAATTTATTGAAGACATTAATGCATTTCTCAAATCTGATGGAAATTTAATAAAGTTGGAAAGAATGTGGTTTTTTTTAATGGCAAAACTTGGAAAATGGCAAGAATACCATGTTGAATGGCAGTTAACGGGACCATTTCAGAATCTTTGTTCACGTAATATGTAATAAGACTGCACCACTGTTCCATAGTTTATAAACTGATGAAAATATTATAATGGAGGGTAATCTTTTTTTTTTTTTTGGTAGCATCTTTTTTTCTGACAGAAAAGGGCAATGTTTTTCAAAATAAATTAATCTTATACTTGAAATTACAAATAATGCAGAATAAAAAGATCGTATTAAAGACATCATATACTTGATGCTGCCCCGTATATAATGGCTTTGCTAGTAGACTGTGCTGTAATAGACAACTTTTGAGGTTCGTTGCATTTCCGTCAAAAACTTTGGTATTAGTGAACATCATTGGTGCGGTTAGGGGTGTCGTCACTTCAGTTCTTATGTTGAGCGATCAGTTGAAAAAATTATAATGATATACTGCACAAATTGTTCAGCAAATTAAATTCTTATAATTGATATTCGGCACTGCTTTTATTAGGGAATTGTGATTACGTACTTAAGGAACAAATATTATTTCTAGTTTATCCTGCATAATGATGATCACAAAGACGCTTGATGAACTTCAATAGAGCAGGAATACAGGCAATCCCATCTATCTGGTAAATTACGTCATAAAGGCGTGCATAATTGATGATTTTTTTCCAGTGGAGGACAAACTCTAAAGTGGTCTATTGTATTACCTTAAATTAAAGCGCTTTAAATAATGCTATACAATATTTTGTGGCAACTTTATATTAGATGTTTTAATATTATTGAGGGTACACTTGTAAGAAGCAGTACATGAGGGAAGAAGGCAATGTTATAAGAATGTTGTTTGTTGTAAACAATCTAGTATGAAATTAATTGATTAATTTCCTGTGTAGATATATTGCAGTAGGTGTGTGTAATAATTATAACAAAATTAATTATAACAAATTATTCAACATCTTAAGGTGGTACCCAACACTTTAACTAAAATTAATTTGGCTCGTTTAATTTTCTTAAAATTTTGACAAAGTATTTACTTTGACCCCTTGACAAAAATATAAAAAAAATTAAAATTTTGAACCAACCGTTTAATCAGAAAAATTACACTGGTTATATAGCAGTTTGACAAACACTTATTTTGATCATTGAGAAGCTAAATATCCCTTTAACTACACAACATTATTAAAACGTTTAGCTGATTTTACAGAGTTATCTCCCTGTAGTGTTAGGTACCACCTTAACAATAAAACCAAACCATTGAAACGTCTGTACATGTTGTAATAGCTTACTACAAATAATAATATAGTTATATTGAATTATTGGGTGAATAATAGCATGACATTAATTTATGAATTTAAGTTTTCAAAATTTACACCTACTTATTTTTGTAAAAGGTGCTGTTTGTCCAGTTATGCCAATATACCGTATCTATATAGTGACTTCTTTTTGCTGGTGTAAAATTTTCGCAATTTTCATTGAATAAGGTATAAGAAATATTTTGGCGGTTATTATTTTGGCGGATTCAAAACTTTTATCAATACCTTTGCATGTGCACTTTTAAATTGGGGGAATTTATTTTGTCCAATTTGTTCTATCCACGAAAATAATGTAAATGTACACCCCACAAAAATAACCCAGTATACGGTATATGTGTTTTAATAAACATGATAAATGACGTATGATGGTGTTATAGATTATAGATTTGTGTTACTGAATACTGCCATATTTGATGTTGTTAAATGTTTTGAAGTTGGTGAAAAAACCTACTACTTACCAATGAGAAATTTAAATTTGAATACGTGCATGTAGCTTTCATTAAAATTTATATCTTAAATTGGTCATTGTGTGCAAAGGTGACATAAAGTAGTCAACAATTAATTATATTTTTTTTTCAAGATACTGAGGTTTATAGTGTATTCTGTGAACAAATGGACAAATCTCTTATTTTATCAGTAGCTATTTATAAAATGTAATGTTTTTAAACCAAAAGTGGCTTTTCAATTCGATGTTTCAGAATCTAGGGCATTCTGGGTAATATTTTCAAAAGTGTACACCAAAACGTTGTGTTTGGTTTACAACGTTCTAAACAATTGAAAGTCAACCAATGAGGTAACGTTATATTCATTTTGGTGTACGAAAAATGATATTACCAATAGTCCTTTTGATTCTGAAAAGGGGAATTAGGACAGTACATTTTAAAGTAGTCACCTTGATAATCCAGTTTTACAATCCATGCAAGAAATTGATTAACACTTTCAGGGTCAAGGCTAAAAAATCTGTAAAGGTATCATATGGCAGAGGATAGATATGCTACAATCATTGTAATAAATAATTTTTATTCAAGTACAAACTGCAGAAATGGTATTTATTGTAAGTGGACAACTCTTAGATGTATGATGTAAAAATTCTTTTTATTAAGGCATACATATTATTTTTGGATATGTTTTGCTTTTTGAAACATTTTTCATATTCTTTGTCTGAAATCATACCATATATATCTTGCCTTAAACATTTTTACATCACAGTTAAATTATTGTTAAAGTTAAAACCGAGTAGTACGAAAGAAATTCTAATGTATACTATAGTACTATGTATGAAGCAAATTAGCAGTAAACAATAAACTCTGGAGGTAAAAATGGAAATTATTTTCCTTTATAACCTGTTTATAAAGGACTAGGTTTATAATGGCCAATATTTTATCAAAATTGAGAATGAAAAAAAATACATGTTAAGTGTTTTCTGTATGATTGATATTGCCTAAGTTGTAAGTTATGTTAAGAGATGTATGTACATACTTTTAGCTTCCATTTAAAACCTAAAGCCATCATGATCCATGATGGTATATAAAATTTTACAATCAATATATTGAATTTGTGGTTAAATAGCTAAATAAGAATGCTTTATATATAGCTTACCACATGTTGTGTATATGTGTACATAAACTACAAATAATGGTCACAAATTTGAGTGGACATGTTTTACCATATTTTATACACAAACATAGCTTTAATCCATCTTTATTGAGAACAATTATTTATGTATCTCCATCCATTTTTAGCTCACCGTTCTGAAGGAACGGTGAGCTTTAGCCATCATTTGGCGTCCGTCATCGTTGGTCTGGTGTAAACTATTTCAAACTTCTTCTCCTCTGAAACTACTTAACCAATTCCAACCAAACTTAAGCTGAATGATCCGTAGGGTATATAGAATAAAGTTGGTGCCTATATTTCAAAAACCAAAGCAGTTAGAGCAAATCTTACATGGAGTAAAAGTGTTTACAAGGTAAAGCTCTATCAGCCCTGAAATTTTCAGATAAATATAATAACCCATTGTTGGGTTGCTGCCACTAAATTGGTAATTTTAAGGAAATTTTGCAGTTTTTGGTTATTATCTTGAATAGTATTAGTGATAAAGATAAGCTGTAAACAGCAAATATATTCAGCAAAGTATGATCTACAAATAAGTTCAATGACCAAAATTGTCAATTGACCCCTTAAAGAGTTATTGCCCTTTAAGGGGGCTTGCGGGTCTAAATCATTTTTTTAATTTAATATAGGATTTCTCTATATTTTTCTATAAATGAACTTTATCTTATACTTATTAGAAAAATAAAATAAAAAAATGGGGTCACCGTTCATTTACGCTCACAATCTGCCTTCGAAAGAAGCATACATTTTTGTAAATGTCCTTTTTTTTTGTTGAACTAATAGAAGAAAAAGCGGTTATATCGAAATAAAAAAAGAACTAAATTACAGAAATCGCTTAAATTTTACAATTATTTAGTTTATGTACAGCTTATTTGAAAACAACAATAAAAAATATAGGTCACTGTTGAGTTAAAAAAGATATTTCAATTTTAATGCCAAAAAATGGCATTTTTGCACCAAAGGGAGATAATTTGGAGCATTTTCAATGATATCTACATTTTAAAAGTCACCTGGGGCCAACACGAATTGATTTTTTGGAATGATTTTTGTACCATGTGATAAAGTAACAACTACTAAGGTAATAAATAAAATTTGTAATGAAAAATTAATGTTTAATTTTTTTCTGAAAATCTTGTACCCGCGAACCTCCTTAAGAACAATTTTACACAATTTGTTTATCATGTTTTCTAACACGTATTGATATACATTAAACCAAAACAACAAACTACGATAAAATTGGACACTTATGCTTTTAAACGAAAGATAAATGCCAAAAAAATTAAGGTGAGCAATTCAGGCTCTTGAGAGCCTCTTGTTTATTTACAATATATATGTGCAAATAATACTGTATTTAGAACTATAGATCTCGACCAAAACCCAACCATTTCCCTGTTCTTGACCTAGGTTTGATTAATTTTGACAATAATGCCACTGAACTATATAGATGTTTTCAAAATTTATGTTGAATGTAAGAACCAGCAATAAGTTATGCATTGTGGAAAATATTGTAGAATTGAGATTGGAAACTTATTTGCTTTTGTACCATGTTTGTTGTAAACTACAAAATTGATGTATTTCTGAAGTCATTCAGAATATAAAAAAAATTTGAATAAACGGAACTTATAACATCTTCATTATGATAATGTGACGGGATTGCTTCCCTTAGAACATTTGGTAGATACTTAGTCAGCCGTAAGCGGTTGAGCTAAGGAAGAACTTCTTTAGCTCAGTCGGTTAGCGCGCTGCCTTGTAACACAGAGGTACCGGGTTCGAGTCCCGGTGGAGACAAGTAATTTTGTAATGAAATTCGTGCTCTCCGGTTACAATAATAAAACTGTGATAACAAGTAGGCATTACTTGATTTATTTATAGATTTGTATTAATTGACAATGGCATGTACTTAAAAGTAAAGAGGCATTTTCATACTACTGTTAATTCAGAAATTGTCGTGTGTATTAATTCTTGCGATGTTGTCATTTTAGACTTAAATACGATTTTAATTTTTACAGTTTAAATTCAAATAAAATATTTCAATATGCGAGTTTAAATTGTTGGGTTTACAACTCTGTTGCATTTTTCGCAATGATAATAACCTTCCAATAGTTTCTGAAGCTTTGTGACAACGTCCTATTGGACATGTTTATTTTACCCAACAATAAAAACAGCAACTACATGTATTTTAAAATGTAGACCTGTTATCAATAATATTTTGTACTTTATCCAATATACATTGTACCATAATTTTTGTCATAGCAAGCGCATAATTTCCTATAATATCTGTATGTGTATATGATATATACTTACGAGTGATTAAAAGAAATTCACTTCATGTTTGTGGCGTACATTATATATGTAAACATGCATGACTGTTGTATGGTGTATTTTATGTAATCACATGAAATGTAGACATATATTCTTTTAGCCGTACAGTCAAGTGTACAGTTATGAATCTTTATGGGTTATTTCATGCCAGAAAATCATGTTTTTAGTAGAAGTATTTGAAACCTAGCTTGTAAATTAGTTTTTGGCCAGTAATTGATTTTTGTCAATGCAAATGACTTGATTTCAAAATTTAGTTAACTTGTAAATTTTAAGAATCCTTTTATTGAAAAAAAAACCCTTAATAAACACAATTGAACAATGGTTATTAAAAACAAAAAATAACCACCACACTATCTGTTTATATCCTGAAATCTTATTTTTTTATCAAAACAACTTTCAAGAGTGCTTTTACATATTGAATAAAAAGACCACTTGATACTAAATTGAAATAAGTATTGTTCGTTCAAGTTTTTTGTTAGTCCCCAATATTTGATTCGGTATACAAATAATATTTTCCATAATAAAAATTACTGTTGTAGCCATAAGTTTTTAATTCAAGTTCTGTTTCATCCTTAGCAAAAGTACTTAGTAAAGAAATGTGGAACGCTGTTTAAGCTGAGAGGAAACACAAATTTATTTATTTTTTATTAAGTTTGATTTATTTTAAGTCTCTTTATTTTAGTGATAATTAGTGCAATCTATATATATATGTTTACTGTTATAGAATAAATAGTGATATTTTAAAGTATTTATATGTTTCTCTTGTAGTAAATGATACATAGTTTCATTTTTTTTTCAATCATTCATGACATGCATAATTGAAATCCTTTATAAAATGATCTCATAGTTTTTTTTTTTTATATGAATGAAAAATTTAATGAATAATTTATTTTAAAACTTATACCAGCAAAAACATACTGGAAAATGTCATTCAAGTTTTGAAATCAAATTCTAGTTATAAATGTTTTTTTTTTTTGTAATTTGTGAGTAAATTTGATTCATTATTTTCATTTATTTCCCAAATATTACACAACATAGTGCTTCTTAGATCTTGTTATATAATTTGCTGTGGAAGAATCTGTATTCAGATGTAACATTACAATGATAAAAATGATCTTTGTTTTTCTATTGACTGAAGGAGCTTAAAAAAATTTGTACTGGAAGAGATTATTGACAAATCTGTTTTCATTCTTTTAGTCTCCATTTTTATTTTTCTTAAAATAAAGTACTGTGAATTCATTATTATTTACTGGATACTAATTTTCGTGGGTTGTGGGTACAGTTGAACCACGAATTTAAATATTCAACAAATTACAAATTTTTCTTTAGGGTTTCCATGCAGAGATTGGCAAAACTGTGTAGTCAAATTACAACAAAAATACAAGTTTTCCTCAATCCACAAAAATGATACCAACAAAAATAAATGAATCAACATAAGATCATTTTCATTTCAATCAAAAAAGTTTTGACTCAATTTTTCTTATTTTTATTATGAATCTCACAATTGGAATCTCATCTAGACAGCTCCAACCAAAACTTATAAGTTGTTATTTTTTTTCTCATTTTAATCCATGATAAATTGAATTTAATGTTGTAATATATAAGAATAATGTATGTTGTCATGTTGTGTCTCATGGACAAAAAGCATGATTTTTATGCTAAATAAAAGAAGTGATTTATCATGTTTTGCTTGTATAACTATCAGATGGTTCATCAATAGATTTTCTGCAATTGATCTCCTCTGTCCTGCCTGTTAAACTGCTTTAATCACTTGTAGTCCCATAGCATGCACACGTAAAGGTTGGGAATTTCGATCTCATGCCAGGTAAAAACTAAAGACTAGAAACTTGGTATTTGCTGCATCTCAATTAAAAGCACTTGTCATTGTGAGAAAAAGCAGCCTGGTTGGCATATTTTGTTCAGGTAGGGCTATATGTCTTCTTGTGTATTGTTACATTGTGAATTAGTACACCATGTAGTAGGTTAAAAATCTATCTGAATTTGACGGTCTGGTATAAAGCAGATCATTAAAACATGTTCTCTTTTTTAATGTGCATTTGATGTTCCACTGGACATGTTGTTTAACAGTCATATTCATCCATCCACTACAATAGATAAAAAAAAATAGTAATTAAAAAACACTTTTTGTTCTGACTGATATTTATTTTGGTTGTTGAAGGTATGGGTGAGAGTTGTTTTTTAAGAAACATGTGTCTTGACAGAGGACAACTTTGATACTTTTTTAAAACTTTCAAATAAACCTGTCTATTATGAATTATGTCATCCACTACAAAAGAAAAAAATCAGATTAGACCTTCTATGAAATTTGCTAGAAAATCTTTATTTATCAGACATAAACAAATATGACATGAAATGTACATGGTCTTCTATGGGTTCTTGGCTTCTTCCTATAAAAGCGATGCCACAATAAAATGAGAGGCATTCAACACCAACAATACAAAATATAAAATATGATTTGTTCCTTCTTGAACTAAATAGCTCTTGTCTTCATTGGTGATTATGCATGAAAATAAAGACTAACCATTCAAACCGTTTTTTTTCTTGACTGTGACAGGAGGCATTACAATGGTATTGCTTTCCTGGGACAATGACAGTCTACAATTTAAAAGTGTTCTGCTCCAGTTAATTTCTTGTGATAAATCAATAGTATTTTATCCTAAGTTGCATAACTAGCGATTTCATATCAGTTTAACAACTGCTTCGAAGCCCTGCCCTAGGGCAAGGTTCAGTGACTGAATAATTTTGCAATTTTAATGTAAAGTTTTCTGCTGAAGTTAGTTTAATAGGAACTTCTTTTAATAGATCAATAATATCTTTTTATAAAGTTTCATTACTATCAGTTCACTAACTTGATGAATGACAAGAATTAAAATCAATCTAAATGACTTGGGTAATTCTTGAAGTATTTATGTCCAAACAGATTGTATAATGTCAGCAATGCACCCCAATATGGCCAACTTTATATTTAAGGAAAGGATTTCGTGAAATGCAATCCTAAAAATCCTAATGCTACTGACTTGATTTAATTTTCTTCGACATTTTATACTGAAAACAGAATATTGCAACGAGGTGACATTTCTATAGATCCTTACCCGACAATTTCAAACGATTTATTAATGATGTATACTAAACTGAGATATTCCAGGAACAATAAAAACTCATCATAGATACCAGGATTGAAATTTTATATCTACTCCAGATGCGCGTTTCGTCTGCAAAAGACCCATAAGTGACGCTCGAATCAAAAAATTTTAATGGTACATATTTTTATAAAACTTTTCTCAAGAAAACCATTATATTAAGTAAACGGCACGTGACTTTGTTATGAAATATGCTCAAATACAAATGTATAGTTATGAACAAAAGAATATAAAGATTCCAATTTGAAATATACAATTTGCTTAAATGTGATCAATTGCTCTAAAGAGAATTTGATATTAAATTTTAAGTTCACATTGGAAATTAAAAGCAATCTTCATTCGTCAGTGCCGACAAGTAAATTGATTATCCCTTTTCTCTGATTCTTTGGCAATTTGACCCTTACTGGAACCATTGTTTAACAGAACTTAATAAACGTGTGGTTGTCGATGATATCAGTATATGATCGGCTAAATTTAAAGGACAAGTTTATCAGTTCTCTGGTTGAATAAAGATGTTCGGATGGGTTTTGATAAAATTGTCAACTTTATACATGTATAAACTTTTACTAGGCGGTAATAATTCGACCTTCGAAAATTGAAGTTCAAGTAGTTTACTATTGCAGATGATAATCTCGTATATACCAACGAATTAAATTAACACTTCACATATATTCCTATTTGTCTTCAAAGCTTTGGATATTGGCTCACTGCCTATTTGTATACCGGATTTGTAAATATGGAAAACCTATTTTTTCATTTTAAATGCAATGACGTTGTTCGTTATTTTTATCATCATTCTTTACAGAATTAAAAATACATATGTTAATATATTCTTATGCTATTTTACATATATCTATATATCTAATTGGATTCTTTACAAATTATTCAAGATGTCATTTAAAAATAATTCGTTTTCAGCGTTACATCCTGGATCTTTGAAAAGTACTTTTCGCAATAAAGCTAACACCAAGACATGGGCCAGGATTTGAAATTTTGTCAACTGTTATAATCTTGGTTTCATATTTGTTGATATTTTATAATATTACTTGTAGGTAATTTCAAAAGTCATCATCCTATTTTAAATAAAAAGGTAAAATCATATTATTATAGTACAATGTCACTACTTCTTATAAAAGGATTATTAGAGTCCAGTATCACTAACAACGAAAAACTAAAAAAAAAAAAACCCGGATACTGCAATTGCAAACTGTAAGTATGTAGTCTAACAGAGTGTTGTCATTGATCATTCCAAATATTCCAAAAGATTAATTTCAAACTTTTAAAACGTTTTACAAAAGCAGTTGTTTTCAAACATCTTGATTTTCTAATGAATTCAATGACCCAATTCATAGGTGAAATGGTCTTACTTCTTGATGCGGATTTCACAATAATTGAAAAACAGCTACAACCAAGAAAACCAAAAACAAATGCTTAAAATTTCAAAAATACGTCTTTCATGTTCACCTATGCATTCAAGTCAGATGGGCAGTTGAAGGTGTAGGGTACATGTCAAATTAAGGGGCAGTAACAAAAACAACCCCCCAAAAAAACCAAAAAACGAACAAACTCAAAGACATCTGGAACTAAGCATACTGTTTTCATAATAGACAGTATCGGTATCATATGTAAAGCGCTAAACGAACGAATCCTGACAAAAAAATGCCCCTGCATCTCATTCCCCAAAGGACATAAACATTCAGAAACAAAGCAAATACATTTATTGACAAGGCTTTAGAGCATTTCAGTCCCATGCAAATGTATTTTTTATCTCAATCTTTGTCTATTTTCCCTGTCATGGATGTAAAAAAGAGAACTCCCTGAGAAATGAAGTGATTAGTTTGCTGTATGTGTGCTTAAATGTATTGATTCCCTTCCAACTTATCAAATTGATTGACAGTTAATAATTTAAATCAAACTCATATGAAACACATTATTGAATTCTACTTTATCACTCTTATTCATTAGATAAATACTCGGTTTAGCTAAATGGTTGTCAATGCATATATATAATTACGTCAAGTCAACAGATTATAATTTTAAAATTTTATATCCGGGTAAAATACTGGTTTACTTATATCATTAGGCCGTTTAGATCAATTTTAGTAAACTTATAGAACATATTATATACAAGAAATTGTCCCTTTTTATACAAGTAAAATACATCACGTTTCAATCTTTTGATAGCCTGTATTCGAAATGGAACCGAGGACTTGAATTAGACTGGATGTTCAATTTGATACGTTTTTCTGTTTAGTTCATATTGTAATTTCGATTAATCTGTTCTGTTTGATTTTTGTTTTTAGTGAATTACGATCTAGAAAAAAGTAAAATTACAAAAAATACCGAACTCGAAGGAAAATTTAAAAAAAAGTCAAATTCAGAAGCTCGGACCTATCAAACGAATGGAAAACAACTGTCATATTCCTATCTCGGTACAGTCATTTCCTTATGTAGAAAATGATGTCAAGTAGACTTAAAGATTAATTGACGAAAAGACATTTCATAACAACAAACGACTGAACTGAAAACTATTACTGAATACCCATATCGTTTTATATAATGTATTTGATTCTTAAATTGAATCCATTCCGAATGTTATTGGTTCTCTTCGGGCGCTCTAGCTTCCTCCTCGATAAAACTTGCCACCACGATATAGACAAGAGTTCCACACGAAGGGTGTTTAAAAACAAACAATCGACCAATCAATTAATCTTACTCAAGTATTGTGAAACAGCACAGTACTGCGCTATAGCCAGAAATCTTCAATAGAAAATAAATGCAAATTAGTAAACCAATTTCGTTGGATTGATTTAAAGTCTTTAATTTTTGGGGGTTCTAATCTACTAATACGTTTTTGGATATCGGACCCTATTTTTGAATTGGTCTACATTGTGGTCAAAAGGGTCCAAAATGAATCTGTGTTTGATTTCAACAAAATCTGAATTATTGCGTCATTTTGTTAAATTGTTATGTATCTCTTCAAAACAAAATATCTGTGTGTTTGTTTCCATGAAGTTGTTGCTCATTCTGTTTCATGAAGTAGAAGGTGACTTTGTTTCATGAAATAGAAGGTCACTTTGTTTCATAAATTTGTTGGTCATTCTGTTTCATCATGAAACAACGATGAACTTTTTGTCAATAAGTTAAGAATGAAAAATACTAGTATAAGAGGCGGAGATTTAAACACATATTATGTTGAGGCGAGATACCTTGACTATGTACTTTTTGAAATATTTTAGTTTGCACGCTTGCAAAGAAAAGGGTCTTCCCACATAAACTATGAAAACCCCGGATCGACTGTTGATAGTATAGATAGTAGTAATATGTAGTTTTATAAGACATTTAGTTAAATTCATATGAAACATTTCCGATAAAAAGTCAATCTGCATATTGGCTTTCTATTGAAAATAATCCATAAGATGGGCAACTTAGATACAATAGAAAAACAAAGAATATTGGTAGATATGTTTCGATTTTAAATGAATCTATCATCAGGATAATAATTTCTTTTCTAAGTTTAGTTCTGTACTATAATACAAATGGTTTATGTATACAGAATTTTTTTTAAGACTGTGGCATGTTAACTATTTTTTTTAGAAGTGATGTATATTATTGATCTACGTAATTAAATTGATTTTATTGTCGAGCCTGCGACATTTGTCGCAGAAAGCTTGGCATAGGAACTCGGAATAGTGATCCAGCGTCGGCGGCGGCGACGGCGGCGTTAGCTAACTTCTTAAAAGCTTTATATTTTAAAAGGTGGAAGACCTGGATGCCTCATACTTTGTATATGGAATCCTCGTGTTACGAAGTTTCCGTCAGTCACATGTCCAATGATCTTGACCTCATTTTCATGGTTCAGTGACTACTTGAAAAAATAATTAAGATTTTTTGTAATGTTAAATTCTCTCTTATTATAAGTAATATGATAACTATATTTGGTGTGTGCGTACCTTGCAAGGTCCTTGTGCCCATCAGACATGCAGTTTTCACTTGACCTCGAACTCATTTCATGAATCCGTGAACAAGGTTAAGTTTTGGTGGTCAATTCCATATCTAAGATGCTATAAGCAATCGGTCTAGTATAGTCGGTGTTTGGAAGGACTGTATGGTGTACATGTCCAACTGGCAGATGCCAGGTGACCTTGACCTCATTTTCATGGTTCAGTGGTTATAGTTAAGTTTTTGTGATTTGGTCTGTTTTTTTTAATACTGTATGCAATAGGTATACTATATTTGGTGTATGGAGTGACTGTTAGGTGTACACGTTGAGCTGGCAGGTGTCATCTGACTTTGACCTCATTTTCATGGTTAAGTGGTCAAAATTAAGTTTTTGAGTTTTGGTATTTTTTCTAATACTATATGGACTAGGTCAACTATATTTGGTGTATGGAAATATTTTATGAGCTATATGTCAGTCACGCAGGTTTTATTTGAACTTGACCTCATTTTCACGGTTCATTGCTGTTAAGTTTTTGTGTTTTAGTCTGTTTTTCTTTAACTATAAGCAATAGGTCAACAATTATATTTGTTGTATGGAAGAATTGTTAACTATACATTCCTGCCTGGCATGATTCATCTGACCTTGACCTCATTTTCTTGATTCATTGGTGAATGTTTAGTTTTTATTTTGTTAATGTTAAGTTTATGTGACAGTTGTAATCAAGCTTTTTATCTAGGACTATCAACATAATATCAATGATAAGTAAAGAAGGCGTGTGCACTCTTGTAAAACAGGTGTGTGATCAAGTATGAACGTTAACTGATGATCATGTGATATCTTCACTGTAATGCTGCAGAAATTGAAAAATGATTACTCTATAAGATATAACTATGCAATGGAAACTACGTAAAATGAAATGAACAGTTTGAAGAGAAAACAAGAATCATTATGCGTAAATATTATGTATGATTAATAGTGCATATGTAGTTATTCCTTTTTGTATAAAGCCTTTTAAATATTGATATAAGTATATACTAGTAAATTTCATAATTTATGAAATCAAAAACTGTAATTTATTTCGGTAGCAGGGTATTATCAACAAATTAATTAAATAGGGTGTCACCAAAAATATACGAGGAAGTCATCAAAAATGCTTTAATTAATTTATTGATGCTTGGATTTTTCTTGACGTTGCAGTTTATAAATAAATAAGTATAAATTTGACCGCGGTATAAATTTTCGTGAGTTTCAAAATAGTTTTTACAACGGTCCAAACTGTTCTACATAAAACATGGATATGTGGTAAGTTCTGTCTGATAATCTAAATCATAATTAAGATAACTATAATTATTACAACTCCGATTTCTGTTAAAAAGAATTTTATTAATAATCAGAAGATTTGTTGTTTAAAAAAACAAGAAAGCAAACGAAAACAAATACAACTTTAACAAAAGCAAATGTATTTATAAAACTAGACTAAAGTAAAATACTAATTCACACAAAAAATAAATTAAAAAATAGTACCAAAAAAAAATATAAGATATTGATATTCATGATGTATTTGTAAATTAATATATTGAATTTATGTTTCAATTGGACCTTTGCTGAATATGCAATATCTGAGAGGTTTGATTCTTCACTTTGTTTTGTCTGGTTTGACAACATTTGCTATCCCCTTTTTGAGCATTCGTGATGAAGTTATATCCAGTTAACTTCAAAATGAATGTAGCACTTTTTAGAAATTGACTGGTTCTTTTTTTAATTTCAAAAACCTTTGGTCACCGAAGAATTCGCTTATCTTTATGTGTTGACTACTTCGCAATGTTGACAATACAGAAAAATAAGAAAATGCTTCATGAACCAAAAAATTACAAAATAAAGTTTATAAATATCTCATGATAGAAAACAAAGATATTTTTTTTTTATAAAGATATGAAACCTAAACAAACATCTCGAATTACAGACTTATGTAGATAATTGTTTTTTCAAGACAGAATATCAACGTTGTTCATACTATAGATTTAGTAATCGGATTTTTCATAGTTTCATTGGTTTCGCAGTAAATAACGTTTAATTCACATTTCTATTCCAATTTTGTAGGAAATCCGTTTGTTTCACCATTCTAATCATAAAATTATCATATGGAAAAATACTGAATGAGACACATGGCATGCTGGACGCAATGACTGTTGGTCCTGTGAGACACATCTTACAAAGTACTACGACATTTGAACCAATTGAAGTACCATCTCTTTCTATAATCAGGCAACTTAAGATTGAGTCGGAAAATGATCACAAATACAAATTGAACGATAATTTAGATGCTAAAAAAAGAGGTAAGTCCTTATACAAGTGATTAAATAATCGATTCCCGTTCGGGATGAAAATTTCAGAGACTGAATTTTCAGCTCTCCCTTGACACCACATGCGAGTATGGTATTGAGGAAACGATGATAGTCCGTCGGAAGGGGAGGATAAATGGCTGACCCGTGTTTATAGAGAGCCATAACTCTTGCACGTAAAAGACACCCTTGTAGATTTCGATAAAGAGCAGGCTAATGCCGCTACAAGGCAGCACTCTCACCCGCAAAGTAGAAAGGGAATAATATAAGTTGCAAAACTTGTTTCCAAATCCACTATAAATAAATATGTTTAAACTAAACTAAATTAAACAAAATAGATATATTAACTCCACGGCATAGTTATTCAGAATTCAGCCTTTGGTATTTACAATCGTGTCTATAAAACAAAAAGTTATAATTCATAAGTACGAAGAACTTTACTGGATCTAACGCATAGTGATGGCAATGATTCAAAAGAATATAGAATATGCATAGCCGAAAAGCTATTAAGTGAGGTGTTTGTAACAATAATTTACTTAAAACCTTTTCTAAATTCTTTCTCCGACACTAATATTTTGCAATTAAAAATATGATGTCACATAACTTTCGATGACAATGTTCGTAAATGGTAGTGCTATCCATGAAGACGTCTTGGTCGTTTGAACAATTTTAATGGTATCAACTTAACATTGTAGAAAAATCTTTGAATGATGTATTTATCGATACAAAATTTTATTTTAAGGCATCGACACACCTGATGGTAACCTAACTTCAATGTTTGGACCACATCTTATTACAAAAATGGAATCAGTTTTGATCCATGAACAAGGGTTTATTTATGGAGACATTGTGCATCGTGCGCTAGAATACGCCACAGAAGATTTCTCATTCACAACAAGTCACCAAACATCGGCATTTACGACTAAAACTAAAATGGATCCAACAAGTATGTTGACTGATACAACAATTGAAATTGGCCCCACAAGTATGTTGACAGACACTACAGAAATAACAACAACGCCAGGAACCACCGTAACACAAACAACGCAATTCAAAAAGCGACGAAAGAAGCGAAGTATCAAAAAGATATTGTAAGTGTCAAACCTATATCAATATACAAATAATATTTACTTTAACTAAATTTCAAAGTGTGAATTTTCTACTTTGGGAATAGGCTACCTTAGCTGTATTTGGCAAAACTTTTAGGATTGCTGCTTTTATCCTCAATGCTCTTCAAATTCGTACTTTATTTGGTCTTTTTAATTCTTTTTATTCGAGCGTCAGTGCTGAGTCCTCTTTAAAATTAACATGCGTCTTGCGCAAATACAAATTTTTAATCCTGATATCTATGATGAGTTTATTCATCACAATGCCTTAAACTGTATATATTACAGTTTAGGTTAATCGAATTTTTAAAACGTGATTTTTTTTCTCTCCACTCAGGGATCGGTCTATGATACAATCCTCTTGTCCAAAAACATATTTTCATCATAAGGTATTACTGAAAAGAATGGTCGTATTTAGTAAGCAGCTCCAGGGATGTGAGTTATGACATGTGTATGTAACGGTTGATATATCCAGTAGTATAATATGTACACCGGACTTTTCTTTTTATATAGTAGGTTCTGGTTCCGAATAAGAAAACAATAAGAATAGGACAATGAGTCCAGAGTTAGAAAATATGTCTGGAAACTCTTTTTATCTTGTCTTTATTCTATTTTTTATTCGGCGTCGAACTGATGAGTTAAACCGTTATTAAAAATAATTTAGAACTCAGACAAGTTACCGAATAAAGATTGACCTTTTTATCAACTTTGATGGAAAAGTATACAAGTTTGCTATATAAAATTAATTTCTCTATATATATATGAAATTTTTAAGGATTTTTCCTTATACAAAACCTACATTATTAACTCATATCTCATTATCTGAGAAAATTGATATTGTTTTTAGAAGACTATGTTGATAAATAAACTCATCATATATAACAGGAGTTAATTTTGTTTTTACGCCAGACGCGCGTTTCGTCTACAAAAGACTCATCAGTGACGCTCGAATCCAAAAAAGTTAAAAAGGCCAAATAAAATACGAAGTTGAAGAGCATTGAAGACCAAAATTCCTTAAAGTTTTGCCAAATACAGCTAAGGAAATCTATTCTTGAGGTAGAAAAGCCTAAGTCTTTCGAAAATTAAAAAGTTTTGTAAACAGTTAATTTATAAATATGACCATATCAAGGATAATTCATGTCAGCACAAAAGTGCTGACTACTTGGCTAGTGATACCATCGGGGATTTTAAACTCAACCAGCAGTGGTTTTATTTCCATAATGATTTTTGAATTGTTTGAAGCATACGAATAAAACATTTTATTTTTATACAGGTAAATAATGATTACAAACAGGGGATTTTTTGTAGAAAATATGATGACCGTAGGAAAATCAATCTGGGAACTTTTCTAAACGACATTGAACTGTGGTTAGATTAGTAACTAAGAAAAAACTAGAAGCCTTTAATTCTTGTTTTCTATAGTTGTTGTTTAACATTGTTTGTGGCTAAATATTTTGTACATACATTTCCGTTTAAATTGTTTCACATTATGTCATGTTGTGATTGTTTATAGCTTACCAACCGGTATGACTTTTCTTTTATTTGTTGAAGGTCATACAAATACCTTTAGTCATATCGTTGGTGGACAGTTGTCAAAATATCACATTTTAGTACTAGTACTAGTACATTATTTGTACTACTGAACAAAATAATTTCATATCAGCATCTTGACAGGAAAGACTAATATAACTATCCGATTTTTATAAATTATTTTAATTTCGTTTGAATAATTTACGCAAAGAATTTTCTAACAAATCGCCAAGTAGAGAACTGTAAACAAACATACTTGTGAGTTTTCAATAATATTTATCGTAGGTCAGAAACAGACAGAAAACAAATAGACCAGTTCATCTCAAAACTCCCAGACGCTAGCCTCTTAGACCTTCCATGCCCATTCACTACTACAGTATGTAACGAAACTGCAAAATACCGGACTATTGATGGATCCTGCAATAACCTGGAACATCCGTATTGGGGGAAATCATTTACTCCATTTGACAGATTTTTAAAAGCAGAGTATCAGGATGGTAAATAATATCTTAGATTTCCTTAATTGTCAATGTACGAATATTTAAGTTTCAACCGATAATCATGTCAATTTTTTAAATGATTAGATCTACCTATCAAAAATCGGTTATGATTTGTCTATGGTATATTGGCTAGAATTATGACACTCACTGAAAAGAGAATATATCAAACACTGAAAATTAAGAAAGAAAGAACAGTACGGGTATTCAAGTCTCAGTCAACAATTTTTTCCTCATATTTACGTAAAATATGACACGGCGAACCATTAGGGTCTTTTTTTATAAAAGGTAAAACCTTTCACTTTCATTATCTTTGGAATAAAGCAATTTTTGTTTTATCTTTATTTTGTTTTATGCATTACTAAATGAGAGTAATGATGATGCATTTGTCAGACGCCTATACACAAAGTTAAAAGGAACCAACGCTAAAAATAGAAAAGTGAAAGGGCTTTTTGACAAAATAACTTTCACCAATCAGAACCGATACCTTTTAAGTAATGATTTTAAGAAGGCGTTTGAATTTCATGCAACTCATAGATTCAAACCGTAATAAGAAGCAAATACGACCATTCAAAATTTAAGAAGAACCCGAACTGATGTTTGTTAAATAATGTCTCTTCAGTAATACAAGAGGCCAGAATAATTGAAAAGCGTTGTACAATCCGTGACATAATAAGCAGTTTTAGAAAAACATGACTTAGTGCAAAGTCAAAATATAAGTTTCGACAAGAAGGAGGACTATAATAAGTTTGAAAATAAGATCTATATTAGAACAAATAAAGTCAATGTCAATAAATGATGTTACCAATATAAAAATATAAAAATCTGCAGTAAACAAATATAATGCATTGTTTTAACTTTTGAATTTTTGAATTGTTTATTTTGATATATCTTGTATCAGTTTAGATATTAATTTCTTCTACGACATAACAATAAAACAAGTTAAACCCTTGCTAAAAAGGTACGGAGTTCTTCGCATTATCACTAATTTCGTCAACATAAACATAATTTTTTATCAGGCATTATTTATATGCAGTAAATGTGAAAATCAGGTTTGCTTAGCACCTTTGACACTTTATACGTTTATAAGTATCATATAGAAAAAAACGTTTAAAATATATAAAAATATGATAGCCAATTCAAAACTATGCACCATGCTCATTTTTCTTTATAGCATCACAATCACCAAGAATATTGAGCAAACTGACCGGAAATGCATTAGAGGGTCCACGTGAGATTAGTAACTTTGTACACACCACAAGTACACTTGCCGATATTGATCCAGCAATTAGCTCCTATATGATGACATTTGGACAGTTCCTGGACCACGATATAACAAAAACAGCTCTAGCCAAAGGTAATAACATTGTGATTTGCTGTAACAATTTATGTAATGATCTTTTAGTATTACACAAGAAACTTTACATAAAATTTACGATTAAAGGGCTGATTTGACTTTTCCTATGTTAATTCTCCCTTTTTTGAACGGAGATGTTCATTTGGCACCGTCTTACGGTGTTTATCCTTGGTCGATATGCTCGTGTTTGTAGTGATTTTTGGATTTCAATGAGCGTAATCTGTGTATTACTCATAAATTATCAAGTCAGGGATTTCGTTACCAAAATAACTTAGATTAACCTTTACTTAATTCTTCTATAGATACAAAGTCGTTGTCTGTAAATTTAGATGTACCCGTAGAAAACTTATTTTAAACTGAAAAACAAATTCTAATTTTCACAGTGGTGTTGTAAACCGAGCCCGGAAATGTAGACACGATCCGGTTTAACTTATCAATCCTTATTCTAAAAGGTTGCCCATTCAGCATTGTAATTAAATCTTTGGATATCGTATTTATTGGTATACATATTGATTTTGTTATCAGTATATTAAAACCATACCAAATATTGCACATATATAGACGTCGCGTACGGTGTTGGTGATAATACGGGTTTTGCTTTCCAGTTCGCCTTTATTGCATTTGTTAGAAGTTTCGGAATTGATAACTATATAAATGTATATATCAAAATGTGCGTAATTAAAAGTAGAAATGGAATATGCCTTAAAATCAATACTTTTATTAATTTTGTTACTCGAATGATCCTCAATAACACTGATTTTGAGCGTGTAGACAAGTAACACCGCGACATATGATCAGCGTTGCTTTGAAGTTATTCTTGTCAATTTTTAAACTTATTAAAAAAAAGTTGTACTCCTAGCAAGAGTAGTCTTTGGTGTTAATGGTGTATGTTTTATTTATGACGTCATCGTTAACTGGACGCGTCTGACCAGGACGAAAAGTTCACTTTGTTTTGTGGTCAAGCCGAAAATTGAAAAAAAATATGGATAGGGGTGAAGTTAAGAGTGATTTTAAAGGTAATTTAAATAGATTATTCCGAAAATGATATATCTTTTTATTCCGTATATAATAAGGAAAAAAGAATAAAAAGTTGTGTTACAACATTTCAAAAGATCGTGGCAATTTTAATGATTTTTTGAAATTTGTATTTCTGTCACAAAACCCAAATCTTGCATATTTTTTGGAGCTCTTCAAAATTCAAACGAATGCTGCAGATCCAAACCACAATTTACATATCCAACCTTCCTGTGTCAAAATTATACAATAAATATACAACTTTTTATGTCTTCAATTAGTAAGTATTGTTTAAATTATGTCCTAAATTGTTCATTTTATTAAATCCGTTGAAATGTCACACTCGCAGTTTTTTGACGTTTTGACGTATTTGTAAAGTGTCTTATGAAAAGTAATAGGCAGTTGCTGTCTTTTCTACGATATGAAATTTTATTCAAACGTGAAAACTTTTATTTTAAGTGTATGAAAAAAAATTGTGTCGAAGTTTTAAGAGAAAATATTGAAAAAAAAATAAACGCGATCTTTTTGTTTTTGTCTAGTCAAAATGTCACAAAACGCCGTTTTTTACATTTTTGTTACAAGTATGATAAGTCGTATTATACAGTTTTGGAGGAGGGGGAATTTGAAATTATAATAGCACAAAAAATACTATAAAACATTAAAATCTACTGTTCAGGGATTTTTTTGAACCCATTTTCGATCACATGTCGGAAGTATTAACGACACAGTCAGCGACTACTTTTGTCTAGTCATAATGTCACACCATGCTTTTTTACTTGTTTTGACGTTACGTTCTGTAAAACTTGACATGTAGTGCCTAACGTCGAAAATTGCGGAAGCCTTTACGTGCCATGCTAATTAACTTTTTCCAATTTGATATAACGAATTATGAATTTGATATAACAGATTATGAATTTGATATAACAAATTATGAATTTGATATAACAAATTATAAATTTGATATAACAGATTATCAATTTGGTATAACAAATTATCAATTTGAGATAACAGATTATCAATTTGATATAACAAATTATCAATTAGAAATAACAAATTGTCAATTTGATTTAACAAATTGTGAATTTCTCTACCAATAGTATGATTTAATTATAATAATGAGATTGGTTGAAACATTGCGTAACCCAAATTGGCGCATTTTTTTGTGTGTATTGATTCATTGTTTATCTGACGTCCAGCGACAAATATGTCATTGAATGCTTATTCAAAACTTTTTTAACAGGTTTAATGTTTCTGAAATCCTCTCCCTCCCTTTTTATCTATTATTTAAGGTAGTTTGGGGGACTAGTTTGAATGTTCTCTATTCAGTACATGGGACCTGGTGTCTTAGAACAAACGATTAAAATAGAAAAAGGATCAATTTATATTGCACATTTTCAAATCAGAAAGAATGGATAGTGTGTTTCTAGGGACATAGGAACATGAAAGGATAAAAAAAATGCTGGCATGCTTCTTTATCAATTTCGATGGATTAATAAAACATCCTTAAGTTAATCCTTGCATTTTTCTTTATATATTTGTTTCAATATTTATTTTGTTTGCACACTTTTCATTAAAAAACAAAGACCCATGCGCGAGATCTGGAAGAGAAAACCCATGCACAATCAGTACAATACTGTTGATAAAGTTGCAGTAGGAACTGATTTTTCTCTTTATCTTGTCTAGATTGTGGTGCACATTCGCCTATACATTGTATTTTTATATATGTTGTTGTTTGCAATTTGATGATAGTATCAAGAAAAACGTAAATAGCTGAGTGACAACTATAGAACTACTTTTATTTCCATGATGAACCAAAGTGAACATTATATACATACAACTTTAATATTAAACCAGCATAAATTAATGCTCGTGGTTTTAGTATTATTCAACTAGGAAAGTTTTCGCTAAAATGGGCTATCGAAAATACAGCTGAACGGATTAATCCTGCGCTAAAATGCCCCCTAGTAGTTTTGCGCTAAAATTATCTGCGCCCATCTGTTTTCTCGTTCATAGTTGAGATTAAATTTCTTTTTGTTTATGAAATTGGCAAATTTTATTAAATTAATTTTATTGTGGTTAATTTGAATTTGCTTTCAACTGTTGATTCTTTTACCATTTAATACAGGCGATGAAACAAACGATTCAACTAATAAAAATTTTATTTTCGGTAATTATCAAAAGCGGATAAAAGAATAAGCCCTTGTCATGCACCATTTGCGAGTATGATGGTCTTGTGAAACAATGATAGTCCGTCGGAAGGGGGCGATAAATTACTGACCCGTGTTTTATTAAGAAAGAGCAATATCTCTTGCACATAAAAGTCACCCTTTTAGATTTCGAAAAGAGCAGGCTAAGGCTACAAGGAAGCATTCGCACCCCCAAAGTGGAAACGGATTACTATAAGTTGTAATAACTTGTTTCCCAATCCATTATAAATAAATATGTTTAAACTAAAAGAAAAAGCAGCAGAAAAGACAGTGGTTTAAACTTTTTGTTTTAAATATCCTGTTTCAATCAAAAGAAAGAGAAAATATCTTTGCTCCGAGGGGATAGTAATGTAAATGAATATTATTTTTCCGTTTTAATTTAACTGTACTTAAAAAAAAAATATGTGCCGCTTTTGCATTTCGGTTCTATGCGTAGCAAGTCAAGCAAACCGCTCATATAAATTATGCTGTATAATTGAGCTGCACGAAATAAAAAAAAGTACGACGTTATTTATACAATGCATGAAAAACAACGTCAAAATAACGTTACCAAAACTAACACCAACACCGTACGCGACGATATCTATAGTTGCATGCTTTCCTCTGACATGATTTACTTCAGCTTATAGGTGTCATATGCATTGCCCTGTTTTCATATTTAGTGAAAGAAGTGTCTTAACTATAAACTTGTCTCTCTTAAATGTCTTGAAGATTTACACTAAGAAATTCTCTCTGTAAATTTAATAATCATTTCCAACGAAAAGTTTAAAAAGATATATAAATCTAAACACGATTTATATGTCGCTGAATATTGTTAAATAAAATGTAAGTGAAAGAGATGATAATGCTACAAACGTCTATTCTTAAAATTTTAATAAGCTGGGTCAAAGCCATTTTTTCTGTACATATAGATACAAATTGAAAGAGGTATGCCTATATGGTTACTGGATAAACGTTAAAATAATAACTAATGAGAATTTATCTGACAAATAGGGGTTTGAAAAGATTTTCTTTGCACTAACGATCGGTTATACATAAACATATAAGGAACATTTTTTTTCTAGGCATACTAAATTCGTTTTGATGTCTATGTAAAAAAAATCAATACCGAAAAATGCAGATCATTAAAGTTTGATATATAAGCTACATACATTCGTGAATTAATGAGTTGTTTGGTCACTCGTTGAATGTTCATCTATATTCCTATTCTTTTAACACGTATTTGATTTATAACTTTATTATAGCCTACGTATTTCATCATTTTATAATATAGGTAAAAGAAGGTGTGGTATGAGTGCCAATGAGACAACTCTTCAACCAAGTCACATAACAAAACTCTATAAATAAAGGCAACAGTAGTATACCGCTGTTCAAAACTCATAAATCCATGGACAAAAAACAAAATCGGGATAACAAACTAAAACCGAGGGAAACGCATTAAATATAAGAGGAGAACAACGACATAACACTAAAATGTAACACATATAGACAAAATCCCACGAGAATAACAAATATAACATATATATATAACATCAAAACCAAATACATGAATTTGGGATAGACAAGTACCGTGACACGTCTTATCGCAATGTGAATTTACACTCAAAAATAAGAGAAAACAAACGACACAACGTTATAATGTAATACACACAGAAACGAACTATAATATAACAATGACCATATTCCTGACTTGGTACAGGGCATTTTTAAAGGAAAAAATGGTGGGTTGAACCTGGTTTTGTGGCATGCCAAACCTCGCACTTTTATGGCCATGTGAAATATAACATCAAAATGACAACACAGGACTACAATATAAATAAATTGGAGAACACAATTGACAAAGAATCACACGAACAACAGCCAACAAAAGGCAACAAGTTCAAAATTTTAATACGCCAGAAGTGTATTTTGTCCACACAAGACCTATGTGTGACGCACAGATACAAAAGTTTGAAAGCCGAAACGAGTACAAAGTTGAACAGCATCGAGGACCAAAAGATCAAAAAGGTTGTGCCAAAAACGGCAAGGGTTTTCTGTAAAGTTACCAGAAAATCCCTATAATTTAGAGTAATTTATACTTTTGCAAACAGTAAATTTAATAAAATGAATATTCAAAAGATGTACATGATAAAGCTGAAGTATTAACTAATTACAGGAAACAACTGAAATACATTTACATAACCAGACATTTGAAACACAAAAGTAGACACATCCGAATACGTTTAAACCTCTACGCCAAGTGACGTCCTATTTGAAACTGAAAAATGACGAAAAATGACGTCATTTGAATTAGTAAAACAGAGCATCAAAAAATGAAAAATGACGTCACATAAGAATGAATAAGATAGAATTAGGATTAATTTAAGATTATATATTTGAACTAAATACTGATATTGCATTTAATAACAAAGCACATTTTAATTCTTATTAATATAAAACTGAGGTAGCAATTAACTATATTATAAAACTATGTCAGGTTTGTTATGAATCTAACTTCAAACGTAAAATATCGTACTGATTACTTTGAACGAAATCAAATCTGATAAATGAAGGCGGTGATTAATTTTCTTTACCATAACACATAAATATAATAGAAAAGACGTCAACACATTTGACAAAATCCGATGAGAATTACAAATATAACATTAAACATTTAAACTAAATACATGAATTTGAGATGGATAAGTACCGTACCACGTCTTATAGTAATGCGAGTTCACACTCGGCAAAACAGTCACAATCGGGAATAAGTTACGTTTGGTAATTAAAAGATTAGACGACATTATGACAAAACACAATCTACCATGTGGTAAAAATGTCCTTAGCTAGTTTGGTCAACGAAACATCGTATGGATCCACCAAATCGTGATGGTGTCCATAAAATTTACGGAGTGTCAATTTTAATCTGTCCTCTATAAAGAGCTCCAAAATGACTAGTGTAAATTCATTCAGACGGGAAACCAACGGTCAAATCTTTATAAAAACCGAAAAACGAGAAACACTGATGAACCCCATCAACAAATTGACAACCACTGACCATCAGGTTTTTGACTTATGACAGGCGCAAACAAATGTCGCGGGATAAAACGTTTTATTAGGTACCAACCTTCACCCTTACCTGAAACAATAGTGTAATAAAAATACTAAAACATATCAGCTGAAATGGACTAACTAATCAAAAGACATATTTACACAAGTGAACACACACTGATCGAATAAAATTGATATATGAAACAATGTAAATACAAAATCAATAAAATAAAGTGTGTATTCTATTTATCTTGTAATTGAGATAAACTCATCAAATGATCAAGTTATTACAAACAATGAAGAAAGCTCTAATAACACTTTCTTGTTTTTAATTACAGGAGCCTATCCTTTTAATTTAGACTGCTGTAATACTAATAGGTAAGTGTTCAGGAACTCATAATGGCAAAAGGTTTAACACGGATGGTTGTCAAGGTTAGATATTATCCTCAAGTCTTCGAATCTTTTATCGTTTCAATACTGTAAATTAACCTGTTAATCTTTTGAAGAAAGAAAACGAAATATTTTTTTTTAAGATTCTACAAAATAAACTTGAAAGTAATTTTAACAACCATAATGCCTTGTAGACCAAACAATTCAGATTGCTTTCCATTCACTATACCTGGTGACGACCCTTACCATCGGGACATACTACAATCTAATAGGAGATGCATGAATTTTGTTAGATCTGTAGCGGCTTGTGACCTTGGTTGTAATTTAGGTAAGCATTTATATTTATCATACAAATTAACCTATGAGAAGAGGAAAATATCTTTATCTAACAGTATTGTTTTTGAAAAAAATCAGTTTATGTTTTTGCTTTCAAAACTTAAAAATACCTAAAATAAAATGGGGTTTCTGCTCTTTTTTCAGCTTGTTGTCTCTTTTACACATTCCCCATTTCCATTCTCAATTCTATTACAGAACAGATCAATAGTAATAAATGTTTCTTAAAATATGGCAACAATGACACATCAAACTATCTACCAAGCAAACAATTTCGAAAACACTGTCATCAACAGTTATACACACTACACAGTTACAACTGTCTGCAATACAATCAACACAACATTTTGACCATTGGTCAACATTAACACTTTTAATCAACCTTGCCAAGTAGCCCTTTGTTGCTTTCTGCAGTTATGCAATTATTTTAAGTATTCACCAATTGCCTACTTATTAAAAGCACTGTAGTATGTTAGGCTGAATATGAAAAGGAAATACTGTATTCCAACCTTTGTATAAATATGGAGATTAAAAAACCGTACCATACAGCAATACAGGCAATACTTGGTAATTGAGGACTAAATAATAAAGACAGATTATAGAGTACTATTCTGATATTAGACGTTTCTGACAAAACGCATGTATATGTGGATATTTCAGGTTATCGGGAACAGATCAATGAACTGACACATTATATTGATGGTTCTAGTGTTTATGGTTCTACAGTTGAAGAATTAGATGCATTGAAAGACCCTACTGATAATGGTTATGTATAATTAAGTGTTATACATATAGACACTAAAATTTAGAAAGCATGTTTAAATGACGTCTGTAACGGAAAGTAGAAACAGAGATTTCCCCCCAAAATATAATCCATGCGAATCACACCAAAATGACGTTACACAGACGGCAAGACAAATAGTTAACTCCATCGTTTATTAACAGAAGTAAATATAGTGTATATAATTCCTCTCCCGTTTTCAGTAACAATCTATCAAACTTCATTGTGAATCCAGTTTTAATGTATAAAGTATTTCTGTGGTAACCTTAAAGCAAAGGATAATATTTATTTTTTACATTATAAATGCTTTTCCGTCAATGATTTCTATATCAGAATCCCTCAGTAACGATATGATTTAAATGGATTATAATTAATATCCAAAATCTTCTTAAGCTCAGTTTGTAGAAAAAAGAAATTTCCGGACCAACTGTATTTTTTTTCTCGTTCTCAATAAGCATGCACTATTTTCTTTCTAGCAAAAACAATCAATCAATCAAGTTAACCAGTGAATGTGTTGGTAATAAAATTATTAAATTCATATCGGCATGCGTCTTTGTAAGTTTGTTTTTCAGAATGCTGTTTAGAATTAACATGAAATGATCTTCTCTATGAATACAGCCTGTGTATGAGGGTTCAGTGGTATATCTTTGCTCACTTTATAAAATCTTTTTATGTTAACAGGAATGATGTTAGTTTCGATGGATGATAAGCTGCCTCTTGATGACTCAGATACTCTTAGTTGTACATCGGATGCAGATAAGACATGTTTTAGAGCAGGTACGTTTTAGTTTATTACCATAAAATACAATTGTATACTTACAAATGGACATCAGAACTGATCTTAAAAGTTGGAACACAGGTATACAACTTAATTGTGAAGGATACACAGGTATATGAACAATTGCCTTTTGTTACAAAGAATCAATAGTTTTTTTTAAAAGAATTAGATCAACTAAGACGCATAAAAAGTTTTCAATCTGTACCAGATTGTAGGGTCTGGAGTCGTAAGATTTGGTTCAAACCCTATCATTTCTTTTGGAAGAGCATGCAGGACAATATCAGTCAGTCGTTCAAAAGGAACAGTCAAAATAAAACTTGTTTTCAAAAGTATTAACGGATATGGATTTTTTTTGTGAACATATACCTCAAAGTTCTGTGAATTTTAATTTTTGTTTTATTCGACTTTCGAATGTTTTCAAACCAATTGGATGAGTGCGAAAGACATTGCGTCTATATAGTATATGTTTGCGTTAAAAGATTTTTACATAAGGTTATATGTCGTACATGTACAGTCGATCTCTATTTTTGGAACAATATTTTCACCTAAAGCTTTTTCTATTTTTAAATAATTCAGTTTTCACAACAAATAATAATCTAGTACTCTCAAGTACAGTATATCCTATAGTCTAATATTTTTTGTTGTTGCTTGAGTTTGTATTATGTTTTGTTCCCTATTTTACTTTTTCTTTTTTTGGTGATATTCCTTTTTTCCCTTATTATGGTGTGCATATTATTAAGTTTCATTTTAATCATGAATACCCTTAATTGATCCTGTCGATACTATGTACTGATATTATGGTATTGCCCAAGGTCATTTAAGGTACCAATACCGACCTTCGAGGAATATTCAAAAATGAAAGACCTAATCAATGGCAAAATCAAAAGCTCAAGCACAGCTGATTTTCTCTGACTACTAAAAGACTACATTACACGTAATTCCATTGGATGTGTACTGATCAATTATTTAGTCTAGGAACACATGATTTATCTTTTAGTCAAATGTTAGTTTAAACTACAGCTTTCAGTAACTACAAATACCCATTGATTGGTACTTTGCGTTTTTGAATTATTTGTTTTGTGCCTTGTGACAACTTGATTAATAAAGAGAATGCGAATCTGCTTTTACAGTTTGTGTTTCACTACTTCCCAATGTTATGGTAGGGTTGAGCGCTAACAAACCACCGTCTATTCTTATTGAGTTTGTTCTAAGGTGCAATTCAGCGGCTGTCGGTCGATAGGTCGATAAGTGATGTAGGTCATATTTGTTATCAAGTATTTTCTATGTTTCATTTTCAGCATATGAAAAGAAGTCCATCGAAAGGAAAATAGAAATTCAGTTATAAGATTGATTATTTGTAATCAACGCTCTGAATAGTCAAAAAGGCAATACAAACAAATATTTATAAAATTACAAGTTTAATTCTGCATTCGGCATTCTACATGCGATTTTATTTTGAATTTATTGAATAAAATATATAATGCAAAAGTAAATTTTATTTTATTTTCTAATCTAAAGTTATCATTTATCTGTTGATATTGTTGCGTTATATTTCTGGTTATATTCAAGAGCATTGAACGTGATCACGTACCAGAAAACTATCATATTGAAGAAAAAAAACCCACTATTTCCTGTAGCTTTTTAAAATATGTTTTCTTTACGACACAGGTGATGTGAGGGCCAATACACAACCCGCCCTCAGTTCCCTTCACACCATATGGGTCAGAGAACACAACCGAATTGCCCAGCATTTCAAAAATAGTCCGGAATGTTACAACTGGACTGGACAACAAATTTTCGAAGAAACTAGACGCTATGTTGCGGCTGAAATTCAACACGTCACCTATAATGAATTTTTACCTAAACTACTAAGCGTAGAAATCCGTGAACAGTTTGGTTTGGTACCATTATTGGATGGGCATTTCACTGGCTATGACTCAACCGTGCGGCCAATGATCCGAAATTCATTTTCATCGGCAGCATATAGAATGGGACATAGTCTTATAAGAGATAAGTTTGCCTTTCCCAGCAGCGCTTTTGATCTTCACGTGCATTTGAACAAACCTGATTTATTATACGAACCGAGTGGAATAGAACGTTGTACAAGAGGTATGTATGAAAATCCGGCACAAACAATAGACGAGAAGATGACGAGAGAAATCACTTGGAAACTGTTTGAAACTATAGCAGGAAATGGCGGGGATTTGGCAGCTTTCAACATTCAGCGAGGTCGAGATCACGGACTTCCGTCATATACTACGTGGCTACATTGGTGCACAAATAAAACAGTACAAAACGATAATTTTAACCCTGGTGTAGAAGGAGGTCTGTTTTATCACAGTGCTGCAGCCGCGACAAAGCTTGGCAGAGCTTATTCGTAAGTAACCCAATACATGTGTAGCTATGAAAACTGGAAAAAAAACAAGCCTTATAAGGGTATAAATTGTAAAAAAAATTATTTAGATAGAAAAAAATAATGTCGAACACACACGAACTTGTACAAAATAGTTAGAAAAAATTAAAACAAACACGTTATAATTCTCATGCGTCCAAATCGAGTAACCTTCAACAGAAACGTTTAAAGTCGAATATTTGAAATCCATGAAAATAAAAAAAAACTAAATAGTTGAAGAGCTATATATCTAACAGGACCTGAAAAATAGACAAATTTTTCTAATATAAATTTTGCCTGATAGAGTAACAAAAGTTTTATAAGATACTAGAACATTATACCGTGTATTTGCATTAGTCCATTTCGATCAAAATACTGCAAACTAAGCACTGTTGGCTTTGGATTTTGAAATCTTTGTGGTTTGTGATACCAAAGTTATGGGTTTTTAACAACCATTTTTTTCAAAATACTTTACATCTAAGAGTATCTTCATGCAAGCTTTTCTACAAAGCCATTTCATTTGCCTCTGATTAAATACCTTCTTAATATCACATTTTGTTCATATGTAAATGTCATAATGCAAAATAAGGATATTTCATACGTTCTTGATGAAAGCAGCGGATTATATTTTTTTGTCCATATATTTTTCGTTAAAACCATATCTTATTTTTGTTGTTAACAATAAACAACCAACATATACATTTTTATTGTATAGCAATATAATATTTCCCACAGAAAGTAACCAAACGTTAGCGCGCAATAAATTCCAATATTGCACTAGTGCAATAAATCTACAAAATCTATGACGTCATGATTGTCGAAATCTTAGTTTAAACCAATTTTTATTTTCAAATATTATATTGCTATACAATAAAAGGGTTATTGCATGAATATTGGGGAATATTGTCCCTCGTAAAACATATATTGCACTCGCAAGCTCGTACGATATAAAGTTCTACTCGGGACAATATTCCCCAATATTCATGCAATAACCCTATAATATCTGACCTCTTCTTATAGGTACACTTGTGATATAGAATTGTTTCCTGGAGGTATATCGGAAGAACCCTTGCCAGGCAGCAGATTAGGACCAACATTTACATGTATTCTAGCTTTACAGTTCAGAGCCCTTAAATATGGCGATAGATTCTTCTATGAGGGGAATACTCCACTAAATCCACACCCATTTACACCACAAGAACTTGAAGGTTTCCGTCCAATAACAATGGCAAAGATAATATGTGAAAATACAAATATTGAACAGATACCACGAGATGTGTTTTTAGAACCTTCAGAAAGGTTAGTTAGTCTATAGTGTTTGTGCTTACAAATAACATACAAGACGGCCTCCCAAATCAATCATAAAACTTAACAAACAAACAGACAAACATACAAAGAAAAAATACGCACACAGTACAGCTCAAGTAATTTTGATTTCGTTTATGACGTTCCTTAAAATTGAAATTATCAAATATTACTATTTAAGCAATGATCATTCTCTTTTTTCGGTATAAAAATCAATCTTTTTGCAAACATATTGATAAGTCTGATTCGTTCTTTTAAACTAGGCGTCCAAATTTGGGATCAATCACAAGCATATAGAAAATTAGAGAGTAAAATTACACAAAAAAACCCGAATTTCCAGAAAAATAAAAACACAAATGGCAAAATGAAAAGCTCAAACACATTAAACGAATTGATAACAATTGTCATACTCCAGACTTGGTTCAGACTTTTTCTGATGTAGAAAACGCTGAGTTTAATCTGCTTTTATAGCTAGCTAAATATCTCACTAGTATGACAGTCGCATAAAATTTAATTGTGTTGATAACAATGTTAAAAAAACCCCAGGCATAATAGGAAAAAAGTAAACAAATATGGTACAGCAGTCACCTTGGCGTTATAATTTTAATCACTATAAACACAACCAAATATGTCAACAACAAAAACAAACACGACACACGTTAATGCATAAATTTACTATTAATAACACAACGACAGATGTATAAGAAACGAGCAACGTCAAATAGATATCATTTAGTAAATTTCTTGATTTAGAAACCAGTAACTTTTCATTTATATTTTCAGTAATCCGTTAGTGAATTGCTCGGATCTTCCAGATATCTGTTTCCCTAAAAATGGTGGATGGAGCGATTGGAAAGATAGTTGTTGTAGTAACTGTTGTACCAGACAACAATACAGATCATGTGATAATCCTCCACCCAATGAATGCGGGAAACCATGTGAAGGATACGATTTCAGATACAAAAGCACGTGCCACTATGGCGGCGGCTGTTGTCACTACGGTGGTGATCACCACGACGGCCATTAGATTCTTCATCATGTAAACAGTTGAATGAGATAAACCTTCTAAAAATGTATCGTAAAGTTAAACACTTGATCTTTTGTAAATTTTATTTTGATCTTTTGTTAGTTTTAATCAGGTTTTTTTTGTCAACTATAATTTTATGATTTTAGATGAGTAATGCTAAAATGTCCCAATTTGTGGATGTGATGCTTTAAAAGTATGAAAATACTGAAATCGTGGGGGCATCTACAACAGGCAGAGCTGACCATTGACAATTGTATCTGTTTTATTTAAACCCTATCTTTTAACTTTTCAATCGTTTAGTCAAGAACGAAAGTGACAAACATTATTTTAGGAACACGTGCTGTTTGCAGGGAAATGTCACTTGGGAATTTTAATTTCAAGGGGGTATCACCAGCCCAGTAGTAAGCACTTCCGTGTTGACATGAATAATCGTTGATATTGTCATAACTATAAATTAACTGTTTACAAAACTTTACATGTTTTGAATACTAAGGCTTTTCTACCTCAGGAATAGATTACCTTAGCTGTATTAAGCAAAACATTTAGCATATTTTGGTACGCAATGCTCTTCAATTTCGTACCTTATTTGGGCATTTGAACTTCCTTTTATTCGAGCGACACTGATGTCTTTTGTAGACGGAACGCGCGTCATGCGAAAATACAATATTACAATCCTGGTATTTATGATGAGTTTATTTTCTTCTTAGGTTTATTAGATTGTGACCTGACAGATTTATTTGAAACAGACAGAAAGATATGACAGAAACCCTAAAAAAATGTTTAACTATGAAGAATAACTTGTTGAGTGAAAAGGTGTTCAGTTGCTTGATTAAAAGAATGATACTTAATTAATTTGAGTAATTATATGTCAGTCTTAATGCTTCAGGATTTTATTTAAGTCAAATTGTATGTTTAAGTCTTAACCTTATTTCATAGTGCTTAAAGATGTCTGCTTGTCATGTTTTGGAATTTTTGTCAGATTTTCGGAATCCTCTGGTGATATCCATTTGAATGCCTTAAAAATATTTCCCCATGAACCCCCATTTTTCTTTTTATAAATCTTTTACATGTATAATTATAAGTCATTTGTAAAAGTCTTATATTTATTTTTAATAGTATTAGAGAACTTTAACTGGTCAATGATAAAGCTACGAAAAATCAAGAGAGAACATTTTCCCGCCAAAATGCCAATGGCTAATATCTCGAAAACAAGCACATTGACCCCTATATTTTTTTTGCTTTTTTGATTCCTCAATTTATTCCCTATCAATACATACTAGTTTTATGAAAAGTTATTTATTTTGAAACTGAGTAGCGAACATCCTTAATATACTAATGTATGTAACATACCGTTTACTTTTGTGATGTGTCAAAAGATGGACGAAAGATACCAGAGGGACATCATTTTTTTTCTTTTCGAATGCTTAGTAATTCTATAACAATTCTTCTGTAGCTTTCGTGTAACAGTATATTTAGTTTCTGTTTAGGAATATTACTTAACCAACGATTTAAAAATAAAATCAATTGTATCAATTATGAAACTGTAATTTGATTTTTTATGTTACTTTGGAGAAAACATGATAGTGATAATTATTCATTGACTTTCATTGTTACGGTGTACAGTCAGTATACAATGTAAGATACAAAAACTCCAACTAGTTTCTTTAAAACAACCGAGATCAAGTCCTTTTCTGGTTTAATTCATGTTGTTCAATCTTATTTTTCTTTGTAGTGTTCTGCGGACTGTTTGTCTTTACTCTATATGTTTTTTTAAGTCCTTAGTATTTATTATCAACTTTCAGACACATACAGTGTTACAAAAAAGGATTGATGTACAAATTGTCGGTTTTTCAACAAAACAGCGGTAAACATTGCATGCATGTTCAGGTTGATGGCAAATCAACAATCAATACATTAGGTTATGTCGTATAGTAATTGCCATCCGGGACGAACGTTAGTGAAAGTTTTACTGCCAACTGAAAATGAGGGTAAACTAGATAGGAGAGATAATTGGTGCCATGCGACATTTCACATACGGACCTCTTACAAGTTGTTGCACGTGTAATTATTGCCAAAAGTGAGTTATATACTCTTTACACAAGGCATCACATTTAATGTCCCCATTCTGACTGGAGAAAGCTGATTATTGTACTTCTCAAACATACCAACAGACGCACTGTTTTGCATGTTTTATTACCCGTCGGAAGCTAACATTCTATAAAACCTTAATATTCATAAGGATTGTAGTCCATACATTCTATATAGTGATGAATAGCCAGTATTCTATATTGAAAAACTGCATTATAAGAGATTCATATTTATCAATATTATACATATATCGATTCAAAGTTTTGCCTTAAGGTAAATGTTTTATGGTTTATATAGATAAGTCTGTTTGATCAGATAAATGTATATAAGAGATTTGGTTAAAAGTAATGAGACATATAAAGGTAACAGTGGTATACTGCTGTCATAAATCGATTGAAAGAAAACAAATCCGGGTTGTAAACTAAATCGAGGTTAAAACATCAACACTAAGTTGAGATAAGGAACAACAGTGCAACAAAAACAAACCATAACATAAATAGAAACGAACAATCTGATAGCTACTGCCATATTCCTGACTTGGTACAGAACATTTCAAGAACACATGGTGGGTTGAACCTGGTTTTATGGCTAGCTAAATCTCTCAAACGCCAACATACGTCAACACGAACTATTTGATAACAACTGTCATACTCCTAACGTGGAACTTGATTTTACGAAAAACAAATATGGCAGACACGAAACAACGACAACAACTGAAGTACAGGCTCGTTACTTGCACAAGCACATAAAGAGTATGGTAATGTAAAACAGAATTGTGATTGGACAACATTCCCCTAACCTGGTTTATATTTAAATTATAGTTAATGTTCAAATTCTGACAATTTTTTCTGCCTATCTTGATTCTGTTTTCGTGTCATAGACTAGATTAAATTACCTGTATTTGTCTAAACTTTAAGGAATATTTGGTCCTCAATGCACATCATCTTCTTACTGTAGTTGACCTTTTTAACAATTTTTTATTCGAGCGTCACTGGTGAGTCTTTTGCAGACGAAACGCGCGCCGGCGCAAATATAAGATTTCAATTCTTGTATTTAGGATGAGTTGATATATAATGCTGGTTTTGACGTTTACATTGAAGATTAGTATGTAAACCTTGTCATGAGCTTGTTTGACTTGAAAACCAATATAAATATCCTGATTGGCTCCAATTAAAATTTTAATATGCCGCTTGCCTAAATTACAACTCAAATATAACGCTTTGCTAGATGACACTAGGTTTCGTGGTTAGTGTAATCTATCAAACTGCAGTATACGCTATACACTTATACGCCAGACGCGCGTTTCGTCTACAAAAGACTCATCAGTGACGCTCGAATGTAAAATGTTTAAAGTACGAAATTGAAGAGCATTGAAGACCGAAAATTCCTAAAAATAACGGATTACATTGTGAGGTTTTTTGTGCTTCTTTGTTACAAATTTGTTGTAGTGATTGAGATTGAAGAACCGTGTTGACTGGTGTAACCCTATTTTTGACATTACGTATTATTTCTTTTTGTTTTGTTCACACATCGTTGTCAATATAATGGAATTTGATGCGACTGTCATACAAGAGAGAGGTTTAGGAAAATTGACAAATGCACACAAACAATCAATGTTACTTTTTCGAAGACTAATAAAAAGTGTATGCCCAGTAAAGATGTTTTGCAGTATATTACTGTTGCCTTATTTATATGTTATTATAATTATCTGACATAGGTCTTAGAGAATTTATAAATTACATTGTGCAACAAATTTTAGATATTCAGATAGTCATAATAATAAGATAAATAAAGGCGACTCCGATGTGAGAGTTTTGAATTATATGAATGGTCTACGCTCGGTTGAATTTCCGAATAAGAACATAATTAGATATGCAAGTTACAAATGATGCATATCTGTGTAAACATAAATGTGAAGACACTATTTATGAATTGTATTAGTTGAAATTGCCGTATGGGGTTGTTCTCAAATTTATTCAACTTACAATGTACAAAGGAATACAACTCAAATTTAAAATATGTTTTTTTCAGCCTTCTAAATTGGTTACCGGTGTTCGAAATTCATAAATCGATTGAAAAAAAAACAAATCCTGGTAACACACTAAAACTGGGAAAACACATCAAATATAAGAGGAGAACTACGACACAACAGAAACATCAAAATATAACACACACAAATATAATGTAAATTGGTTAAGGATATTTTCAGAAACAATTGGTGTGTTGAGTCTGGTTTTTCGACTAGCCAAACCTCGCCCTTTTATCGCAATATTAAATATAACACTAAAGTCAACATTACATGACAGGACTACAGTACAAATACATCAAGAGCATTCAGTACAATGAAATACACACATAAACTTTACAATATGAATTTTCGACATGCTAATAATGTTCAATTGCTAAATACAATGCAAAGTTTAATTTTATGTTCCCATGTTCCAAGAAACGAACGCCATTCTTACAAATGGAGCAGAAATCCTACTGAATTTACAAAGATAAAAAGAAAAGACATCACGAAAACTTCTTAAGTTTTACGTTCAGATTTATTGTTAACGCCTTGTCACTCAATAACCTTCATTTCAGTGGGTGTTTTCATCTCATATATTCCACTGAAGTTGATATTAACGATGCTTCTTAGATTGGCACTTTACAAGTGTTACTGTCGCCGTGACTTAGTTGTTCACTGTAACAATGTGTCCGACTTTCAATTGATGAGAGCCATATGTTTTCACGGTCTTAGTCGTCTGATCTGTCAATTTATCGATTGTGTCATATTCCCTTGACATGCTGACTGATTTGCATTGAAAGTGATGCATGCATAACAGCAGAAGCTAAACCTGTTAACATAAAAGGTTTCTTTCTCTGTTAATGCGATCCTAGGGTAGTTTCCCCATCTAACATAACATTGAGAATATAAATGAGGAAAGTGACAAAGAGACAACAACCCGACTAAAGTGTAGAAAATAGTCGAAGACCGCCAATGTGTCTTCAACACACCGCAGAAGGCCCGCTGGCCGCTGAAAAATGTAAACTAGTTCGACGATAATGTACGTCATAATCAGCTAAAAATATGTAGATATACCAAATTTAAGAAAAAAACACAAGACTAACAAAGGTCAGAGGTTCTTGACTTTGGACAGGATCTTACTGCGTAAAGTATATTCAAAATAGATTTAAATTATTCGAACAAACGATAACTACTGTTGTCTTTTATTAGCTGCGCTTCTAGTAAAAATTGAAATAACTTTGACCTAATGAAAGGTCAATTATTCATCAAAAACTGCCCAAAGCAAACAATGGGAAACGGTATTGAAGTGTGCCCATTTTGAAATTAAAATAGATATTTCCATTGAGAAAAAGATATCCACGAAAAAAAATATTGAAAATATATTCATAGAGGCCTTGTTGCAACTGATCAAAAACATAATTTCTCATTTCGAATGGCATCTCGAACAAGTTCAGATATCCTGTATATTTTTAAATGTTGAATATAAATACCTTGTAAAATGCACTTTAACGAATTAATACATTACATCCCCAGTAGATTCATTATTATTATTTGTCTGCAAAGCTTTTGATATTGGCTCGTTGCCTATACTTATGCCGGATTTGTATACATACACTATTCCCCATTATTTTTTAAGCATATGACGTTTTACTATACTTTGATTTTCATTATTTACAGATGTAAAAATATGAATAATAATATAATATATATATATATATATATATATATGTTAAGGAAGCGATGAATTAATTCACGCGTATTTTTTAAATGGATTAAGGGATATATTTTAACACGTTTCTTTACAAAATACATTAAAATGTTTTTAGAAAATATCAAAGTCACATCCTGGATCTTTAAATAAGTACCAAAAAAAAAAAATCTCCCACGAAGACAAAGGACCTCAGTAGGATGTAGTAAATTTTTGTTTTATCATTTGTTGGTTCTATTAATTTTTTTTTAGATGTCTAAAGAAAACAACTTGAAATACACACTTTTCTAAAATAATTTAATAATGCATAATCTTATTTTAAATTCTGAAATGCAATTAAAAATTCTTTTACAGTTTTGATACGATATCCCTATTTATATAATGGTAAACTGCGAAGCACCGACGAAGAAAAAACGAACCGGTAATGCAAAAGCAAGCTGTTATTGCAATCTCTAAAATATTGCCGTCATTGATAATTTCAAATTTACCCAGGATTTGAAAAGTTTTTAAATACTTTTATAGCGTTATAAAGATTCCATCTTTATCAATTATTTGTTCCTCTAACAAACAAAATGACTTATATAGCAGGCTTGGTCTACTAGACCGCTTGATAGAAACATAGTGCTTTATATTTGAAACGAAATCGCTTTTTTTATAATTAAATTTTTTCTCGTTCTTCTCCTTTCATCGATGTAAAATACAGGACAGGAATACTTACTTTTTATATATATGCTTAAATGCTATGAAATTTGTACTCTTACCAAATGAATTAATGGACAGTTTTTGATTTTCATCAAAAATCAATTTAAATGAAACAAATTACTGCAGTCTTATTTGTCACCCTCATTCGTTATAAATTACTCGATTTATTCAAATGATGGGCACTTATTTATATATATAATTGCATCAAGAAAATACATCATTCATTTTTAATTTTATATCTGGAAAACGTTCATTCAAAGGTACAAATCTCATTGTGCCATTTAAGCCAATAGAAGGAAATGAAGAAAATAATGTATCGCTAAATTTCATACAGAATGAACGAATCACTACCTATCATTTATTCCACCTTAAATGTTTTAGAAAACATGATCTCTATGAAAAATACAGATTCTTTAAATATTAAAAAGGATCTTAATCAATTCAGCGAAAGCCTTCACTCACTGACCAATTTTGCATTCAATTAATTTTCTGTGTTTAGAACGCAACTGATTAGTCTTTTAACGATGAAACGCACAAAACTATAAGCAAAATAACGTTATAGAGTTACTTCACTCGTATTGTTTAAGATCATTCCAAACAATGTGGAGACCATGTAATAATATTTCTGTTGAATTGTGTTTTTGCATGTCTACTTTTGCTGCTTAATTTTTTTTATTGATTTACTAAACCTTTCCATATATTCAAATTTGGTCGGCCATGTTTTATTTTGCTAAATTAAAATGTTAAAAGTAATCAAAGTTACATAAGTTATATGAAAGAACTCAGAAATCACAGCACAACTGGAAAATACACATATACCCCTACATCATCCAAAAGAAATAAAGATTTTAGAAAAACCCAAATCCGTCGTTTTCTCCTTTTTGGTACTTTCTTTAGAATGATCACGAAAATAAGATTAGAAAATCAATGTGAGTACAGATGATAACATTATTCAAAGATTTAATTTTGAATGTTTTTAAATTGATAAGTTTATTCAAAGGATCGACAATTTTACAAGGAAAGTATTTACATTTACAGACATATCCCATTAGATTTCTACAGAAACAACCAAACTTCCGAACCAAATCTGCAATGAGTGAAGGTTATAAATTATTGTTGGTAACGACATTCTTCTATTGATGATTTACCAGTAATGCACATATCACGTTTATTATAATATATAACGTCACTACACCATGGGCATAGCGAACGAGTTCGGATAAACACTGTAAAAAGTAGCCAAAGAAACGTCATCATCTTATAAAAAGAATATTAACAAGGAACGTGTTGTCGTGATTTTTAGTATTGAGTTTACGTGGGATTTACACATATTTTGGACTCGGGCAGCACTGAAGAGACGTTAAATGTTGAAATGCGCATCTGGTGCAAAAAAAAAATGGTACGGGCTATTTAATTACTACCACTGGGGGATCACCAACTCAGTAGTCAGTACTTCGGTACTGGCATGAAAATACGGATTTTCAAAGATAAGAAATATATCTCCTTCATGCAAAGCTGTGATTTTTTGGCCAGCTTTGGCCATATTTTTTGTCCTTTTTTGTCTATTGCTCTTCATAGTTCTAAGAAAGCTTTGGAATTTTAAATATGTTGGCCTCGAGTATCACTGAATTTGATTGTCAAATGCGCACCTGGTGCCGAAAAGTATGGTTATTCCTTTGGGTTATTTTCGACATCCTAACTCGAAATTTTTTACGATTTAAAGAAAAAAAAATATCAACTAGATCTTGGTACATTTTGTTGATTAAATGTTATGCAGACTATTTTTTTATAGTTACTTAAAACAAAACAGGAACAAATCTGATATTAATGGGGTGAAATTGGTACCTATAGGAATATCTACAACCTGTCGATAATCTTTATTGCCTGCACAATAATAATTGTTGTAAAGTAGAAATGTTGCATCAGTATCTATCTCATCACACTTTAAATAAGTATATCTAGTGTATTTACCGTTTTCATTACAGAAAAAGCTTGATTGAACATTATAGATATGCTATACTAAAGTTTGAAGTAAGAAGCTGCGTATCTTAATCATAATGTTGCAGTAATGGCATATTGTATGCTTTTTTAGATATAAAACTATTCGAGAAACACAAATGTATGTAAAAATGAAAAGTTAAGGATAAAAGAAAACTATCATCCGTAATGTTACAGTTAACGACCATTAATGCAGTTCTGACTTCAAAGGTACAGGAAAGGAATTTTTAATATATTGTTTTATAATTACGTGTGCATTTATCCCTTTTTGAAATATGACTTTAAATATACTTATATATGAATTTAATAACTAAGGAACTCAAAACTAAATTAGTAATATGGTATAATCAGTAGTTGATGAACCAATGAATTGGTTATTAGACAAGTGACTTAAACAGGGTGTCACCCGAACCTTTCAAGAATGCATTTATTAATTTGGTGCTGCCTGAGATATTTCCTGACGTTGCAGTTTATAAATAAATAAGTATAAATTTGGCCGCAGTTTATTTTTCTTGAATATCAAAATAGTGTTTAAAGGGTCCAAACGGTTCTACATAAAACATGTTCACGTGGTAAGTTCTGTTTTTTTAGAGGTTTTAAATGATATTAATATCAAGATCATTATGTTTTTTTATAAGAAATTTTATTAATTTTCTGACTGATTTGTTGTTCTGTAAGGGTGCTTGATTCAAAGGGATCTTCTTTTCTTTGGGTATTTTATTATGGTTTTTGAGTGTACAATTGTAAACATCAAAAGATAATTGATTTTAAATTTTCTGCAAAAAAAATATGAAAAAAATGAAAAAAATAAAAAAATAAAAAAAATAAAGAAAATACGTCAAATCAAAAAGCAAAACTAAGAAGGAGCAAACAAAATATAATGAGAAAAAAATATGTATGTACAATTTTGATTTTTAGCTTGAACTTCTCACGAATATATAGTTTCTTAGTGAATTATATAAAATAGTTGTGCAATATCTGGTTTAAACTTTTAAATATAAGTACATCATGTGCCTAAGAATACCTTTTCAAACTGATTGCCAAATAATTGGGATATCAGCTATTAAGAATAAGGTCCTTTTTTAATACTGTAAATTCAGAATTGATTGCGAGGAATTATGATTGCGAATTATTCAACTGGGTGAGCAACACGGAAAGGGAATGACAACAAAATTTTGTAAAAAATCTGAACGTCTTTAAAAAAAAAAGGAAGCCCATTCTAGGAAAATTAAATTTGTACGGTTGCCATTGTTTATACAAAATAGATTTTCATGAAAATGAGCTTCTTGTGATATTTTCTGTGGAAATGACCGAATATGGCTATTTCAAACTTTCATGTTCAAAATTTCTGTTGAACTTGTAGTCTTTCAGATTGTTAATCAGTTTGTATTATAGTATTTTATTATGTTAAAAGTTCCTTTACATTATGTCTACAAAGGTGGTTTCTGACCAAATTAAGTGTTTAGTGTACAATAAAAGTAATAAAAAACATACAGATTAAAGATGATATTGTTAAACATTTACAAAATCGTTGTACACATTAAAAAAGTTTGAGTGTGATATTATTTCACCCCAAGAGTCACAGATTTTACATTTGAGGACATGCAGAGGCGGATTTAGGGGGGGGGGGGCAGGGGGGCCTTTTTGGGAAAAAAGCTTATATAGGGAATCACTGAAGCGTGACTGGAGCGGGCCCCCTCCTAGGTCAGTCAGTGGGCCCCCACTTATGAAAATTTCTGGATCTGCCACTGACATGATTGCTTTCAAAACGTCAAATGAAATTTGATATAAAAACATGAAAATTAAAAGGAAAAAAGTAGACAATAAAGAATGGGAAATTAAGACGTTTGACATTATTAGGGATTAAATTTGTATCTGTATAGCCTTAAATCTACCAATCACCCGAAAAACAGTTTACATTTTTACCTGTATTATCTCTATTACTCGGTAATATGTGAAGTAGGAGGTGACAAAATGAACACACCAGACGACTTTCAATACCATCAAATCAACGGAACTAAATGAATGCGAAGTAATCGAAACCGAGGCTGAACTTAGTTGCTCCGAGACGGCAAGAAGTATCTACTCTAATGGTGACGCCTATTGATGGTAACCGATAATTTTGCATTTGATCGCCCAAATATCAGAGCGATCAATCACTTCTTTATACATATAACGTACAATTTACTCATATATTTTACATCTTAAATTAGCAGAACTTAGAAACACCGTTATATTAGTGCAATAATATTTTCTATCGTTATTTAAAAGAAAGAAAATATAGATAAAAGTTGTAATTCGGGAGTTATCACTAATCTTAAATTCTATCCTAATTTTATCTTATTTTTGGGAAATCGTTTTAGAAATTCAAATGTGACGTCACTTTGTGCGTTGAACTGGCTTTGGCTAACTCGGTTGTGTATTTTTTTTGTGCTGGTATTCAGGGTTATTTTATGTAATGTATCCGTTTTTATTCTGTAGTTAGTCACCACTCCGGTGATATCATGTATATCTATTACATAGTCATTTTATAAATTTTACTGTTTGCAAAAGTAGGAATTATTCTAAATAATAAGGATGTTCTTATCCCAGGCAGAAAACCCTATCCGTATTGGTCACAACTTTCTGGAAATTTTGGTCCTCAGTGCTCTTCAACTTTGTACTTGTTTTGGCTTTCAAACTTTTTTCATCTGAGCGTCACTGATAAGTCTTGTGTGGACGTAGCGCACGTCTGGCGTATCAAATTGTAAACCTTATACCTTTTGTTAGCTGTTATTCGTGTGTTTATCTGTCCTATTTTTTCTCCCATTTATTTGTATTGTAGTCCTGTCATGTAATGTTGTCATTTTAATGTCATATTTAACATTGCCATTAAAGCGGGAGGTTTGGCATGCCACAAAACCAGGTTCAACCCATCATTTTTTCTTAAAATGTCCTGTACCAAGTCAGGAAAATGGCCATTGTTATATTATAGTTCGTTTCTGTGTGTGTTACATTTTAATGTTGTGTTTCTGTTGTGTCTTAGTTCTCTTATATTTGATGCGTTTTTCTCAGTTTTAGTTTGTAACCCGGATTTGTTTTTTTCTCAATCGATTTATGCATTTCGAACTACTGTTGCCTTTATTTTTCTTTTTCTTAAATCCAGTGTTAGAGTAAACCGGATTTGTTATAAATATGTTTATGGTTTTTTATTAAGATGTTCAATGTGTTACTAAAGGTAGCTTTAGAAGTGTGAATTTGCTCTTTTTATTTATTATGAGCACAATATTTAGATAATAAATATATATACCACTATGCTATATTATGATGTTTGTTGTTTTGTCGTCTTAGATAATGCGAGGTTTAGAAGGGATCGGAACTAATATAGACAATAGCTTTTACTGATTGTCATTTAGAGAACATGTGTGCTTATACAGTCATATAGATTTAACATTTGGGTTGTCGTAATTTGTCTTTGGTTAGTCGTTTTTTCAAGTCACTTATACTAGAAAAGTATGATTGTATAAATATGTTTATGTTTTTTTATTAAGATGTTCAATGTGTTACTAAATGTAGATTTAGAAGTGTGAATTTGCTCTTTTTATTTATTATGAGCACAGATCAACAGGGGTACACTTTACTGACGCTGAGATATATCCCTAAAAACATTTTGCTCCTAAAAGGAATGTTGCTTATGTTTACTTCTTTGAGACATTTGAAGGTTGAAAAAACAAAATATCAGGTATAAATACGCATATATTATTGGGGAGAAAAGTAATGCAAACAGTTTAATAAAACTCAGACTTCACGGGAACAATCTATTTCTTGCAGCAAACTTATCGTTTTAAGTAATTTCAGTGAAATAAGTTTATTTTATATTTCTATCAAAAATGTTTGTAGGAAATCCGTTTTCATGACCATTTTTGCACTTACTATCTCCGATGGAATAATATTGGATGAGAAAGATGGCA